>NW_028145663.1:1847500-2207500 GCF_977016875.1 Pavona decussata | reverse complement strand
CTAAATCAAGCCATATTACGGGTGTTTCTTGTCCATGTAATGATATTAGCTCTAAGAAGAAAACAAAACAGGAACGCGTTGATCAAATTCATTGCTGGTTTTATTCTACGTTCTTCCCTAATACATATTTGTACTTAAATCGGCAAGGGACTCATTGCTGGTTCGATCTAACTGCATTTGCAATGGGATGCAGGGCAATTTCCGGCAGCACAGTTGAATTTGCACCATGCGTCCATTCCTGGATCCCGATCATAAGGTGGAACTGCAACGCAACTACCGGATGGAGGTTTGGTTGGTTCAGGGCCGGGTCCTGCAGTGGTGACGGGTCCTGGTCCTTGCGTTGTAGGTTTAGTAGGTGGTGGGGTCAGTTCTGTGGGTCGTGGCGGTGGGGTGTAGCCACCTAGAGACTTCTTTACGGCGTTAATAAGAGGGTATTTGCCTTGGCCGCATTGACTGCCACTGAAGTCGTCTAAGTCGAGTGCCCAGAACATCGCTCCCTTGAGGCCCTTCTTCATGATCATTTCTTGGATCTTGTAATGCAAGCTGTGTTTATCATCAAAGCCAACCCAGATGGTACCCTTGTGGCCGTACGGAGCCATGACTGCATTGTTTGTGACAATGTTCAATCCAAGTTTGCAGATCTCGTAATAGGCCAGAAAACCAGCCTCACGGGTATATTGACCTTTGTGGGGCTTCTGCCAATCATGTTTAGGAGCACCAAGGCCATTGTTGTTGGGGTCTTTCAAACTGAATGCTCGTCCATAAGTTGCCATTCCCAGTGCAATCTTGTTGGCTGGAAATCCCTTGTCAATCCAGTACTGTACTGCATATGGCACCGTCAGCTTGTCGTCACCTACCATTGCTGTATGATGCCCAGTCACCTTGTCCCAGTTACCGTGAAGGTCATAGGTCATCAGGTTAAGTATGTCGAGCAGTGGGCCTAGTTTTGCGACTTCATAGGCTTTGTCGATAGTGGCATAGCCAGCAGCTACAGCAGCAGTCAGTAATAAGCGAGACTTTCCGGACTGGGCTGCTTCCCTTTTGAAGGCATCTAGCAGCTCTTGGCAGAGAATGGTAAACCTTTGTTTATCCTCTGGTGGTGATCCACCTCGTACACCCGGGTATTCCCAATCCAGATCGAGACCGTCGAAGCCCCAAGTTCGCAGCATCTCAATTGAAGAGTCGATAAATACCTGAAGAGTAGAGAACAAACTTTTTTTACCCGATTGAAACGAGGAAATGACGGGTCAGATAGGAAAACGTAAAAACTGTGTAAGGCTTTCACCTGCCTTAATTTTCTTTCGTTAAATTGTCATCATGAAAAACAATTATTTAAGCATCTCCGAATTAAGAAGCACATGATGATCGTGGGAAAATGTTCCATTTTCTCTCACCAACGTGCATAAAAAACATTCAATAATAAAGAAAGGGCAAGTATGTTGAATGAATAATTAACGGGTGAGGGTGCAAAAATGTTTCGCTTTGTTGGCGTAAACCTCGAGGGCAGAGGTTGGAAAAGTCCTTGTAGCAAATATTTTTAATACTTAGAAGAACTTGCTTTCCTAGTTGTTAACAGAAATGAAGATATTCACTGCGAAATGATTTCATAACAATACAACGAAAAGTAGGCAAAGAAAATCGGTAGTTGCATCGAGATTTATCTCCAACAGAAGGAGGGATTAATTCAGTTTTGAATTTGGCTTTAGCTCGGTAAACTGACATTGCATGAATAATAGATTTCACTAAGAAAAATAAATTAAGATCTGTTTTCACAAACACACGCAATTCAGAGACGGTACCTTTCTTGAAGCCGCGGTTTTAACCATTTTGGAAAATGGGCTGTTCGCATTTTCGTGGTTCCACCCGCCTACGGCCAGAAGAGTTATCAAGTCGGGGTTTTCCTTTTTAAGAGCGTTGAATCTTGGGTACAGTTTGTCATCATTCCACTCGTACATTGCCAGTTTGTCATTGTTGCGGTTAATCTTGGCAAATGCATACACCAAATGGGTGCAGAGGCGAGCATCGATGTTCTCGGGCCAGAACTTGCCGGCACCTGGACGATACTGAGACCAGTTTGTGTGGTAGCACACTCGTACATAGTTCTTGGCACTGATGTACGAGGCGAAGCCCACGAAGAGCAAAACGATCAGAGCACGCATGATTCAATTCTGGATCAAACGCCGAGAGTGTGTGTTGTGTGTGAATTTGCGATCAGTTATTTATTGTCACATAGGCTATGTGTTTGAAGCCAGCTACACTAACACAAAGGCCCTTGCCTTCAACGCTCAGCCAATTGGAGTTAAGCTCAAGAGGCTGCTTGTTCAGGAAAAACATTCTGCGTTTTAGCAGCAGTGAATATTCGGTGGATGACGATTGGTGCCAGTTGAATGTCTCGTCGCAACTGACAAGTTTTAGTTCAGGAGTGCCTTGGTGTATTCAACCTGTGTTTAGATTTCTCGGCTTTGTTTTAAGAAGATCAAGAGTATCTTATGACAGTGTCATTGAACCTTTGTTAAATTCCAAGTGTAAAATGCACATGAAAGGAATATCTAGATCCTCTTCAAGAAAACAAAAATATTTTAACAAAGTTTGCAAGGAAAATCAAATGTAGTTGAACGCAGAGTTCTGTCGGTAAATAAACAATGAGATCTATACCTCTTGTGTGCTATTAAGATATTTTACTGAGAATCATGAGTAACATTTTTTTTGTAATTAACATAAACATGATAACATGAGGCTGAATATTAAGGTCTTTTTTTAATTATTGCTTTGCAATAAACTGTGAATGAATTTCAATGAATAAAAGTAGATCTGGAATTTTCAAAACCACGCATGTACAACTACATCTTACAGCTCCAAGTAATTATCATTTTGGTCTCAGCTTTCCCACCACCAGCACCACTATCAATTTTAGGCCCCGGACATACTAGAGTTACTTCATTATACATACTGAGGAGAAAAGAGTGGGAGGGCGTGGTTAGAAAATTGCTTTAATTTATACCCAGTTGCAAGGTCTTGCACTAAAACTCAATGTAGTCTACACCGGGACTATAAAGGAGCAATTTTAACATTTAACAGAAGAAAGACTATAGCTTTTGCGTACGGTATAGTTGAGCAGGAAGCGAAAAGAGTAAGGACTTTTTATAATATTCCATTATAAAAGTGGAGCTTTAGCAAGGATATACTGCGGTTCAGGAACAAAAGCACTTTTAATTAATTTTCATTGAAAAAGAGAGATCTATTTGGCTTCCTATTTTATCAGCAGTTAAAAACGATTTTCTGATTTTATTCCGTTCTTCCCCAAAATGACCCATTTTCTGTTGCGATAGCGCGGGATTTAATGGATAAATGGGTAAACGAAATATTTTAGAGGTGCTTTAACACGAAGCGAAATAAGCGAAATCAATCTCCTAGCCTATTAACATATTTTTAAAGGCAAATTGATGATAAGGACAAATAAAGTCCTCAACTGGATGAAACGACACGAAGGAACTGTAAAGAAAAGTGAACATGACCGAATGTTTTCAAAGTGATGAAAGAATAACCCGGCTAGGTTATGACTGGTATTTGTTTTCACTACATATAACAGGAGACAAGTAAAAAGAGAAATTCAAGCATGACTTCAGTTTATTTTAATTTCTTTTTTACCACATCGTTCTATTTACTCGTCAGTCCAAATACGAAATCGCAAGCTCATTTCTCCCTTCCAAGCCGCAGTCTTGATTCTTCCACTTTTTTTTTCATCACGCAGAAAAACAATATATTTTTTTTTCCCATATTCGTGGGAGAGAAGATCCACTCACAAAACTTTTACTTTTTTTCTGCATGATAACAGTTTGCCCCGATGTATAACCCTGCCAAGAGTTTACAGGCAGATTAAACTTATAGTGACAAACTTATTCCGTAAGAAAAATCACGTGAAACGAGAAAGGACACTCAAATAGTCAAGTGCGCCCGATTTCCCACTTGTATTAAGACATTCTCAATTATTAAGATAAAATTAAGAACAAAGATGACCTGACAGTTCTACATTTCAGGTGCCACATATACAGATAGCAGCTGGTAAGGTGAAAGAAAACAGTAATATTCCTTGATTAAACAAAGAGACATGGCGTGAAATCTGTCTTCAGGGGCCCACCCAATGTTTGCCCAACTGCACTGGCTTGCTTTATGTGCAAGTAATCTGAAATGTTCGCGGCAGATAGGTAAGAATCCTCGTTTCTACTGGCGACGCGAACGCAAAGATTAGCGTAAGCACAAGAGTTCTGTAAACCGACAACGTAGGCAATTACATAAATACGAAAAATTCACTGGAAAATATTTGAACGATTGTTAAAACCAAAAGTTGGTGCGATCATAGCTACTAGTGGCTGAAAGAAGAAGAGGACCACTTCTTTTTTACATTTTGACTCTTGTCAAAGCTTGAATTATTTGATTTCCGCTTAAAATTGAAACAAACAATTTCGCTGCTGCCATGACTCACAATCAATTTGGGAAGATTTCCCTGAACCTTATTACTGTTAAGTAACCCTTTTATTCAAAAGATTCCTTCAAAATAATTTAGTAAGGTATCTGCGATTTTCTTTGTCCCTGTGTTGCGTTCCATTTCAAATTAAAGAGCTACACAATCGTAAACGCAAGCATAAGGTCGCAGGTGTAGGGAGGACATGGAGGGGGGGGGGGGGGGGGGGTTAATAACTTTCCTGGTTTTCTTCACGGCCAGCATAATAAATGTTTGCACTATGTCGGCATAAAAACCCGGCATAAAAATCGATGCAGTTCAACGTGAATTTAAACTTTATTGTTTGATATGTTAAACAGAAAACATTATGCTTTGAATTAAGGAGGTTACACATGCGTAAACAATTTATTTAGCAGAAAAAAGGAGAATATTAAAATGTATTACGATACTCAAGTTTTCGGCAATCTCATCGTTTCCGCGCCCAAGGCATACGGCGCAAAATATACTTAATTTTAAGATAGCGAGGATAAAAAAAATTAAGAGAAGACCGTATTCCATTGTTTCTTTCATACTCCTCCAAATACCTTATATACATTAAATTGTGTTAAAAGAAGATGAAGCAAGTGGCCCACACGGCCGGTGCTTAATCCGGTTTCTGCGGCATGAAGCAACTAGGAGTATTGCTTGTGAAGAGCTACTCCCCAGCAGTATGTCGCCGGTACCTATTCTTACACCTGGGTAAAGAGAGGCAAAGTCTCTTGTATAAGGAAACAACACGACAATGAAGCCTCGAGCCACGAACATCACACCCCCTCCTCCCCCCCTTCCCGATGGAAAGTCCGACGCGTTAACCTCTACACCACCGCCCCTCCATGCACTATACCAAACTCTGGTTGCGTAAATTACAAAAGAATTATTTCACTCAAAACTGCAGCCAAAAAGGCGCTTATTATTAGGCTATTTTGTGGAATAATTGTCAAATATACCAAAGGCCAGTGAGGACGGCGTGAATATTTGTAAGCTAACCCAATCAAAGCTTGCAATCTTGGCCAGTAGATTCATCTTCATTTTCCAGGGTGTGGTTAAACTGAATCATGCCTTTCTGTATCATGACACCAAAAGCTGCACATGGCGATCGTTCCATAAAAAGGTCTGATCTTCGGTGCTCTTTGAGTGACGGGTTGTTGTGCAATGTAAGAAGCAAGTGCCATCGGTTGCAGATTTGTTTGGATTTATTACTCATTCGTAGATTCCCTTTGTTGAGTTCAATGCTCACTTGGTTGTCTAAACAGCAAGAAGTTGGGATTAATATTTATTAGTATCCAGTATTTATTCAAGTCTTAACCATGGCGCAGCGAGGATAGAATTACAAGGAATGCCCCGCAAAGATACATTACTTGTAAAAAAAATAAAAGCACTATGAGATAATGATAATTACAGCGTTGATGGTAGTTACAATAATGACCGTTGTTTTGAAGGTGGTGCATGGCGATCGTAATTAAGGTGGTAATTAGTATATGTCAAAAGGCTCTGGAAATTATTATAACTTTGACAAAACGCGCGTGAAATTATTTCCTAATTCCAGGACTGATACCATTTGATTACCTTATAATATTATGGGTGACAAATAACGCTCACAATCGTGGTCGGTTCTGTCTGTTTACACACGCAGGCAAAAAACCGCTCTAGTACTTTATCCAACTGCTCAGGACGAACCGTCTCAGGGTATTTCTCAAGGCCATTTTCATCACACTAGTTCTCAAAAACCCTCACCCAGTTAATTGTGCTCTTTCGCGTATTTAACTTCTTTCATCCGTAACATCTTTAAACCTGGACGCCATCTTGGAAATTGAGATATAGGAAACGTCGCCATAGCAATTTTGTAATTTCACATGTCACTTATTATAAATTAACGCTTAAATTTTGCACAAAATTAACGAGTAATTTGTCACCCATGATATTACCATGAAAATAGTGGTGACAGGTGCCGGAGGTAATGAACTTAATTGCGTTTATTTTGATGATAAGATTCACTCCCACTAATGGTAACTTACTTGAGCACTCATTGACAGCATGGTTGATTTCACCAGAGTACGCTTCCTCTCTAGAAGCTTCCCTTTCAATCGCCATTTTGATGAGCAACCGGCAAAAAGTCACTAAAACTGGGTTGGCATGAGTATGCTCCAGAAGCAGGTATCCTACGTATGCGTTAAAACCTGGAGAGGATCGGATGTGAACTACGCTTTACCTCGTATACATGTACAAACAGTTGTTATTGTTGTGGTCCGGTTCATTAGCATTAGTTTATAATGCAGTTAGTAGTCAAGTGGATGACATGGGGTGTAGCTGTGTCAGAAAGCGTCCAATCGTGTTTTGAACTTTCCATACATTCGTCTGTATAGCGAGCCAGCCGTGAACTGCTACTAAAAATAGTTCGCGGGAAAAAATACAGAGAAATGTATGGAAAGTTCAAAGCACGACTGGACGCTTTCTGGCACCAGCTACATTCCTCCAATTTTTGTCATAAAATCCTTTTCCTAGTGCCAAAAGTTTCACCTTCATTAGATTAGTAATTGTGGTGGTAGCTATAAAATGCGAAGAAAACTCCAGGTTTCCGAAAACAATGAAAAATAAGCAGCATTATTAAAAAGATCTGCGAAGAGCTTTCATTTCAATGGTTACGTTGTAGTATTTCCAACACAGACTAAAATGATGTGGCTGTGGACGTACGTAAACTTTAATAAACGTTTAACTTTATTTTTGTGTGTATTTATGTGTGTTTGTTCTTGTGTCCCTGACCTTAACATTTAAATATCTTTTCTTACAACTGGCTGCCTGGCATTTTTAAATTCTAGGTTATTTACCCCTATCATCTATTCTATGTATATATTTATATTTTCTATTGTAATTGTAATGGGGTGGAATAAAGTATTGTTGTTGTTGTTGTTGTTGTTGTAAAGACGTTAAATCGTTGTATTCTGTAATCAAACATTGCTGTAAGTACATGTATATGCGATTCAGCCTAAAGCAGTAAATGAAATCAGTCGATTGTACATTTTAAATGAAGAAACAAAGCAGCACTTGGCAGTTTTAAGGCTCACCATTTGGTGCTAGTCTACATGGGCAGAGCAGACATTTAGTTTTTAATTTCATAAGCACTTTCCTCTACTAGACAAAAAAGCAGGTCAAACCTGGATCCATGAGCTCGAAATCACGTGATATGACACTTTTCTGCGTCCTTCCAAGAAACATCACACCAAGAACAGCACCGATGATGATACGTTTGAGACAGGAAACAACGCCAAGAAAAATATTAAAGAAAAACAAAAAGAAAGTGCAAACATGGAAGAGCCGCCTGTTGACATGAGAAAATTACAAATTAGCAAACAGAGTTGAGAATTTTCTCTTCAGATATTCAACCCAACTCGAGCGAGAAATTTAGTTAAAAAGGACTGAGAGAAATTCTAGTTCTCCATCAGGTTAGAGCAAACACTAAACACATTCGTCTTCTTACTAATACTAGGAATGATTACAGGTTACTTCCCAAAACTTTCCGAAGCCTTCGAACGTGAAAGAATGTTTTCACATTTTTCTGACAACTACGGAATATTATCCGAGCAAATTCCCCCTTTTTTTCCAACATGCCAACATATTGTTGATCATCCAGGTTATTGTACTAATTAGGTAAATTTTGCAGGGACGAAATGAAGCCATGAAAACGTCACGTTAAGAGTGTAGGGAGTCGACGTGAGGTAGCTACTGAGTGGCCTAAAGAAAATGACAAATGCTCTCATGATCATGACTTTGTCGCAACGATGGCTACACAGCTAATGCGCGTAATAAAAGCGAAAACGACTACCCGGCGGTGGCTTCGTATCCAGCGAATGTCCTTTTCCTTCAGTTCAGTAGAACATTGTTTTACGGAGCAACATATATGTACTGTTCGTTCGTTTGTTTGTTTTGTTTAAAGTGAAGTATCTCTGACCTACCTATTATCCAAAGCCAACATGGTGTCTTTGTCTATCAAAAACACGTACTTGGCTAACAATAACTGGATGCAGAAGAAAACAAGTGAAAGTAACACAGCAGGCCTGGAACAAAACATAGAATGTTCTCAGTTTATATGGGAATGAAAGTACAGCACGTTTTCCTCGAAACTTTTATATTGGATCTAGAAAAGTATCCTGTAAGTTGTTAGAAAGACCAGATTTGCAGAACATTAGTGATATGTGTGTACTCTTTGAATATCGTGAAATCCACTGTCAGCTTTTGAAATCATGATTTCAAATATAACAGGTTTACAAATGTATTCTTGAAAACTCGACACGGTGGTTAATTCGCCTGGATGTTTGAATGATACATGTCTCAGGGCTATAGTGGTCAATAGTGACTCCAGCAAATGGTACATGTTCTTCTGTGTTTTACTTACCACAGATCACGAAGCTTTAACCAAGTAAAAGAATCAAAACTTCCATCCACCATTGGCAAAATAAGCTGTTGTCCTACCACGAATCCCACTAAACTCAACACCAACACGTTAATAGTCGCACCTAAAAGAGAAAAATATTTTCTCACATTAATTTTATGTTTTTGGTATACTTCGGGGTAGTTACCATTCTATATTTTTTTGCATCTGACGACCAGCTAAAGGTTTCAGCAACTTAGTTGGGTATGCATTCAACACTACACAAATATGCACCCATGGTACACCGTCCCAGCTTAAAGCACACGATGCTTTTTGCATGGCGACAACTTTTTATCTAATGGGGATTAACTATAAAGAAACATAAATGACTATTTTTATTAATTTTTCGTCCCCTTATCCCGTCTTTTGCTGCACATGTGTTTTAGTATTTGAAAAAAAAGGTACTCTTTTCATCTGCTTTTGTAGTTGATTTTTGTATTTTTTTCTTTGAATGCTTGTTTGTTGTTTTCTCAGTGCTTGTCAGGCCTGACGTCGGGTCGCTTCAAGGCTGTAAAACACCAGCAACTTTAATGTTGCATACCTGAGGTGAGAGATCAGCAATTCCTGCTACAATACACATTATATTATTTTTGAAGTGAGAGAAGCTTACCCCAGCACAGATAGGCAACTTGGTAACCTGAGTATTTCAGTGTTGCAGCCTAGAATAAAAACGATGGAAATAGAACTTAAGTCTTAGTGAGAGTTCCAGCACTCGGCTGACGGAGTAGTAGACTGTTCACAGCCCCCTTATTTTTCCGTGGGATTCTCGAGACCTGTACGCTTCGGTATAAGCGAGCGCGATCTGGGGAGAGTGTCTAAACTACCGAGGGGAGGGGAGCGAAGTTGGGAGGCGGCGGGAAAAATAGGGATCTATTTTTTCGCTTCCCCTCCCCCACTATACTAACACCCACTCCCGCTCCCCTCGGTAGTTTAGACACTCTCCCCAGATCGCGCTCGCTTATATAAACAAAGATGGCGGCGGTTCCATCGAAGCCTATCGGTCTCGAAAATCCCACGGAAAAATAGGGGGGCTGTGAACAGTCTAACGGAGTAGCCCATGACCCCTGTCACAACATCACTTGATCATATATTACAGCCGGAGTTAATTCTCTAATCTACCATTCGTGTCCTTGTTAGTGGTAGCGGCATAACACTTATTTGTACCCTTTTTTCACATTTGAGGCAATTACCAGCAGTACCACTTACGAGTTGCTCCCGTCTGGCCTCACAGTTCACTTAAAGTTGGTAGAGCAATGGACGATCAAACCCGGAGTGCGTGGGTTCTATTCTCGCCGAGTTCAAAGATTATTTCATTGTCTCATGCGGTCTCCTAATTTCCTTACAACCCAGTAGGATTTCCATAGGTTGATTTAGTACTTTAACATGCACTAAAGAGTTATTTCTCCAGTTTACTATTTTTATCACAATATATATGCTCTTGGAGCATTCTCCAATACAGCTTGTAAAATAGAGCATTTCTCATGTTTATATTTTAGCGTTATTAAAGCCAGGCTTGTACGACGAAGCACGCTTAGCTACAGTGTATGGCAAATACTACCAACGAAACATGGATACCAAACGTTTTATTCGAAAAATAATTTAACACGTCTTACCGTGATAGCTGATGGGTTACGTTTGAAGATCTCGATTGGCAAAAATTGCTTTTCTCCTCTTTGAAGGCGTAATAAATGGCCTCTGGAGATAAAAAAAAATATTTGCTTATTTACTTATCAGTGATATTTTTATAGCCATGTCCAATTCAGCGTATGCTGGTTTAGATGGAGGCCTGTGTAACTAAGTAATTAACACTTCTTACTAACATATGACTCAACAAATGAAAATTAAAACGCCCATAATGCTCTTACTTTTTCAAGGGCTTCACTATGACCTTTATACTGGCCATAAAATCCCCAGCCCAGAAACGATGAAAGAAGTCGTATGACAGAGTAACAGAGATACAGAGATTCTGGGATCGTTTTGAAAGCGACGTGAGAGGAACTGAAAAAGTTGCCGTAGCAGTGAGCTGTGACGGAGAAGTTGTTTCAGAGATTAACATGAGCTACGTCACAAGACAACGCTAAAAGTGCACTATTCTGACTAATCATGAGTATAGTGTCCTTCTGTCTCCTCCACACATCCTATACAATCCCTCACCCAAAACATTCTCCCACTAGTTTCTGGAGTAGGGAATTGGGAGAAAGGGAAGGAGGCGGAGTTGACTCTGGGGTCAAGCTCGACGAACGAGATCACATTCAGGGGCTACCCTTAGCCTCCTTACCCATTTACAAAAAAAAAAAACCCTTGAAATAAATTTCAAATTTGTCATTTGTTTTGCGACTTCTTCGCTAATAAAGTACTTGCTAATTTGCTTGAAACTGGCGAACATATCACAGCGTACAATGACCCAGATAAAAGAAAGTTAAAACTATAATCTAATAATAGAGGGTGTTTCGTTTAAAGCCAGAAAAAGAACGCCGACAAAGTTGTCTTTTTTTTTACCTTCAACGCTAGGAAAAATAGAAAATATATATGCAAGTTCTTACCTGTACCAAGAGAGCATATTTGCAACGAGCAAAATACTATAAATTCCAGAAATTCCAACTGATACAAAAATGGACACTGCAAAAAGTGACAAGAGAGCGGAAAATTGTCTTCAGAAATATGTACCAGCGAGGCGTGATATTAGTGTAAATTAAAGATATCAAGCCAAAAGCGGTTGAATTATCAAGAAACCGACAAAATAAAAGGTACGAAGGATTTATTTTTGTTGAGGAAACTACTACTTTCACATTAACTAAGTCGCAGAACTACTTAACACAATAAAGTAACAAATAAAATAGTAATAATAATAATAATAATAATAATAATAGTAATAATAATAATAATAATAGTAATAATAATGATGATTTCTCATAGTAATAATCTCTTTATTAACGCATTACAAGCTTATTGCTATTTACAAGTTAAAAGTAGGAAAAAGAACAATTAAAGCCTATTTACAATTCATTTCGATTAAAAACAGACTATTCTCAAGCACAACAGAGCTATTTTCAAGCACAAAACAAAAGTCATAAAGGTGCAATAATATTCTGATTAATAATAATAATAATAATAATAATAATGAATAATAATAATAATGATAATAATAATAATAATAATAAAAATAATAATAATAATAATAATTAATAATAATTAATAGTAACCAACAGAGAGCAGAGAGTTTAGTGCGAAATACAATTAAAAAAATCGTCCTTATAATGCATCAATTTTAAGCTTACCGGCCCCGATGAAAAACCACTCTTTGATTTCATTTACATCAGCAAGAGGATTTTCAGGAATTTCTTCTCTTATGTTAAGAAGAAGCCCTCCAATCATGAGAAAAACAATAAGAATCTGAAACATATACAATTACAAAATAAGATGTGGGACTGTAAAGTCTTGGAAGACCATTAAAGAGCCACTGTGATCAAAATTTTACCTTTCTTTTTGTCTTCAGCATTCAAAAGTATAGGAGGAATGTAATACCCATGCTAAATTTTAAGTTGCAATTATTTCAAGCGTAATTTCCTCATTCAGTTTGCCACCATAACTCAATAAAAAAAATGTCCGCAAACCAGACAGAGAGTTGGGCCGAGTAGAATGTAACGCCATGTTATCCCTTCACTTAACTCAGAATCATCCCCACTGTCTTCAAAACTATCAATCGCGTTAGAACTGAAATCAGGCCATATTATGTAGAAGTAGGGGAAGAACTTGAGCCTATTTCGACTGCTTTTTCTAACTTTTCGATGCCGCCAAGATGATAAGATGACGTCACGAGAGGGAAGCCGCTGCACAAAATTTGTCGCTTTAGAGGTAGTTGCTGTTTGAGTTATGGCGGAGGCATTTTACGTACTTGTGGGCAGCCTTATTAAGGCTATACTTTCCCCAGGTTGGTTTGAATTATATTATATATGAAATATAGTGGTCAGTATTTAAGTAATTTTTCGGAGAAAATTCCGCCTAAGAATATTCGCCCATGCAAAATTAACTCGAAAATGACCGCACTCGTTTGTGTATTTTACTTATCTATTTATATTTCTTTATTTACTTGTTTATCTATTTGTAATTTGCATATTGTTGGCCAATTAATTTATTTACTTTTAACGACCCCTCACAAGAATCTTCATTTTTGAAGGAGGTAGGGTTTCTTGGAAGAAGAAAAAAAATTAAAAGCTTGAAGAAAAATATGCGACTAGTTCTACCTGCCAAAAACCCACTCACAAAAGCCTCATGCTTTTTATCTTATCTCAAACAACCAACTGCTAACTAGTGGGAAAAAAGAATAGAGAGCTTGATAAAATAGCAAATTTTTAGGGTCATTTTCTCCGTTGTCGAGTAATCTGCTGTCCTGATTGTGTCCAGGATGTATCGCGGCATTCTGGACAAAGAAACCCTAAGAGCCAGTTATTTAAACAGAGTCTAACTTTGGCCACAACTTAAGACCATCCGTGGGCCTCCAAATCTGTTTTTAAGTGGTTTATCTATTTTAAGTAGATAGATAGTTTTCTAATCTGGGATACCAGCCTTCTTGTTACCGTCGGCAGTAGACAATGTTTAGATATGATTGTTGGCAAAATTGAACTGAGTTATTGCGCAAATAATGTGAAAATATTTGAAAATCAATATACCTCATAAATTCCAAGAAAGCCGATAAAGTAAGTACAAATAACCCGAGTTGAATACTTGAATTCTGCAAAAAATAAAACAGATTTACCGCAAATCATTATTGTCATCATTGTGATCAGCTTCATCGTGATCATTATACAACCAACTGAATAGCCGTTATTGAATTATCGTCATAATCATGGTAATCAGTATCGTTATTATGCAGGATCCCAAAAGGATTTCGGATTCCGGGGTTTCATGACAGAAAATATTAAGCACCCCGTGGCTTTAAATAAAGGACCCCATTTAACCAGAATAATCATTTCGTCCGGGCTCAAGGCCCTTTGGGAACCTGATTTTGACTTTCATTATCACCGCTTTCATCACTACCAGTATCATCAAAAAGTTTGACTACACACAACAACTCTTAAAATTAGTAGAAGACTAGTCACCGAGATCTCATAGGTTTTCCTTCTGTTGGGAGACCTCGTATTTGTTTTTTGACTGTGTCTGTTTCTGACTGACAAATGCATCCTTGGTTGTTCGAAAACCGATTAACGCTAATCCACAATTGAAAATTAATCAAAGTTTTCATCTCGTTGGTTGAAAATGTTTCTAAACGCCCAATTTAAACTTAAGTTAAAAATCAAAGTCAAACGAATGGGAAAAAATCTTTTTGGAACAATCTTTATCGATTCGTAATTAACGTGGAATCAAACTTTTTACTAAACTTTGGTTAGCTTCATCATGCTTTGAACAACTGGGCCCAGGCTTAAACTGATGCCATCATATATCTTCAACTGTGCATATACCACTTATCGACATCAAAATCCTAACATAATGCAGGATGTTTTTCACATGAACCTAGTTTAATGGACTAGTTCCCATGAGTCTCCTATAGCTAACTTGTAGAAATTCCACGAGCGAAAGAGGTGTTAATTAAAAGATGTGATCACAGGGAGGTTATCTTTGATTGCACGCACCGGAATTTTGTCAATCCCGGGGGACTTATTTGCTGGCATTGACCTGGAAATCTTGGCAACTTTGTCACAATCCACGTGCTTGAAATTGACTTGATCCGTCACAGGGAATATTCTTGGTGCCAAAAGGTCGAAATTGCGTTCATTAGCAAGTGAATTAATATTGTCAACAGTGACTTGAACAACAGACGTAAAGAAACAATTGAAATTAATTAATTATTATTGTCACTGAAAAGCCCTCTTTCAGGGAGTGTCACTAATGTTTGTATTGTATTGTATAGCACCCGAACTTGTCTTCGGAATGGATAACTTAAACTACTTTTGGGAGAACTCGGAATTATTTTTCCGAATGTGCCTGCCTCGTTGACTGATAAATGCGTCCAGGCTTTCAGGTAAATTTATTTTTTAAAATACCTGGTTTCCATTGGTAAAGTTTTGCTTTGACTCTTTGTTTGAAAGAAAGTGGAATATACCTGGAAGAGAAAAAAAAAGGAAGTTATTATATAGTAATTCTGTCATCTCCCTCACAGTACAAGACCGATTTATTAAAGACATAATTCAAGTCGTCATACTCTTTTGGTATGGGCTCCAGAAGTTTCACCACATATCTGTATTTATAAAACGTCATCCACTCGTTTTCTTCATCCTAAAAACAAGCCGAAAAATCAACTTGTTAATATTTATGGAGGGTATTACACTTAAACTTCACTAGTTGCTAACGGCCGAGCCCGTTTTTTTCCCAACTTACACAAAATCATGGATCTGATACTGATGGATATGGGCAAACTTCTCGTGAAGTTCTAATTAATTATTCCTTTGCCTCACCCTAGGAATGTCATTATTAATACAGTCGAACCTTCCTTTGCGACCACCTCCCGTAAGCGACCACTTTTCCAAAATACCAAACGTTTTTAAGTCAAATCACTATAGATGGAACCTCTTGAGGCGACCACCTCTCGTAAGCGACCACTTTTAGTGATGATTGTTTAAAATTTTCAATTGTTTTTAACCTCCCGTAGGCGACCACTCGACACACAATCTGCTGTTTCTCTCACGGGCGGAAATTGCAAAATGTGTCGCTGTAACTGGCCCACATCATTACAGCGGACGCCGTCTTAAAATCCCACAGACGGAGCTACCAGAAGTGTCCCCCGAAATAGCTTAGCATTAAACTTGATAACATACACATGCACTATAGTGTACACCGAAATAAACTTTAATCAGGTTGAATCCCTTGTCGGAAAGACGCTCTCTTATCTTGTAAATAGCATGCATGTACATGCATGACCGGTGATAACTCTCTCAACCTTGTATTACTCAACAGAAAAATTATGGCGATAACGAACGTCAACTGGATTATGTTACAAACAAACAAACGCGAAAGTTGTAGATGTTTTACGCTTGAAATGTAACATTGCAAAAATGCCGTTTACTGTTTGCTCCTAAATCAGGCAGTCTAAAGAAAATTTTTTACTTTGGGTTTCGATAAGCACTGGCAAAAGGGTTAGTCTCCCTAATTACTATATGCAAATTATGCGAAATGTAGACCCCCTGTGGTCTGACCTCTGGTAAGCGACCACCTCCCGTAAGCGACGACATATCCTTGACATTATGGGTGGTCGCTTACGGGAGGTTCGACTGTATGTCAAGTTCGGTCTCACAAAAGTCTGTGAAAGGCCTTTAAGAGTAATACTATTGCAAAGTAATTCCCTTAAAAGGGTAACCCTACTCATCCATCACATACGATTAGAGCTTGTTTCAACTGACCTCTGGAGATGCGTTCGGACGACACCTCGTACATATAGCCTTAACTAGTAGCACGAAGTACTTGAAGAACAAGAAGACCAGACAAAGGAAAACAGGAAACTGTAAAGCCATGCCATCTCCAGGAAACACCTTGGAAAAGTAATAAAATTATGATATAGCAAACAGCAACAATACCAGCAATTTAAAACGCGATTATACGTGCGTGTATGATTCCGTACGCGTGTGTAAATGGGGGTGCAAAAATGCATACGTAAACGAGTACGGGTACACGTGCGCTTGTTAGCGAACGATTACATCAATCAATTCAATCCAATTCAATTCAATTCAATTCGTTTATTTTGCCATTAACCAAAAAAATACAACATAAATACATTATAGACGACACACAATATTTTACTATTACAATGTTCATACTTAACTATTTACAATATTAGAAGTGTTACAGGCTAGGAAGCCTATATAGAAGCCGGGGGCTTATTAACTATACGCTTCCTAGAACTATAGAACTATATTTCTTGGTTCTTTTACTGTCAAGATCTGGACGGAGAGGAGGGGGATGAAGGGATTCTTTAACCAAGAGTTTTTAACGTTTAGCAAACTTAGCTATTTTTCCTAAAATTTATTTTGAAAAGATGTGACAGTTCATTTTACGTGTCGTCATCACCTCCTGTTGCGGACTTCAAAAGAAACACTCCCGACGTGGTCTTTACTCTCCAAGTCATTTAAATAGCCTTTAAACTCTCGAGGGGGCAGGGGAGGGGGGGGGGGGTATGGAGGAGCAGAGAGGGGGTGGCCCATGAGCTACAAACTTCTAAAATAATCTTAAATCGGCTTGAAATCATTGTCTTACCGTTTCACTGTTAAAGAACGTGGACGTAAATAAAAATAGTATCATCTTACCAATGTCGTATAGGATGGACACTGGATGTATTCAGCAACTAAAAAAGAAATCCTGTAAGCGGAAGAGGATAGATTTTTAGGTATACCAGTAAAAACAAGACGACTTGAAATTCGAATACCTTACATTTTTGTCTCAGAAAAAGGAAATTACAACTCAAGCATACTAACCAAACACCAGAGTACAAAAAACCTATAACGAAGCCAGTGATCTTGTAGTCAGTTGCCATGCAGGCAAAGAGAGGATAATAGGCGACTCCAATGATAAACATGGCGACTACCTTCCAAATAACTAGGGAAACAACAACAAAAAATTAATTTAAATTTACGTATAGGAAAGATTTGGAATACAATTTCGTTACATAATTCAAGGCTAAAAATATTATTCAAGTCCATACTCGATTGTCATCGCTTTCTGTATTTATGGATACCGGTGTAATGAACAGGATTCCTTTGATTCCTTGTACCTATCTGTACATGCAGTGGCTACATGAAAGTTTAAAGCATCTTTCTGTTTTCTTGAAATCGCCTAAAAACTACTGATTCTGATCAGCACGGACCTCATGCGTCACTAAATGTATTTTTCGTATACGACTTTGTATTGATACTGATTGTGCACAACGACTAATTTGACAAGAGTCTGTGTTCCGATCATTTCGTGAAGTGCTTTGCACTTAGTGTTGAAGGAACATGACAGCTATTACCAAGTTTAGAAAATTGAAAGAAACATCAGTTTAGCTTTCGGTGGCACAGTCGCTTTAAGTTTCTTGTCGACGAGAAAACTTTAATGACCGGAAGATAATGGACTTAGTTTGCAATCTAAAGTTGGGAACGAGGTTAGGCCATTTCCAAGTTGCTGTGAACCTCATTATGA
This sequence comes from Pavona decussata, assembly GCF_977016875.1. NCBI lineage: Eukaryota > Metazoa > Cnidaria > Anthozoa > Scleractinia > Agariciidae > Pavona > Pavona decussata. The sequence continues at coordinate 2,189,408 of NW_028145663.1, read as the reverse complement.
AAGCGAGGCTAAGTGCATAGCTTTTTGTATGAAAATTAGTTTTGTTTGCTCTGTATTTAATTAACCTCTCTTTCATTATGAGGCTCGAAGCAACTCGCAATTATTTGTTTATTCACGATCTGTGTAGCGTGTATAGAATAACATATGGGGCTGGATAACAATAAGAACAATTAATTTAAGCAAAAATAGACCTTTTTCATAAATGGCGAACGAGTTATTATTCTTTGCAATGTAATCATGTTAATTAGCCCAATTAACCACATTTTAGAGAAAAAATTCTATTAAATTTTTGATCATGCCAACGAGGCTAGTAAGGCTAATTTTCATATAAATAAACGAATAAATTTATCGGCCGTTGGCGTCTTATTATAATTTTCAACTTTTTATATAAACAGCCGAAAGTACTGGAACCACATGGCAACAAAATTATTATTTCTACCTACATACTTCGCTGATGCAATATTAACAGAGCGAAGATTGCGACTACGTACGTGTAATGATAAAAGGGAAGTAAAGCATACGTGAACAATTATGGTGTAGGTTTTTGAACAACTAGCGAATTTACTCACTTCCAGTGAAGCTAGGAACCTCAGGTCTGTCAATCCATTCGTTTAATTCGGGAAGAAAGATTTCGTCATAGTTCCCAAGAAACAAGATAGTCAAACACTTGGTTGTCGTAGCGCCGAACGCACAAGCAAAGGCAAATCTGTTTTCATAACTGTCGACCAAGTTTACAGGTCTGAAATAAAAAAAAATGTATGTTGCACGGAGCATAAATTGGAAGACAGATAATGTAGGGTACGATAGTCAACTTGGTAAAATGCATGTGCTCAGATTGATTTATTGTTACATTACATGGAGTATTTTTAATAATAATAATAATAATAATAATAATAATAATTATTATTATTATTATTATTATTATTATTTATTTAATATTTTTAAAAAAATGTTCTGCTAGGAATGTAATGCTAATATTTCATCTGCTAGTAACTGACTATTGGAATAACTGAAGTCTCTTCCTCAAGACTAAACTGCTTGTCTCAAGAAGGGTTTGCGCAGGTCACCTCATCACGTTGGGCCATAAATTGCAGGAAAGGATTTATATTCTTGCATTTGACAATCGTGCCTACTACTCAGCATTGACCGATAGTCTCTTGCATTGACTTAACTCTACCTGATTTAAAACACATGCATACACTTACATGCACAGTCCTGGTCTCGTGATAGTTCGGCCACAAAGCTTTGCTTTCCCACTCCGTTTATTTAAACATGACAGTAACAGAAGGATTAGGAGCTACAACAAAATAAAGATTGGGACATAGATCATAGCATCAATGTATTGACTCAAAGGACATTCAACGAGGAGGTCAAACGAGCTTCATAAACTCACTAATAATTCATCAAGAGAAAACAAAAACAAAAAAATAACTACTGTGACCGTAGTTTGGATATTTGTTCCTGATTACCATAAAATTCTGCCAACTTTAGCCTTGAATTTCTCTAAGATTTATCGATCATTTGAGAAGCTAGCCATCAGTTAAACACTCGAAAGTGTGTTTCATCAGATATCCAAACACCTCAAAGTCTAAAAAAAAAAAACAAGAAAACAAAAAAACAAAAAAACTCGGCTGCGCCTCGTTTTTTCAACCTAATTCTCAGTGTTTGGATATCTGATGAAACACGCTTTCTTGTCTCTTTCTCGTGTTCGATATATTACATGAAACTTGGTCATTCAGAATCCTGCAGCGGGATGTTTTGAACGAATGCGGTTCAGGGTAGGACTGGTATTCCATACATTTTTGAGAAGGTACATTGTAGAGACAAATCTGGCGTTTTCATGTCGTCATAGTGGGGGTTGTCATCCCTTGACCCTTCCATAGGTAATCTAACGACGGTTGCCAGACTGGCAACTCAGTTTGTAGGGGCGGTTCTGGGTCATGATGTGGAATATTAAATATGGCGCAAAACTGAAAAAAAAAGGGCCTCACCGCTGGAATAATTGAGGAGGAAGTCAAAAATCCAGGGCCTATGGTGGGCACGCATCCGATATCTTCTTCAGTACTGTTACTACATGATAAAAAGAAAGTAATAAATTATCAACGAAACGCGCCACCTAGCTTTAGATAAAGGATGGCGAGATCAGGGGAAGACCAGAGACGTTTGATATAGAAAATAACATGATTACATAATCATGTGAACAGCGAATTTGAAAAACAATTCTGAATACCCTAGAAAAATCTTCTAATGACCCCTAAATGCTCTAGAAATGTCCGTGTGTTCAAATCTCTCTAAAAGTATACAGTAGCTTACTAATCAGGTTCCTACAGGTACCAGAAACTCGTACGTCAGGATGTTAACGTAGCACAAAATTTTTGGCCGAAATATGTTTTCGACCTATTCTTTTTCCAAACCAACATTTCCAAACCAACACTGAACAAAGAAACGAACAGGAGAAAATTGAAATGATCACAAGAATAGAATAATTGTGCGGACCGATGACAGTCGTTTAATGTTTATTTGTGCTGGATTTAGAAACTGCACTTGTGAGTACATGCGTACAATAACGCAATATAGATTCAACGGCGGTGGTGAAAACAGTTCTTTTTCGCAGTATTAAAAATATACATATATTTGATCAACCATCACGAAAAAGATATCATGGATCCAGTGACTTGTTACCGAGTGTCGAATTGACAATGAAGTAACGCGTCAACTTATCCATCGACTTAATTCTGGGAAAAGAGCCTTTGTGGCAGGGCATCACAAATATAGAATGCTCAAACATGTTGAGTCATTTTTTTTAATGATTATAGGAAATAATCTATTTAAATAACGGCTCCTAAATTTTGTTGCTGTTTCAAAGCTTTCATCTGATGTGCATTAAGCAAATATGCAAATCATAAACGTTACAGAACATCATCGCTTAAATTATAATTTTCGAGTAATTGTATTGTGTCTTGTCATCCATTTGTTTTGTTTACGTTTTGCAAAATGAATTTACTTCCCGTACTGATACAAAGTTAACCTAAAGACATTTCTGGAATGGCCATAAACCAATTTAAACACCAATAAAATCTTCGTATATAACTGAAAGAAGTATTTGATACCTACATGGACTAATTGACCAGGATTATTGTACTATCCAAGAGCGAACGCAAACTAATATCGGATGTTTTTTGTCACTGCCAATGCAGTAGCTACATGGTACTGCCTACTCACCTGTTTGACGTGTCTGGAGGTGCAGTTTCCGGTTCCAAATACTGCAGTACGGTAAAATAAAGGTCAACATTCTCCTCTATCGCTTTCTCATCAATTCCTGTTGCGTTCGCGACGACAGACAGAATAGCACCGTTAAATCTTACAGCGGCAAAGATGTCGGCAAGAGTATAATTGCTGGTAAATAACTCAGGAAAGTGGTTTAAAGTTTCTAGTATTATTTCACCGATAACTTTAGCTGAAATGCCTGCATCCATCGCTTGAAATCATACAGCCTGCGTACTTGCTTTCCTAAAAGCATTCAGTTCGGTTTTAACCTGTAATTGCTAATGATCGGCATAGTCAATGTTTTGTTGTTAATTCCCTGGAGCCCTGGATCCTTTTTGTGGGCACCAGTCCAAAGAACTCTTGTATTGTGAAGATTTAGGCTCGCTCCAATTAATGACGTCAGGGGTTCCGAAAGCGACTTCGTTCATTTTTAGCTCACGATCCAGCAGGGCTCCATTTTCAAATGTCTTCACTCTGGAGATTCGTTTTTGAAGGAAATGACCGATCATAATTTTTTTCATCGTTTTGGTGAGGATGTAAGGCCGAAGCGCATCGAAATCCAAGTTTTCAAACGTAACACTTATAGTGTCGACGGTAACTGAATTTCCTTGAAACCTCACTTGTGTGATAAATTGGGATGCTTTTAGTGCGGACACAAACGAAAACTTGTAAAGAAAAACTTTCTTCTATTTTCAGTCACCATGCGAAACTTGCCAAGCAACGTTTTTAGTCAAGGCCCAGGTCAAACGTCGAACTTCACATGAGACGAACTAAACTGTAATTTGGGTCGACCCAAAGGGACAAAGCTCGACCGTTGGGTCAAACGTCGAACACAATTCGTCGAACCCAATCTACAGCAGCAAAAACAAATGTTTTGGTCGGCGGGATTTCAGCGAGATAAAATAAATTCATTTACAGCCATTCATGAAAAACGAACAAGCTTCACGCGTTCTATCAGTCAATCTGACGGATAGAACGGTTCGGTCGATCCAAATTGAGTCGGATGAACTCAACTGAGTAAAACGTCGAACTTATCATGAACTAAATTCGCTCAATTTGACCCGGGCCTAATGCAAGAACAAATTTTATCGTATGAAGGATAAATAATTGTATTAACAGAAATAGTAAGAATAATGAAACAAAAATAACAAGAACTTGCTCATGTCCAACCAGCCTGCTTCTTTAAAATAGAAATTGGTTTGACTTTCATGAGTTTGAACACAATGCCGGCTACTGACGTGCAAAATGGTGCAAGCTTGAAGTACAGATTATTTTCCACCAGCAATTCCAATTTCATTGCATTGTTTATCCACAATACTACAAACTAAATAAGAGAAGTAAGATCCTCCAGTTATAGTTGTGAGCTGCTCAGTTTCGGACTTGAAACAAGTTTATAGGATTGGTATCAAGCTACAGAACAGAATAAATACTGTTATTTATCTTAGTCAGGGTGATCCCTTCAGCATTTATAAACCTAATACTGTCATCAATGGGGACCCTGACTGATAAAAGTACCATTACATAGAATACTCTAAAAGTTGATAACAATCAATTCTCAAACATGCACTAATACAATTAAAAACTACACTATATAAAAAACTACTTTAATAAATAATTAAAAACAACGCAACCATTGTAATAAAATGACTACTTCGCTGATTCAGACGTTACGGAAGGTACATGTAAAAATTTGCTCTGTCGGGCTGTCCTTGGGACTACTTCCCAATTAAATTTAAAATAATTCACTAAAAACTTTCAGTACTTCATTAACAATAGATTTCCTTACTATACTAATTTGTGATTGTGTTTCAACAATTCACTAAAAACTTTGGTACTTGATTAACAATACATTTCCTTATTATACTAATTTGGGAATGAGTTTTCAATAATTCACTAAAAACTTTGGTACTTGATTAACAATACATTTCCTTATTATACTAATTTGAGAATGTGTTTTCAGTAATTCACTAAAAGCTTTGGATCATTATCGGTAGCTGGCACAAACCCTTAAATAAAAAAAGGCCAGTAATATAACAACAAAGCACCCTATATAACTCAGTGTCAACAAACGACCCTATATAAATAAATGCTTTAATAAAGCCCTTATGTAATGTGCAGCTTCCAACATTCCTTATGAACGTCGATTGTAAGAGTCCTTGTAACAGACCTTATAAACAGCGATTGTAAGATGCCTTATAAACGGCGATGTTAAGACGCCTTATAAACGGCGATTGTAAGACTCCTTATGAACGGCAATTATAAGACCTTATAAACGGTGTTTATAAGACGCCTTATAAACGGCGATTTTAAGACGCCTTATAAACGGCGATTTAAGACGCCTTACAAGCGGCGATTATAAGACTCCTTATAAGCGGCGATTTTAAGACGCCTCATAAACGGCGTTTATAAGACGCCTTACAAACGGCGATTATAATATAAAACGATAATAAGATTGTAATTTGGCACAGTACTTATATCACCATTGTAATGTATTCATCACTTGAGAAATAACGTAACTTTTATCCTCTGGGATCTTCCCGGCCATATAAAAATCCAGGCTTTCCTGTAGTTTAGCCCTTTTGCTAGCATTTGCCTTTGTCTCTTTGTTTGCTGTTGCTTGGTTTCGCTTTGCTTTTATTGTTTCCAATTGTAGAAACCCTAAATGCAGGATTCTAACTTAATCGTTCGTATGTTTGGGCACAATCTAGTTCTCTATTTCTCCACCTATTTCTGTGGTCTTCTTTAATAAGAGACTGCTGTTACTGGGATATCGCTTATGTCATCCCACCAACTCAGCGCAGACCTGTGAAGTCTTCTTGTAACTACTTCACGCAAACTGAGGTAAATAAGCTTCACTTGTTGTTGTTGTTGTTGTTGTTGTTGTGTAGCAACCTTCCAGCTGTCTGTGACAAGCTCTAAAGAACTAGTGAGTTCCAATCACAGCTTTATGTCGTAGCCATTATCTTCTCGTTCGTTTTCCAGGGTTTGGTTTAACTGATCCACGCCTTTCTGTATCATGACTCCAAAAGCTGCAAATGGCGATTTCTCGATGAACATCTCTGGTCGCCGGTGCTCTTGAAGAGACGGATTGTTGTGCAGTGTAAGAAGCAGCAGCCATCGGTTACGAATTCGTCTCGAATTACGATGCCGTACAGTTCTGGTATTGAGCTCGATGCTGACTTGATTGTTTACAGAAAGCAAAAAAGATTTTTGTTGATAATTCCCAAGAATTCAATTTGAGCAAAGAGCCATGGTCAGAGTAAAATACAGCAGGATGTGCTGATAGTCAAAAACGGAAGCAGATGCTTACCAATAGAAATGGTATACTACAGAGAAGACGATTACAACTTATGCAATAAAAGGCGATCCAGTTGAAGACCCTCTTTAGTAATAGGGAGTCGGAAAAAGCGCACAAAGCACCGGTGCTTGTTTTAACCTTCAAACGTTAATTTGTAACTTTTCCTAATTCGGCTTTATAATGACACTGATCATGTGACCAGATGTTTCCATGACAACAAGATTGGGTTGGTGATATCATTTTACTGATAATGCCGACAGTAATGACGAAGGTATCGTTGATGAGTACGTCAGAGATAGTGACGATGATGAGGGCACTGATAGTGATGATGCGTGAAATGATGATGAAAAGGGAGGTATTCATAAATCTTAAAAGATGAAGCACATATTAACCTAAATGCACCATACAGAGAGTAACTTACTGGCACACCCCTCGACAACGTGGTTTCCTGCAAGGATGGACTCTTCGTGTGTACGATCATCTTCTCTGTCAATCATCGTCTTGATGAGTACCCGGCAGAATGTCACCAGAACTGGGTTGGAGTGGGTATGCTCCAGAAGTAGATAACCTACGTATGCGTTAAAACCTGACAAGAAATTGAAACTTTCGCTGTACCTTGAAAATGAAAATGATAGACGTAGTTTGGATAATGCGAGACTGAGTTATGAAGCCGCTAGCAACAGGATAAGTTGTTTACATGTCCGAATCAATCAATCAATCAATCAATCAATCAATCAATCAATCAATCAATCAATCAATCAATGCAGTCACAGCTCGGAAAGTAATTTCTGGTACAACATACGTGTCAATCTAAGTGAAAACACGGTGGTATTTTGCAGAGGTCCTTTATGTTTTGTGTCAATGTTAGCCCGTGCGTACTCTTGTCACCTTTGCAAAAGCTCTGATCGATTGCAGAGGTTTACTTGTTTACTTACAGTTTCACCTGAGAACAAACTTTTTAGTTAGTTTTTTATTTCTCCGTGGATTTTCGAAACAATAATTGTTGGTCAAACCTGGATCGCTGAGCTCAAAGTCACGTGATAAGACGCTTTTCTGCGTCCTTCCAAGGAACATCACGCCAAGAACAGCACCGATGATAACACGCTTGAGGCAGGAGATAAAACCCAGGAAGATGTTGAAGAAAAACAGGAAGTAAGTGCAAACATGGAAGAGCCGTCTGTTGAGGGAAGACACCCGTTTTGTTATATATAAGGTTACAAAAAAAAAGGGCTAAATAAAATTAAACAATTACGACTTACAGCAACCGGTAATGGGCATGCGAAGATGAAGAATTTCTTTCCAAATGCTTTAGTTTGACAACAGAAGAAAATTGTAATCCCCCAAACGATCATGCCGTGTTATATTTATATTACAAAGAATGTCAATTACTACTTCCACACATTTGTCCAAAATTTCCCAAGCACCATTGACAATTCTTTAGAGTTACTAATCATGTTTTTGTAGATATAACTTTAAACAGTCGTATCGTAAATCATGCCATAATTTCCAGGAGGAGGGGTACGTAATTTTCAAGACCTGCTTTCAGACGTGGCCCATAAAATCCCTATCAGCACCCTTTTTCAGGCTTTATCTCTACAAGTCAAATTCTGAAGCGACGCGAAATAATTTATTCATTCACTTGTTTTCCGCGCGCATATATACAAACATTAAATAGAAAGAGAAAACGTTTGAAAAAAACGGTTGTGTTTACATTTCTATAGAAGCGGGCAGAGAACTAGTTATTTTATAGGGAGTGTGAAATAAGACAGCGGTTACTTGAATTTAATTGCAGCAGTGCGATCCAAAACTCCAAAATAAATAGACAGGACGTCTGGCAAAGTGGTAAACGGCAAACCCGAAAAACGGCCTGAAAGTCGTGATCTCTTGGTTATTTCTGTAGTTCGCGTATGCCATAAACTAAATAATTTATAACCCTGTTGTTTGCACTAATTGTCAAGTGGGTTCAAATTAGAAGTTTCTTCCAGCGAGACGTAGTGGAATTAACGTTTCTATCGGTTAGCTGGGAGATAAAAAAAAATCCGGAGAGATTCTCCTGTGGAACCACACCGTTTTATTCTTATCATACAATTAGAAATAGTCATTTTCTTCCTTTTCATAGTTAAAATTATATATCCTCTTCAGAGGATTTAATGTCCATCCCGAAATGTACTGTCTCATCGTTTATTATTCCTGTTATTCTTGGTATTATAGATTTCATGAATATGTCGGTTTGGAAGTAAATTTACAGTATTAAAGGAATAATGATAATAATTTAAAAAAAAAACGCTAAATACAATTGCAATTGTATTGCAATTACAATTCTTCTAATAAAAATAACAAAATTAGCCAATGAGAGCGCGAGAAAATACTTTTACAAGTCATTCCAAAATGTATAAATAATAGGCCAGGAAGATTTAACTATCATCATCTTCGACAGGGCAGAGGGTGAAACGTAAATGTTCACAATTCGTACCCAGTGCCCACGTTTTTTGCGGGTCAGTGGTTGAGAGAGGTTGAAAGAGCATACAAAAATCCGCTGAGCTCTGGTGACGAGAATTTCACAAACCTAAAATTGTCCTCGTGACTTTGCCGTACCTGTTATCCAGGGCCATTGTCGTTCCCCTGTCTATCAAAAATGCGTACTTGGCCAACAATAACTGTATCCAATAGAAAACTAGGGAAATTACCACAGCGGGCCTGAAACAAAACCCAGTGTATACTGTAAATTTTAAACTGTTAATATCCAAAGAGAACACAGGATGATATTTTCAGCTCGACTGACCTATCTGCCGGCCTCAGAAGCCCAGAAAAGAACGTATTGTATGGAAGTCGACACTTTTCAAGAAAGTCTAATTTATAGTGTACAGTATGTGGCCCCTAATTCCGGTGAAAAATGCGCAAAGAATATGTCATACCTTAGAGGAAAAGTGGTGAGCTGAAATTCGGTCTGTGACTCTACGCATCATTCAACTTGCATGTAAGAGGCCAGCAGTTTCTTTACTGAGTAACAGTGCTAATCTTGTAATATCAAAAATGGCTATTCAGTTTGCAATTTAGTGAACCAAAGTGATTAAAAATAAACATGTTTTAGTTTCTTTCAAGTTTTAGTCCATTTTACTGATTTTCATATTTTCATACTGCTGGCACAATATAACTAAGAAATAAGAGAACACTATTCAATTGAGTGTTCAAAGTAACTTTCATTCCATTTTTTTTTTTTTTTGCTCTGGCTTTAATACGCTCTGTGATTGTTGGAGAAAAAATTGTGCCACTTTTTCACTGACCAGTGAGATTGGAGAACCAAATTAAACTGAACCAATCGTGACTTGTTCTCACGCGTTTTCCCTCGCTTGGTGCAAGTAAAATGCATTTGCTTAGAAAACTGATTCGTTCATTGCCCCGTTTGCGTCTGCTGTGATTGGTTTAGCGACTGTCCACTCAGTTGAAAGTTACTCTATTACTATATGCTTGTCTAGTGTTGGAAATTTTCTCCTACAATTATTTCCAAATTGGACAGTATGAAGTCCAAGTTGCGTTAGACGTAGAAAGAACGCACTCCTAATCGCTTTTGGAGTCGAGATTGTATGGGACAATCAATGAATGGATCTAGGGACGCGTATCTGGCATCCCCCGCAGATTTTGCAGGGGCAAATGACATCATCACCAACTTGGCAAAGGAGAGAGAGCCTGGAATCAAGATCATTGAACACACTCCCTAATCTTTGACTATTACTAGTAGTATGCTGATGTCCGCAAAGACATACCATAGATCTTGGAGCTTTAACCAAACAAAGGAGTCAAGACTTCCATTCACTGCTGGCAGAATCAGCTGTTGGCCGATCACGAACCCCACCACGGTCAACGTGACAACGGCGACAATGGAACCTTTGAGAAAAAGTAATTTTAATGTACTAAGCATTTCGATTCATATTGTTGAATTGTGAGTTTGACATTAGTTACATTAGACTAGACACGAATACCGGTGGAAGCCCAACACACTAACGGTTATCGTCGAACCACTAGCTAAGGGCAAAAATACATATACCTATACTCTTAAGGCAATAAACACTCTTGCCAAATGTTTAGGGTTTCTGAGATGTATTTCGATGCACGAGAGCATCTCAATACACACCATCAGGATTCCTCTTAGAAAACGAAAAGGAAACACTTACCCCAACACAGATAGGCCACCTGGAAACCTGAGTATTTCAATGTTGCAACCTAAAAAATACAATCGAATTAAAAAACGATAAAAGTAAAAACATTCAAACGCGACGGTTAAAATTATAATTACCGCTAGGACCAAAGTCGGTGTCAACACGTCGAAAGAATTTCTTGCTTCTAATCAGTTGCTTAAGGGCGGTGCATCCTAATACAGAAGTATTTTGCGCAGTTTATGCTTATGAGTGTAAAGTAGATCATTCCAGTGGATATTGAAATCCAAATAAAATTGGGCGTAACAAAAGATAAGTGAGCAAAACCAAATCTTAAAAGTTTTCAAATACATACTGAACAATATATGGATTTTTTTCCCAAACTGAAGCTAAAATTATCTCTGAAAAGTGTGAGGTTACAACCGATTTCCGTTTTGGATTCCAATAGATCTTCTTACATCTTCTTTTTCGCGCAAATGTAACTCTCAATTACTAGTCACCGCTCAGAAGAACTAACAACAGTTTCTTGGACCGTCGTTTCCCGAGATGCGCGGAATGTATGCCCAGAAGCAAACTATCCCACATTTTTTTCTTATTGCAGTTTTTTCAAAATCCTTTTGGAACGAGGTTATGGAGAAAATTCTAATTAAGCTTAGTAACTGCAGGTGCTTCTCGCTTTCCTATCAGGATATTATTGTGGGAGTTCTAAAAGAGGAGATAGATCTGTTCAGTTATATAATAATTTTAGGGAAATCATATTTGTGGTCATGTAGAAATAGAAATACTAAGCCGACTTTTAGCCATTCCAAAGCAATTCTTTCAATTAAACATAAAACTGAAAAATATATTCATGAAAAATCCAATAGCACGAATTTTTTCTCGACAAAATGAAAAATGTTCGGGGAAAACATTTTAAGTAACTAAGCACAATGTAATGCTAAGAGTAACAATATTTGTTTCTTTTTTTTCCCTTCAATGTTAAGGCAATTATGGGTTTTCATTTAAATAATTGAAACTTTATTTAATTAATGTTAATAATGATAATAATAATGAATCTATGATTTATGTAATAGGTGTGAAGGCAAATAAAATAAATAAACATATATATGAACAAAAAAAAAAAAAGATGCATTTAAGGAGGCACCCTCCTTACAGTCGAACCAGGTCAAGCGTACCCCCCTAGATTCTATTAATGAATCTATTATTTGAAAATTGAACCCGTTAGTCGTTTCAAGTATTCAAATCAAAATTAGATTTCTGATTGGATTATACGAACAATACATGAAACCAGAAAACCAGAAAGCCCGCGGGAAAAACCCCTCTTAATATATTCAGAGCGGCAATTCTTGACTTATATAGCAATGGATTTTCCAAAAAGCAGATTTCTCTTGATTTACAGCAGTCAACGCGTACTGTCAGAAAAAAAATTCGCCATTTTAAACCGGGCACGGTGGTCCTGTCACGTAAGTTTAAACTCACTGATGATCACTAAATGGACATTTTACGTTTGTACACTAGCGTTTTTTCCGTTAGTTATTCAAAAACAAAAATGAAAAAGGACTGGAAGCGTTTTATCATAATAAACGGTTCTCTTTTTGAGGTATATGCAAATTAATTTGGCGAAAAGTATGCGAACTCTCAGTGAAAGATGTTCATTTCAGTTGACCTTCGACAATGGCAGCACATGTGTTGCGCTATTCGTCGGGGTATAATGGACAGTCTGGTGAAATAATAATACATACCAAACTTTTTCATGCTACAAGGTGGGTAATGCTAGCTATACATGAAAGATAAATTGGAATTTTTCAGCCCGACTCATTTGCAAGCGCTTGACTTTGTGCTCTTGCCATGACCAAATTTGCATAACGAATTATATGAATGTGTCAACAACACGCAGGAACAGTTTTAACGAACGAGCTGTTTCAATTATGTACTGTCGTTTGAATTTTACAGGCTATTGCTTTTACTGTTAGCGCGAATCTATGTTATACGAATTTTAATTTGAACATCGATCCGCGCTAACAATGAATAAATGAATGCATTCTTTGAAACGACTAATGGGTTCAATTTTCAAATAATCGATTCATTAATAGAGTCTAGGGGGGTACGCTTGACCTGGTTCGACTGTAAATGTAGCTTCTGAACACACCAAACGAGTTCACATCCAGTTCTTATAGGTTGACAAACAGGCAAAGCGGTGAGCTTCTTATATGTTCGTTATGCAAAAAAAAAAACACCTTTTTTTATAGGATTTTTTAAATCCAGTTTATATTCAACCGGTCAACATGCCTTACCGTGATAGAAGAAGGGTTACGATTGAAGATTTCAATTGGTAAAAATCCCTTTTCACCTCGCTGAAGACGTAGCAAATGACCCCTGTAGATAAATAACATACCAAATACTATGATTGACAATTACTCCACAAACTACGTACTAGAAGCTAGAATAGAGCTTATATTTATGAAAATCAACATGATCATGATCGACTGATTAAATAATTATCCCCTGTATTATGGCACATAAAATCTTACGACGACTGTAAGTGCTGGTAGAAATAGTGGAAGTGCACCACAACGTAGGGTCGTGCCATAGTTATGACGCCAGCAGGAAGCCTGGTAGGCTGGCTATTTATTATTATTATTATTATTATTATTATTATTATTATTATTATTATTATTATTATTATTATTATTATTATTATTGGTAGTGGTAGTGGTAGTGGTAGTGGTAGCGGTAGTGGTAGTGGTAGTGGTAGTGGTAGTGGTAGTGGTAGTAGTAGTAGTAGTAGTAGTACAAGATTCGGGAATAAAGCACGTAAATCCAGGATATCCTAATGGCAAAGAAAATAAATATGGCGTGGTCTTCATCTAGTAACGAACAAACTGATATTTGCTACATGCATTATAAAATCCCACCTTACCTGTACCAAGATAGCATGTTTGCCACCAGCACTGCACTATAAATTGCAGAGATTCCAACAGCCACAAACATGGACACTGCAATCATGTTGACAAATAACAAAGCAAACACAGTGCATGACGAATCTCAAGGGAGAACTGCAGGGGAAGGGGTAAGAACGCTGTCATCTTGAAATCACGAGGGCGAGCTATGGCTTCTGATTTTCCATGATGCATGAACTTTTGAAAGCGTTGTAGCCATGTTTACAGAAAATAATTATGCAATTGTTGGCTTGTAAAAAGTGGGGGAGTATAGGGATGGCGTAGTGGTGAGAGCACTCGTTTCCCAATTGTGGCCCAGGTTCGGTTCCCGGGCGAGTTTGTTGTTGTTTCTCGTCTTTGCTCCGAGAGGTTTTTCCTCCGGGAACTCCGGTTTTCCCCTCTCCTCAAAAACCAACATTTCCAAATTCCAAATTCCAATTCGATCTGAAATTTTGTCAAGCACTCTGGCTCGGGAGACAGCCCAAAATACAGTAGATTATTTTACATTATTCTAGTAATCAAATTGCTCTAACAACCTTATCACTTTGCCACGGTGGATTGAAATGAACACACGGCGATTAAGCACGTTAAATACCGACACGCCAGGCCCTCGTTCCCACGACAGGTGTAGCGTGTGTCTTGCATTTGACCATTCAGCAAAAGATGCTTGTTTGTGTTAATCTAATGAGTTAGTAGAGTGTTAACTCAGTATAGTGATTGGAAACACACGTCTCATCTTTTCGCTTTAATTAGGTTGATCACGACTCTCGTTTAAAGAAAAATAAATAAATAAATAAATAAAAAAGAAGAGCCATCAGCTTTTTACATACGTGCTCCGATGAGTAACCACTGCCTGCCGTCAGCTACTTCAAAAAAAGGGTTTTCTTCAATGAGATCACGGAGCCTTAGAAGAAAACCTCCAAGGATAAAAAACAGGAGAAGGATCTGGAAAAGATGCGAATGACAAGAGATCTTTTGAGTACTGAGTCTCGATAGCGGTAGAAAACAAGTCTTTGAGAGAAACAGGTTAAGGCCGGTTTAAACGGCTTCAACATTTGACCAACAATAGTTGGACGGATGCTCGGCAAACGTTGAACAAATGTTGAACGGTGTATTCAACGGCTTCACATCATTTTCGAAAACAAAAGAAATGTTGTATAGATGTTGAATGAAAGTTTAAACCAATTTAAATTTACAACAAGCTTTCAACTTTTTTTACGCTTTCAATTTTAACAATGTTGAACGACCTGCTCAAACGTGTTGGCATTTCGTCGAATAAGCGTCCGCCGCCCGAGCTCTTTATAAGCACAAGCTCTCGAATAGCCGGCCACCCCTTGACCAAAAAAGCAAGTCTATCCCCCTCACTTTCTTCAATAGTAAGAATATTATTACATTTCATTATTATAGATTTTTTTTATGAAGATTTAGCCAAAATAAAGTTCTAGTTTATTTCGTTGAAAGAAAAACTTAACTAGCGTCCTCCATCCTTTTCACAATAAGGCCTATTTAGGATGGGCTCTTTGCCTTCACCTGATTAAGGCTACGGACGTAAGACTTACAGGGTTTACAGTATGTCTTAAAACTGTTTCCTAAATGTTCTATGACGTCAAATCACATGTGAATTGCGTCATTTTTCTTTAAAGACGTCATCTTGATCATCTACCATATTGGAATTCTCGATATCTTCAAAGCACAGAATCAAATGATGTCAAAATGGTGAAAAAAAAATACAAAACTTACAATAGGTGAATAAACTTGCAAATTTTAAATAAAAAAGGGAAAAAATCCATGTTTGGAAAAAAATGTAACAATATTGTTGCCATTGAAACATCTATTCACGTGAGTAATCAATCATTCCACCATATAATTCCAAGAGACTATGAGGTAAGAGAGCGAATCCCTGTGCCCCATGATAATTATTTTCAATCTTTTTTTTCCTTCGCGCCATGCTATTTAGGGAAATTATAATCCGCCATTGAGTTTTAAATTAAATGACGTCGCTCTAACTGACCAATAAGATGTCGACATTAAAATAGCAACGCAAACAAAAATAGATTGAAAAACATTTTCATCGGAAGAGGGGCATGTATGGGGGATTCGCTCTCTTACCTCAGTCTCTTGATAATTCCCAGCTAAATTTTCGCAAAAGTCACACAGTTAAGATGTGTTTACTTTATATGAAAGATATTATGAATGTTCAAAGTAAGCGCGGATATATTGTGCACCCAACGAAAATCGATCCATCATTCTTAGACAACTGGTAACTATCGCTGCTCTTGTTGCTGCTACAAATAGATAAAATTATCAAAAAGCAAAAACTTATCACTCAGTTACTCATTTGTTGTTGTTGTTGTTGTTTTTCAACTATAATTGCGTACAATTTCGAGTTTCCCTTCGCTTTTTGAGCGAGAATAAACACACAATAAATTGTTACCTCCCCCAAAATGTCCTCAAACTAGCATATAGCAATAGCAAAGTAGCAACTACGTCCTAACATTAACCATATCTAGACCGGGCTTTTCTTTTCTTTTCTTTGTTGTTGTTGTCGTTGTTGCTGTTCTCGTTGTTTTTTCTCGTTTTTCTGTCTTCTGGGACGGGAGGGGGAGGGAGTTCGACAACCCATCCCCCCCCCCTCCCCTCCACAACTTCACAAGTATAAATAATATGACAATGACACCTGGAGGATAGATAGTACGTCCAATGATGTTTCCTTTGAGTTTCGCAACGGGAAGTAATCAGATCATACGGCACGGTTATGTCAAGCTAAGAAGATGCCGAAATTGAACGAAGAATCAACAAACCTTATAAAGGAACACTAATATGAGCTAAAAGCGTAAAATTTACAATAAGAAAAGGAATTTTTCTTCATTTAAAAAAAGGGTTTTCAATTTTCTAAGAAACTGCCTGTCAAAAATTGGTTACCATGATGACACCAAAGTCAATAAGAAAAACAACAACAACAAAACCCGAACACATCATTTTTTTTTCAGATAAATTTCTGAAGTTTCATGCCCCGCCGATTGCTTTAATATTAAAATGTTTTTGAGGTTTGAGATAGAAGCCGCCCCCACCCCCCTCCCCGATCTAGATAGGGTTAAAATGACAATTTCTCGATTCCTTTGCAGTGTCGATATGTGCTGTACGCCTACATAACCCTCTAGAAAGTCGGCGCTCCCTTCCCCCGATAGAAAGATTCGCGCGTGAAAAGTTACTAAACCAACACGTGCTTGCTTTGTACGAGTAGAGAGGGCTGCTTCATAATCAGTGATTTTCCTTTAATCAACAAATTCTACCAAATATTTGCTGATCCCCTCTTTCTCCATGTCATCCTTGAGATTGTACGTTTTCATTGATCGGCCCCATATTACTAAGGGAGCTGTTGTAAAGTGTATGTATAGCATGAGAGAGGAGGGGCAACCCCACTTCTACTACCACACAACAAAGCAAGACGGTGGCTGTTTGATCGAACCGTAAGACCTCGACGATATCACACGACTGAGAATATTGAACTGAAACAGTATATTGAATTGTCGACGTACCTGATAAATTCCAATAAAGCTGATAAAGTAAGTACAAACAACACGAGTTGAATACTTGAATTCTATGAAAAAAAAAAAAAAAGAAAGAAAACACGGTTACAACGACAACTCCGCAAAACAACACGATACGATAACCTTATTCAGACGCGGTAATTCCATCAGCTATATAATTATCATTATCAACTAACTTTCTATCTACCTAAATACAATTATAAGAGTAAATAATAATAATAATAATAATAATAATAATAATAATAATAATAATAATAATGATAATAATAATGATAATAATAATAATAATAATAATAATAATTATAATAATAATATTAATAATAATAATCTTTATTAACATATTCCAAGCTATTACAAGTTAAAAGTTCTAATTTTAAAATATCCAACTCACAGAAAATTTGCTAAGAAAAGTTTGACGCATTAAAATAATAAATAATAATAATAATAATAATAATAATAATAAATAAATAAATAAATAAATAAATAAATAAATTCTGCTTTTCTTGGAGGCCGTGGCGACTCAATTTAGGAATAGGCTTAATGAGGAAAACCAATTGCTGTGCACGTGCATTTTTAAAATTTTGGCACATTTCTTTGCCGTCTTCTGGAAAACAACAACATGAAACAACCAAATTCTAGGTTTTGTGGAGAACGTAAACACACGACGGTGATGTTTTCATTCTCTTTCTTAACTTGAACGCCACACCTACCAGGCGCGTAGGAGGGGGGGGGGGGTGGGGGTAAGAGGGGTTCGAACGAACCCCCTTTGAAGATCAATAATGGCGGAAGAAAAACGTTTAATTTTGTTCCTGTGGTCGAAATACATCAACCAAAGACAAATAGAGATATAAACCCGTTCTTCAGGCCTTATGTCTTATCCTCAGTAAAAAATAAAAATTGTCAAGAACCCTTGGAGATTCAAAATTTTAATGACGTTTCATTTTTGCGGTAAAACCGCATCCGCCCGAAAAAGCCATAGAAAAGCATGCTTTGCGGTACGTTTTGCTCTCTGAATGCGGCATTGTTCTGAAAGGGGATTCTCTTCAAACTTAATAGTTCAAGCCTTGTTGAATTCCACGCGCAATTACGTACAAGTTTGCCTGAGAATTCCCACCACAAAGGCGGTAAGTCAACGATACACGTTTTTTGATATGCCTGTCAATCTTGACGAGAAAGTCAATTTCTTCGAAGGCCTACACCCGAGAATGATGCAGTTTACCAGCTTGGAGTATGACTATCAGCAGATCGAATAGCTATCAGAACTTGACAGGGCGCGAAATGTATATTGAACTTTCTTGCTTAAGTTGAAACAATTATGCCGTCGAAACGATGTACATAGCTTAAAAAGCTGCTGTAAAAGAAAGTTGTGATTTGCCTAAAATGGGTCTCAAAATGCAGGAAATGAGGTTTCCGGAAACCTAGATTTTCAAAAATTTCCTGGAGAGCATGTCCCCGGAAACCCCTAGTAAGAGCGCCTCCGGCGCTCGGCAAGATTTGGGGCTCAACGAACCCCCCTATCGAAACCTTAGCTACGCGCCTGCCTACCAATTTGGTTTCTGGCCATGGGTAGTCCGCCGTTTCTGTACGAGCTGAACGAAATAATCACGAAATAGCACATATGAATTAAATAAAAATAAAGAAATAAAAAGTCATATTTTCAAGTACCGTTTCTTTTGGTGTTGCCGTCGTCACTACTTAAGTTCCGGAATTACGGATTTTACGCAAACACGTGCACGAAGATGACAGCCACGAGAACTCAAAAAGGAAAAGATTTTATGAGCAAACAAACGTTGGCTCAGCACATAGTAAATTTTTCTCCACATTTCTTTGGCGTCCTTTCCAAAACAGTTACTACAACATAAACTATTATGACCAAAAATTAAAATTGCAAGATGAACACTGACACGCGATGGCAAATGTTCCTTCTCTATCTGAACCAGTCAATGTCGTTGATACTTTATCATGTTTCTTGAAACACCCGCGGGGTTACATAGAGGTTAAAGGGATTGGAATAATGACAAAGTACATGGGATTATGTGAAATAACAATACAATAAGCCATTTCCAGGTTCCTTTGAACCTCATTAGGAAGTCGAGGCTAGGTGCAAAACCTTTTATGTGAAAATAAGTTCTGTTTGCATGTGAATGGAAACTAATTTTCATGACAGAAACTTTGCACGAAGCCTTGCTTTCATAATGAAGTTCAAAGCAACTCGGAAATGGCCTTTTATATGTGTTTCTACGTGACGGTTTTTAAGGCGTTGCCGTCGTGGTTGCGTAAGGCCCCTATTAGCGTCTTCATAGCCACAGTCATCATCATTATTATCACTACCATCAGTATGATCATCATCATCATCATCATCATCATCATCATCATCATCATCATCATTATCCTTGCAATGCTTCGTGTTGTTATCCACAAGTCATTGCTGTATCTCATCTTTACTATCAGCAAGAAGAAACAAAATATTTGAAAACCTGGTTTCCATTTGTATAGTTTCCCTTTAATCTTTTCTCTGCAAGAAACCGGCTCTCTCTTCCTGAGGAGAAAAAAACAAAAAGAACATAAACAAGGCTAAAAAGAATATTTTTAAAAAAGAAAAATGTTGATCCTATATATCGTCCTTCAACAAAAATCTTGGTGAATACGAGTTACAGGTCATAACTATATCTACCTAGCTCAGGACGAAAACACACGCAGTACTTCAACTGTTGAGTTCCTTTTGGATGAGCTGGTACTAAATGGAAATGGGGTAGACTGTGCGATTTTTCTTGGGCCGAAACAGCAAACTGATGTTTCTCTTTAAACACTGTTGTGTAATACATGTTTATCAAACACGAGTGTGGTTCATTCAATTTCCAAAAACCAAGAGATGAAAACAAAAATGAAGCGCAGTGTTTGAAATCACACGAAGAAAGCTTCGAAAATAAAATTTGATTGTTCAAAATTAAACATATATTAGGACATCTATGGAAATTGTTAAGCAAGTATACATACTCTTTTGGTATGGGCTCCAGAAGCTTCATCACATATCTGTATTTATAAAACGTCATCCACTCGTTTTCTTCATCCTTCAGTGAAAGATAACACAGTACATCAACGATACTTATTTTCAGACCGTGGACCTAAATCTTCTAACCCGGCGCTCTATATTTCATGGTGATATAGCTAACTGGTAATTAAAAGGACATAGCTTCGAGACATTATTAGTCTAGCATTGTGTTTTGCAGAATTTCCAATAATTATTAACGAACTTATCGGCTTTCGATAAAACAAGATGACAAAGAGCCCCACAGTTTTGTTTTTATTTTCACATTTGTGGCGCAGCCTGAAGTGCGCTTTTGACTATATAAGCTTTGAATTGCGAGGAAGTGTGTGCATTTTAACTTTACCCGCTTGAAGTGTTTCTATATCTCTTTGCATAATAACTGAAATCCGCATTTATCTTTTACCTTCAGTGAAAATCGGTAAATTTATTCACGCATTAAAACCTGACTCGTGCGACTCTCACCAGGTTGAATTTCCAATATTCAACATTAGCATTATAATAACAATAATAATAATAATAATAATAATAATAATAATAATAATAATAATAATAATAATAATAGTAATAATAATAGTAATAATAATAATAATAATAATAATAAAGATGATTATGATGATGATGATGATGATGATGATAATTATTATTATTTTTTCCACCTTTCCCCTAGTATACGACTTTAATGCTTTGCCAATAATAATTAAAAATTGCACACGCGTACCTTACAATAGGAAATCGACGCTTGTCTTAATTAAGGTATTCGAAATTAATGCGACTTAAATTAACGCAAATTGAAGGAAAAATTACTTCCCAATAATGGTAATTAACGGGAAATTAAAGGTGGTAAAAATTCAGTATGAGGGATATTAACGCGACTTACACAAAGAAATAAAATTTGTTCAGACAACAGGAATAAATTCAATTTAACTCTTAGTGTAAAAATCCGAAATGCAACAAAGTTTGTGGAATTGTCCCTAAACGTGGGAGTTAAGCATAGGAATCTGGCCACTTCGAATGTTCTTCCCAGTGTCCATGACACCGGCGGATTTCCACTGTGATAAAACAATACTTTTTTCTGGACTGTGTCGAGAATTTGGGGCGAAAATTATAGAGATTAAGGTCGGGGAAATTAATGCGCCAGTCAATTAATGACGCAGAAGTAAACGTTAACAAAAATTAAGGTGAATTAAATCGACGCAAATTTTAAAAATTCGCGTTAATTTCCTATAATAACCTATGTCGTAAAGTTTTTGTAAATTTCCAAGATAACAAGCTCGGTTCGACTGACCTTTGGGTGAGCATTTGGACGATACCGCGTGTAAATTGTTGTTACCAGTAACCATAGATACTTAAAAAATAAGAAAGCTAGACAGAGGTACACAGGCATCTCAGCAGCTAGTAAGTCACCGGGAAATACCTGAAATGATAAAATTAAACTTTAAACAGCTTACAAGGGAAAATCGAAGTATGTTAAAAGTCATTGCGAACCAGAAAAAGTGTGGACTTGGGAAGTGCGATTTCGTCCAAGGCCATACCAATTGGTTAAAGGATAACCCTTCGGATCGGTTTCAAAACAGAAACCACTCCTGAATGGACAAAATCAGCTCCTACGTTTCGCAGAATTCAGTCCTCGTGCAGACGCCGACATTCGGCTTTTAATTTACAAGCACACTGAGTTCCACTCGTGCTGCTCTCTCTGGCAGTTTACGCATGCTCTCTTAATAACTCAATGGAACGCCCCTGTCAACCGGGTCACTCAATGGGAGGCTTAACATTTATGGTTATGATTGTATCGTAAGATAGTAGCGCACGATTGTATTGTATTATACCGTAAGCAATGCAAATACTGTAATGAAATGTAAGTAATGTTATGTACCCACCTATTGTTAAGTAGTTTTAATGTTGTACTGTAAATAATGTAAGTATTGTTTTTGTTTACTGTAATGCATTGTAAAACTAAAATCAATTATGGATATGACTTACCAGCGATTTCATTGATACGCGACCCTCGAATAAAAACTCCGGCGAGCATTTGGCGATTCGCTTCCGTCAGTCATGCGCTCCTTATATGGTGTTATGGGAATGCCGCTCTTGTTTTCAAAATGATGGTGGCCACTGTGTAGCCTGGATTCGTCCGACATGGTTGCTTCTTATTCTTCAAGTTTACGTTGGCGACTGCTGTTTTAGCTCGTGCAGGGGTTGAGCGCGATCGCTATAGCAAGACTTCTAAAAAAGGGGTTGACATTTGAGAAGAAAATTCGGAAAAAATACAGAAATACCTCCACAGTTGATTACCCAGCCAGGACGGGAAAAGGAAGACAAATGGACGGTAGGTGAAAAAAGAATCGCATAAATCGGCATAAATAAACGAGCATGCAGTAGATGACATTGATCGCCTTTTATCATTTGCAGCACATGACGTATTGTTTATAAGGAGAGTAATTGAGCAATATCCAGGAGTGTACGAGGATGAAATACAGGGATGGCTCAGTTCAGTACGCAAGAGGAAAGATAGTCAGTGTGGCTTCCATCAATCGATGCTCAACCCTTGCACGAACAAATACACCACTCGCCAACGTAAACTTGAAAAATAAGAAGCAACCATGTCGACCGAACAGGCTACACAGTGGCCGCCAAATTTTTTGAAAATAAGAGCGGCATTCCTGTAACACCACATAAGGAGCGCATGATTGACGGAAGCGAATCGCCAAATGCTCGCCGGAGTTCTTATTCGAGGGTTGCGTATCAATGAAACAAGTGGTAAGAGAGCAACAGTTGTGTATGTCAGTCTGGGTGAGTGTGCGTCAACATAAGATACATTGTAAATCGAAGGATAATAAGGCGGTATAAATATTCAAAAACTTACACGGTGCTTCCTATTTCTTGAAAATCAGCAACACGATACGGATATCGCTATTTTAATGGACGACTTAACGAGCTGCTATAGCTAAATAAGAGTGTTCTTCTTACCGCCGTTTTGTATGATGGGCACTGCCAGAAAAAAGAGGCTGAGAAAATGATCCTGTAAAAATAAACAAATAAATAAACAGGATACAAGAGAGAGAGAGAGAGAAAAAACGTGTTATAGCGAGAAATTGCATTTGATTGATGATTAATTAACTGATTAATGTAATTACCCTAAAACTTCGGAATGATCGGATTGGAAAACCATTCTTTCCCCAATTAAAAAAAAAATCCTCATGATGGAGGGAATTCCTTTGGTTTGAATCGAAATGTCAGCTCTTTTGAGGAGGCTGGCAATTTGGAATAGGGTCTTGTGGACGGCTATTCCAAAAGATTTATAAGGTCAGAGAAAAGGCCTTCCAAAACTGCTAAATAAATCAAAAGAACATTTAACTTGACTTGAGATACCAGTTCAAGGCTGTTAGCATTATTGGATTAGTTTATGGGTAGAAAGGAGGAGACTAAAGTCGTCATTAGAAACTATTAAGTAACCACTAGATAAAGACACTTACCAAATTCCGGAGTACAACAGGCCGATAATGAAGCCAGTCATCTTGTAGTCAGTTGCCATGCAGGCAAAGAGAGGATAATAGGCGACTCCAATGATTAACATAGCGATTATCTTCCAAATTACTTGGGGGAAAAAATAAGAAAGATCTTTTTGTTAAAAAAAAAAAAAAAACAAAAACAAAAAAAACCCTCTACAACGTATTAATATTCATCGTGGTTAATATAACTGAAACCAATGCTTGACATTAAAACAACGGTTTGTTCGTAGACGACAGTCTGCTTATTTATTCATTTATTTATTCATTTATTTATTTATTTATTTATTTATTTATTGTTTTGATTATATGTGAGAAATAGTTCAAGAACTTAGTTTGGGCCTCTACTTACAAATCTAACCTTATTCGTCTTGAAATTCTTCAGAAACGAGTGGTGAGAACGATAGCGAAAACCCATTTCTATGCACATACTGATCCAATCTTTAGAAACCTTGGTATTTTGAAATTTCATGACATACACCTTTTTCAATTAAGTTTATTCATTTATTTATTCATGTAGTTTATTCATGTATCGTATCATACAAGAAACTCTCATTTGTATCGTTTGCCTCTTTGTCGAACTAACATCAAACAATTTTCCGTTTTTTACCAAGGACCTAAATTTTACAACTCCTTGTGTACCGAAATCGTCAACTCGTCCTCCTCTGTCTCCTTTAAGAGAGCACTTAAGGCGTTTTTCTGTAATAACTACAGTTGAACCTCTCCACAACGGCCACCTTGGGGACAGAAGAAAGTGGCCGTTGTGGAGAGGTGGCCGTTATGGGGAGGTAGGGGTGTAATATGACACTTTTTTTTCGGGAAGTACATGTTTATTGTGCCAAGTTCATCTTAAATAATATATATATAAACTACACAATAAAACGTAAATGATGTTTTGAATCAAAATGTTAACAAGACGAAACGAGCAAGGTTCGCAAGATTCGCTATATTTATTGTAAACAATTTATGCTTACTGCAACATGAAAACGGAACACGATCAAAATACGTATACAGAAACGTAATGTTCCAAAGACAAATGTCGATTACTGAAACAGTTTATAAAAAAAAAAGGTTTTTACAAAAAAGTACTGTACTGGCCGTTGTCGAGAGGTTATTTTGGCAGTTGGGGACACACTTTAGTGGCCGTTGCCGTTGTAGAGAGGTTTAAACAAGAGCTAATGTATGGACTGTCCGCTGGGACAAAAAAAGGTGGCCGTTGTAGAGAGGTGGCCGTTGTGGAGAGGTTGCCGTTAGTGGAGGTTCGACTGTATTAGTAGTTTCCATACAATTTTGTTTAAGTATTAACTTTTGTAGCTTTTCTTTTCATATTGTATCCTTGCGTTTGACATTGTAATTGTATGAAATTGTGATTGTATTCGTCGCCGTGTTCTTATCTTCTTTTTTGATTTTATCTTGTAAAACAGTAACTGAGGAGACCTAATTAATATAAGCTTCATAGTTTCCTTTAGGTCTCCTCGCCATTGTTAAATGTATTTCTATTTTTGTTTTTTTTGTTTTTTTTTGTTTTTTTTTTTGTTTTTGCTGTTTTCATTATATTTGTGGCGTGGCAAGAAAATAAATAAATAAATAAACAATGGCAACTGCTGCTAAGGGGGCCGAAAGTGACCATTAAATTTGCTTTAAACATGGAAAATTCAACTTCAAGAGTCATTTTTCTTACTTGCAGTAAAGCTAGGAACCTCAGGTTTTTGAATCCATTCGTTGAACTCGGGAGTAAAGATTTCGTCAAAGGTTCCAACAAACAGGATACTCAAACACTTGGATGTTGTAGCGCCGAACGCACAGGCAAAGGCAAACCTGTTTTCATAACTGTCCACCAGGTTAACAGGGCTAAAAAAAAAAGAGAAGGACATATCGACACTTCATGAATGTAAAGCCACATGAATAAAGACAACGTATGGAAACAAAGACAAAAGCGATGTTGGCCATGAATAACCCTTCACCTCATACGCAGAAACAAAACGCGGAAAGATCGACGCACTTTCACGCGTGATTTAATTGTGTTTGTCTATGGAAGTTAAACCACATTTTAGGTGAATTTCACAATCATATGAGGTTCGCAAAAAAAAACCTTTTGAGGAATGAGGCAGTGCACGAGGAAATGATTCTATTTTGAGAACTAACTGTTGTGAAACGATTTTACAGTATGTGTTTGTCCGAGTACCACGCATCGTCTAGTGATTTGAGATCTTAACATTTAAGAAAGGACAACAAGCGGTAGGTTACTTGTGGAAGGGGTTTGACCAGCCATAAATTAGGCTGGATTTCAACCGCTTTAAAGGAGAAGGCTGAAATTTAGGCTAGCCGGATGATAACTGTACCAGTCCCATAGCGTTAATTATTATAATACAGTCACACAGAAAAAGGATTTACAGTTGGGTATGGGGAGTAATTACGTCTCCAGCCTCCGGTCCAGGTTTGTTATACCACCAATCATGAGTTGTCATGTTGTTGAAAAAGTTTCTTCACGCTGGGTGCTAGTTACATATGTTCACTTCACTTGTTCCCTGGCGCCAAGATGGCGCATAGGGCCTTAAGGTTACATATGTTGCTTTCAAAATTTTAAAGGTTCAGTAACTTGTCTTGTACTCTGAGTGACGGATCAACCGTCCCGACGCATTATTATCGTCCATGTGGAAGTTAAAGGGGAAGTATCATGGGGTTTTGGTATCTTTTTGTTAAAAATGATGAAATAAGTCTTTCAATCATTTACCAAATGATTCTAGAATGACGAGAGGAAAGCGATCAACTAAATTCTTGAGAGGAATCTGTTCGTGGTCTGTTGTAGCGCATTTTGGAAACAAAAATGCAAGAACTTGAAAAACATTAGCCTAACATTTTTCAAGTCAGTTCAATCCATGCCGGCCTACTCTGTCTCTGGCAACAGGCACTAATCGACAGTTTTATTGCACTGGGGTGATAATTTATAACAAACTTGACAATTATTTCTTTGTTTCTGCTGACAGGCAAACATTTTTGGGGTTTTCGTTGCCTCCTTTGCTACTGCACATACGCACTGAGGATCTCGGGATGGTTCTAGAAACTCGGATTTCTAAAGGACGGTGCCTACTAATACCAAGTTATTAACAGGCAAGTTATTCGTCGTGACGTGTTATCCATGCACTAAGCAAGTGATTCATCTGGGCGATTACTTCGTGTACTTTTATCATAGTTAGTAGAGGAGACTGGTTATGAAAGTGGGCAAAAATCAAAAGCAAAAACAACGGTGCTGCAATTTAGGTTGAAAGCTCCCTGGCAGTGCACAACCTTTTGTTTTTTGGTCGCAAATTTAGACTGAATAAACTGAGGGTATGTTTCTATGGGTCAGTTTTTTTCAACTTAATTGGAGTGCTATTGAGCGTTGTCATCTTTGTGCTCCTTCAAGGGCAAAAAAGCCAACAAAAACCTAAAACAAAGGAAGAATGTGGGGCTTCAAATTAACCATTGCCCTTTATTAACTATGCTTTTATACACTAATTATCCAGGGCGAACTGAAATGGTAGTCGAAGTCGCTGGCTCAGGGCGCAAGTGGCCGAATCCAAGAGGATTATCCTACTCAAGTATAAATTCACCAAGAATACCGAATAACAACTTGTTTCAATATTTTGTTAGTCTTTATACTCTTAACTTCAGAAGATTCTATCTAGGTCCATTAGGGTTAATACGAATAGTTCTAATTAATGAATGATTAAAACAAAACTTAACCAGTCTCACTTACATGCACAATCCTGGCCGAGTGATTGTTTGGCCACACATCGTTACTGTCCTACTCCGTCGATTTAAATATGACAGCAGGAGAATGATAAATAGCTATAAAAGGTAAACATGATACAAAATTCATCAAAAACAGAAAATGGAAGCGTAGTTGGTGTTTTTTGTTTGTTTGTTTTTTCTTGCTGACTGGTTAGATGCACATGTTTACCGCCAAGAATTCTGATTTACTTTTTGCATCGCCAACCTTATAGTACTTGGGTTTAGTTCTTAGCCTATCGTGTCACTGTTAATGTTAGCAATCCTTTAAAATATTTCGAAAACCTTTCCCATAATATAATATTTACAAATTTTCCTTCAAACTATGTATTATTAGTAGTGGATAGTTTACTTGTCTTACCGCAGGGACCACCGAGTAGGACGTCAAAAGACCCTGGCTATATTCTGGTACGCAGAGTGGGGTACTAGTGACAAAAAAAAAAAACAACTGTAAAGTTATCTGAATATACAAACCCCACACGGGCAGTAGGCCAGCTAACGACAGGCTATGTTTAACCAGCTCAGTGTACTAGCGGTGCTCCAAGGAATGTTTCTATGTACCCACTGTACAGCAATTTAGTTAATTCAAGTCATGCTAACTTCGATTAAACTCTTGATTTCAGCAACGGTAACGAAACAAAGCGTTCATTTCCTGGTCGTTAATTTCTGTTCTTAACACCACACTTTTTCGGGCAGGTAAAGTCCTATTGTTAAAATTAGTTCTCTTTATTAAACTTATTTTAACCGTTGAATGCATCGATTATGATTTTTAGATTAACTCCGGCTAGTATATTACATATAATTCTGTCTCAGCTTTCGTTTCACTATGTTTGGGACGAAATGGCTTTGCAAATCATCAAAATTTTCTCTCTCTTTATGGGATGAGCAAAAAATAAAAATAAAAAAATAACAATAAAAATAAACAATGCGCGTAATTTCCCTTTAAATATAAAACCTCTTCTCCCCATACACCAAATCCCTATAATTTCGCTATTACCCAGTTGAATGTCAGTGTTTATCGTGACGCTCAAATTACCCGGCGACTGTTTCTCTAATTCTCTAATGACGCTCGTTACTCATCCCTAAACTGTTGTAGGTGACGTTCGGCGTTCGGCTACGACAACAGCACCAGCTGTTCATTGATATATTGTTTTGTTAATTTTCACTCAAGGGCTCAGGAACAAAGGACAAAAAGGCGTTGTCAAAGTGACAAATTTAATATAAATTCACGCTCAGACTGGATAACAGCTGCAAAAACCTTTCATTTATATTGCATGTTTTAAACGTTACATTTAAAAAACGTGAACTGCTCGCTTTTGTTAAAAAAAAAAGAAAAAACTGCAAGAAATTTATTCAAATTTTAGGCAAACATTCACGAATAAATTCACCAAAGAAAAACAAAGACACGACAAATGTTTATAAATATCGGAAATTGAAATCCAGTCATCTGGAAACGAAGCGGTCTATTGTGCAGCTGTTTGGATACACTCCTTTTCTATAAGAACCCTTTTCATATGAACGTTGAGACTGCAATTAACTAAAATTTAAGAACCTACTAGGAACATTATCTAGGCTGAGAGTTAGCTAAGAAGATTTTTTATTTTGACCAAATGTTTCAAAAATGACCAGTATATAAATAAGGATAAAATGGCCAATTTTCACTAGTGTCACGACATGTAAATAAGGAATATGTACAAGTCTCAGATCTGTGCGGTATTTCGTACTCGAGTTATTTGACAAAATGTTCCACACAAATTCATAGAGCTCAGTATGGAGACACCATGTTGGTCTCCCTCTGAGCGGCAAAAAACATCTGAAGTTCACTTTGTCAGAAAATAGGTTTGGTTTTCTCTTGAGAACTTTTGAACGTTTAGATAAATATTTCTCCTTAAACTAATTTTTTTTAGAATGCTGAAAATCACCCGAATAGTCAATTTTAAGATACGGAACAGCTCTGTCACGGCCGTCCTCCTGATGTCACGCACGATAACAACTGTTCTTGTTTCAAAAGAAAGCACGATATCCAGCTAAGAAATTGTGAAAAAGTATATTTTTAGGTAATCTTTCCTTGGATCCTTTTCTTAGTGCCAAAAGTTTCCAATTCGTTAATTTTTCAGAAGCGATGTTTTATGAAAATTTTTTGACATCGGATTTCCATACAAACACTGTTATTTCAAGACGCGTTTGCCTACCCATCAAGATGGCTTTCAAAACTGTGATAAGGTCTATACTGCCAAAGAAAAAAATTTACGGCCTCAACATCAAAATTAGACGTTCTTCTTTAAAAAATAAAGAGTGTAATATCGGATAGTGTGCGTGCAAGGTATCACGCAAAGTTTGAAGAACCTGACTGATAAGCTTATGTATCGCATAGTTTTAACGCAAGAAAAAATATTCAAATAAAACACAACAACTATGTATGTTACCGTCATTAATTGATTTTGTTCAAGAAGCACGAAGCAACACTACGCCATTTAAAAAATAATAACAGTTACTTGAAAAATTCTCCAATTCAATTCCCTTCGCGCTCAGAATGTTATTAAACCTAGAGTGTAGCGATAGATTAACGATACATTATTTTCACTCGATTTGTTTTCGTTTCACCGAACCGTTGGCATTGACATCAAAACATTGAAACCCCGTCGCTTGTTTATGCAGCTGCCGTAGATACCACTTTGCTCGCGGATAGCTGTATAAAATTTCGAAGAGAACGAACAGAAATCGTTGATTGCTCGCTGGGTCGCTAGAAATTCGGACGCCACTGGCAACTTTTCAGCGGAACCTTATGACCCGCTGTTTGACAGTTAATTTTAAGACTTAATTAGGAACTTACCTGTTCGTCGCGTTCGTTGGTGGCGTTGTAGTACTTGTCGGTTGCAAATATTGCGCTACCGTCAAATACAAGTCGATAGCCTCCTCTATCTTTTGCCCCTCCACTCCTGTAGCGTTCACGATGATGGATAAAATAGTTGTGTTCAGGCGGACAAATGTAAATATGTCCGCCAGAGTGTAGTTGCTGGTGAAGAGCTGGGGATACTTGATGAACATTTTGAGAATTATTTCACCGATAACGTCAGCTGGAATACCGGACATATTGCTGTTTTCGCCGATCCCTATACTTGTCCGTCTAACTGTATTCAATTTTTGCGCCTTTTCCGCGTTAACAAGATTAACAAGCCTGGATTATGTTAATCCTTGAAGACACGCTCACTTCCTGAGCCTTCGAAATGTTTGCTAGCGGTAGGTACGCAATAAAGTAGCTACGTGATGTAACAGTCATTTAGTGGTTTGATGAGAGAGAAAGGACCCAGAAAACGAACTAAGTGTAGCCAAGTTCTACCGGATGTTTTCATTAGCATTTCTGAGCATATTTAACAAAGAAGAATTCACAACTGTCAGCTAGGTCTCAGCACAACTACTAACCTCTCCCCTATGGATCTTGGTTGCCGATTGTGCCAGGGTCACGAGAACTCGAAAACTTTGCCAAATTCCTCACGATGATGCATGTTTCTGTTTTCTTGGCTCTAACCACAGCTGCAAGCCGAGAAACCCAAACTGTATCTTCATCGCTCGAGAAACTCTCGATTTCGCAGTGTTAGTCAGCTCGAAATCCTACGCAATGTACATCCGCTATCGCGTGACAATTTCTCAGCCACTGAATAGCAAGGAACTTCATGCAAATTGCTCGGCGTGTGCCGGGGTTCCCGGGAAGCAGGATTTCACTGGAAATGGTCGAAGTTCTTACTAAAACTGCTCTTATCGGTTTGTTTCAGTTTATTTTTTCTTGTTATTCAGTTTAATTAAAAAAAAAAAAAACATAGACGGAGGTCAGACAAGCGGCGTATGCTAATGAATTCCCTCTCAATTTATCCACCTGTAGAAAAGTTTGGCAACCTGACCAAACAGCCCGTTTTAACAAATGCTGCCTCTTCTTCACGCGACGAACACCAAAGCTTTTCAAGGGAAGTGTGTGTTTGTATGCACATTGTTTTTACTACACAACTCTTGACGTCCAGACGTCGCCAAGTTGCTTTCCTAGTGATCTAACGAGCTAATCACAACTTTAATTTATCAGTCATCGACCCTGGGGGTTCATGTTCGTTTTCCAATGCGCGGCTTAGCGGAGTTTCGTCTTTCTGTATCATGACTCCAAAATTAACCTCAAATAGTGACTGCTCGATGGAAATTTCTGGTCGCCGGTGCTCTTAGGGTAAGAAACAAGTGTCAACGGTTACGGACTCTTGTGAAATAAGACTGCTCTAAAGTTCTCTTGGGCCGCGGGCCTGTTTACAAGGAGGGTGAGCTACCTCAACGGTAGGGTTACCCTGCGCCAGAGCCTAGCGCCATGGTAATCCGTTAACCATTATCCGTTATGCAATGGCCTCCTGGCTTACTTTAATGTTATACGATTTCAGTATGTGTCTATTTTTCACAAAATACAACAAGTGCCGTATTCAGATGGGTGTAAAAAGTAGAAAAGAAGAAAGTTGCTCCCGATTTGAATTGAACTTTCTTTTCAACGAAGGCATATGCTTTATAAAATGAACCTGTTCGCAACTGAGCCACCTAGAAAAGTTCTGCATGTATATATTCCTCTTGGAAAGTGTTGATCAGTATATCAAAGGGTGTGCCCGGGTGTGCCCCCTTTTTTTTCCATTTCCGTTTTTTTTCCCCATTTCCAACTTTTCGCTCCTCTTTTATGAAGGAACCTCTGCGAACGATATAGAGAATAAGTAGAACTTCTAGGAGAACTTGTTTAACCGCCCAGGTGTCATTTCTTCAATTGGTGTTTTCTTCCCCTCTTGAAACAATGCTGCAAAACATGAGAAAGTTCATGTTTTACTTTTAAAGAGCTCGGCAGTTTGCGGTAACTTTGATATTTCGCCTTAGAATATGAGGTTGGAAAGATTAAATAACTTAACATTCAATACCGCGAAACCAAACTTTGTTGCCATTTTTGTATTTTTGTGTAACAGCCGCCTCGTTTATCCAAATAAGTTAATCGTGACCGTGGCGAAAAGGGAAGCCATCTTGTTTCCTTTTAGGCTTGATTTCCGCCGCTCCCTCGGGTTCGCCTTTAGGTAGAATAGCTTTATTAAGAAGTAAAATCATTGCAGCCCCCCTGCGGGCTGAAATACGACTTACTTTACAAGGGAACTAAAAATTATCTATAAATATATGACAAATATTATAAAAACCGTAACTATACTTATAATTAGGATTACTACTAATAATCAAAACTGTTCGCCATAGTAAAAGTGTTTTTAAACCTATTTGTCTTACAAATCGGTAGTTTAAACTATCTCTGGCTACGGATGCAATAAATAGACTCATCGCGTGGCGGCAGCAGATCATGGAGCTTGTGGCTTTGGTCCCTTACAATTTGGTCAAATAGAGCATTGCTCAAGGCATTCCTCCTCTCGTACCGTGACGAGATGTCCAGAGCTACTAGGGCCTCAGCATAGAATAGGTCGGGTTGTATTGCGATCACAACGCGCGCCTTTCCTCTGAGACTGGGCTCGTTTTCCGAACAGCGGCTGGTAATCGTACTTAGTTTCTTTGCGGTTGCTGGGAGTGAATATACAGTACATGGTTAATCACCTCCGAGCGAGCTAGCCAATCAGCGCGCGCGTAAAATACTATTCACTTGTGTAGTATATACTAAAAATGAATATCACGAAATCCTTAATTACGTACGACTATGTCAAGATGTCTAAATAAGAGTCCCTATTTCCGTCGCGTGCTACAGTTGAACCTAATGACAAATAATTAAGTTCAGCTCGGCATAGCAAAAGTAAGACCCTCACGTCTGACTTGAGCCAAGGCGAAACAAAAGCAAAAACAAAAGTGACGTCTTAAAGGAAAAGAGAGGTCTGGCAGTCAAAAGTGGAGCGTGTTTTAAGTGATACGGATTCATATGCGTGTAAACACTGAAACTGCGCTATTTTGGAAACCCTTGCTTCAGAATTGTTTAAAAAAAGGTTTGCTTACCGGATCTCGCCTTGCAGCACATTTCTAAGCTTATCCACTACCTGGTTTTGATTTGCTTTGGAAGTTTCTAGAAGGAAATTTCCCTTTCTCTAAATGAACATGTTAAGCAATGAAACTTTTATTAAGTTTTGCTATCCTCACATGACTTAAGCTTAATCTACCCTTAATACTTTTTACACCTATCTCAATACCGCGCTCATTGTGTTTCGTGAAAAATAAACACTTACAGTCAACATTAAAGTAATCGTTCGGTAAACTTTCTTTCATTACATTTCTCAATTAAATTTCTTGGTTTTATCAACCATGACGGGAAACAAAGAAAATAAAAAAAGGTTGAGAATAGGAAACAAAACAATAGCCTACTACTAAACAAAACAAAAACCTGCAGGGTTCTAATACACCAAGAGAAAACAAATTGCTTGGATAAATTACGCTCTCGATGAATATTAGCTAAGTTGTTTAGCATTTTTAATGAAAGTGCTCTATCTGTTTAAATGTTCACCATTTTGTCTTTCAATTACTTTTCACATCCCAGGCTTGTTGCATTTCTTGGTTATATTTCTTGGATTTATGACAACTTTCAATGCGATGAAAAGCCATTGGAACAAAAGTTAAGAAGTATTAATAATGAATTTTTTAATTGAATGTACTGCCTTAGTTCAAAGGAGTTTTAATGACCCCTTTAAATTACTTTTCACACATTTAACACATCACTTCAACAGCACTGTTAGTATTTCGACTAGCGTACAAACTCGCACACATACATGTATTAAAGAAAGTGTTTTATATTTTTCTCATTACATTTTTTGACAACATTTCTCAGTAGGAGATCAATTGGAAGTTTAAGAATCTCGAAAATACGTTAAAATAGAATCGTTAAATACGTTTTCCTTCACAACTAAAAGCGCACCTTCTCACTCAACAGCGTCAAGAATAAATTAGTTTATTTCTATCTCCTTTTCTATCTTCAGTTATGTATTATCTTATATTTTGTTTTATCATAAGTACGTAAATTATGATCATCCGGGTGAGTGTAGTCCTGAGAAGGACTGTTTGTGGTGACTTTGACTGACGTTTCGACAACCTGAGCGGAAGTCATCTTCAGAGTCAAGTGAATTGTGGAACGTCAGTAGGTGGTATATACGTCTCTGGTTGTTAACCTGATTGGTCAACGAAGTCCAGATGTTATTGGTCGTTTGTCAGTAAGCCGTGATGTTATTGGCTGTGAACACTGTAAAAAGTGATTGGTGCGTTTCGATCCGTCTTTTGTTAGTCAAAAAGTCTGTGGGTCTATTGTTAGTAAAATGTCTATTGTTTGTCTGTTTCGTTGTTGTTGTCAATAAGTCTTTTGTATGGTGCAGGTAGTTGTAGGCAACGGTTGAGTGCAGGCGTTTGTTCTAAGTTAGTAAACCAGCTTTCCAGAGAGAGTCGTTGATAGTAATTTGTACAGTAGGTAATGCACTTGGCAGAGTCCCAGTCGATTCTGTGGTTCGTTTGCAGGCCCGTAGCAGGGGGAGGGGCAGGGGGGGCTTGATCCCCCCCAGAATTTTTGGAAGTTAAAAAACAATCTGCCAAAAAATAAATAATTTAACCAAATTAATGGACAGCAATCAGTCTTGAACTCTGACGCTGCAAGTCCCTTTTCACAACCTTTAAAAAGGTGTTTATTACCTGTCACTTTCCTTGGCTAACAGTTTGTTTTCAGATACAACAGCAACAAAGGCACTCCTACATTGTGAATCGGAAATAAGAACCAAAATGGATCGAAATCAACCAATCTCAAGCCGTAAAAGCTATTGAAATAAACTACAGTCAACTCTCTCATAGCGACCACTTCTCGTAGGCGACCACCTCCCGTGAGCGACCACTTCGTAAATAACCATTTTGCTTCTCAGTTAAATACTGTTTCAAGAGCTCTCTCGAGCGACCACCACTCAAATTTCTTAAGAGACCGCGACCACTTTTTAGGCCAGAAATTACACCATCCTATTCTTTTGTTTTCTGTTTCCGGTAAGCGACCACCCAACATAATCACGTATGATCGTTAGTATATCATTACTTAGAAGTGACAAAAGTTCAATTTTTAATGACGCTACTCCGGACTGCCGCTGACAGATCCTGCGTATACTTGCAGCATTTTCGTTGTGCGGTTCCTTGCAGATTGTTTGCTTTTATGTTTTGGACCGTAGATCTTTTCAGATACGATATGCTGTAGTTCTTTTTAACATGGTTTGGCCAGGTACTTGTGAATGAAAGTTTTGCTTTTCTGCTGATTCTGGGTTTGGTCTCTATCATTTCGCTGTCGTGTTAAGTTTTCTACGCAGTCCGATCAGCCTTGCAGAAATTTGTGACAGATAATAACAGTTTACAGACAGAGAAGATGGCTATAATTAGATCTGTAGGTAAACGGGACAGATCTGTTCTGAATTGTTATACAAAGTTTCATCAGAAGAATGAATAGATGTGAAAAAATCAAATAAATTAGTTTCTATTTACCTAATTTTAGCTGCTAAGGTAAAATGTTTACGTAATTAACTAATCAATCCAGTATTACGCTTATTTTGTTGATCTTTCCCGTAAGGGACCACCTCCCGTAAGCGACCACTTTGTCGTACACCAAGGATGGTTGCTTACGAGAGAGTTGACTTGTTTTCTAAGACATCCGATCATTTATAGCAATACAAATGTCCCACAATGCTCCCACAGTCCGATTCTTACTGCCCGGTTCAAGCCAAATTTTAAAAGAGAAAGAAAAATTTGTCATCATTTGGTTACGTCCTCCTTCGAACGTAAAATTAGAAAATTTCACATGGTAGTCCACGTAAAAGAAATGGCAAAAAAATGTACCAAAAAGTGTGATGTAGGTGCAAAGTTATTGTTTAACTTACTAAATCTACCGCGTTTTTTTATGTTCTTGTTGCATCTTAAACTCCCAAATCAGTCTGTTTTTGAGTGACGGGGGTAGTTTTGTTTCACCATTTTGCTAAGCCCCCTCAGTTGTTTTAGCCTTGCTACGGGCCTGGTTTGTAAATGGTGCTCAGCAATGTGATTGTTGATATCACCATTTCTAGTTGCTCGTTTGTGTTCAGTCAGTCGTACGTTTAAATTTCTGCCGGTCTCACCAATATAAGTGGCCTGGCACTCGCAGCATTTGATCTTGTAAACTGCTTCCTGTCTGCGGTTAGGTTCGTCTTTGTCCTTTACTTTCGTCAGCAGTTGTCGTAAAATGGTTATAGGTTTGTCAAAGCCACCTGTAGACGATTGATCCGAGCGCGGATTAACGACTGTCACAGAAGACTGAACTTCTACAACAACAAATTACAACAACGACTTGACAAACTTAAACAACTCATACCGACAAACTTACTTGACACTGTACTGGCTATTGCCGACAAACGAGCTGACAAAACCGAAAAACAACACCGCAACCAAAGTCAACAGAAATTTACACGACTACAACGTACTAAAGACAAAAAACGACACAAAACAGACGACAACTGGGTCAGGAATATTTCTTCCCGTCCTTTAGACAAGACTGAAACCCAGGTACTCTCCTACGGACTGAAATACTCAGTGACGCCTAAACACATACCGACTGAGGCTATTGTATCTAGTGTTGAGGCGGTTCTGTCTCGTCAGAGAGAACTATCAGAATCGGCCAAGGATAACATCAGAAGTAGAATTGCTTCTACTATACAATCATCCTCCCTAACTGACAGTAACTTGACTAAAGACGAACGACAAGCACTGAAACGACTCAAAACTGACGAAAACATCGTCATACTCCCCGCTGACAAAGGACGAGTGACTGTTGTTATGGACAAGACAGACTACTACGACAGAATGGACACTCTAGTTAACGACAAAGAGACATACGAAGAACTGAAACGAGACCCGACGCCATCACTTCAACGTTAACTTAACAGTAAACTACTTGACCTTAAGAAAACTGACGTTCTTGACATACAACGTTACAACAGACTGAGGTGCCGCGTACCGCAACCTCCTAAACTCTACGGACTACCAAAACTACACAAACCTAACATACCCATGCGACCCATAGTCTCGTTCTGTGGGTCCCCGACTTACGAACTATCCAAATACTTGACTACTATACTGAAACCGTTGACAAACGAATCCCGACACAAACTGCAGTCTACCGAGACCTTTATTGACGCTATCAAGACGGTACAAATACCTGACGACTACAAACTTGTGTCTTTTGATGTGAGATCACTGTTCACCAGTATTCCACTTCAACTGGCTCTAGACTGTACTGCTACCGCGATCGAGAACTCCACGACAAAACTGCCACTGCCTACAGATGACTTAATGGACTTACTGAACCTCTGCTTAACGTCCACGTACTTCCAGTACAACGGAAAGCACTACAAACAGTTACACGGAACAGCTATGGGCTCACCAGTTTCTGTTGTTGTAGCAGAAATTGTCATGCAGAACATCGAGGAACAAGCCCTAGCAACCTACAAACGGACACTACCGCTCTGGTTACGGTACGTAGACGACACCTTTACAGCAGTACACAAAGACGAAATCGACGATTTTCACGAACACCTTAACAGACAGAACGCTGACATACAGTTTACTAAGGAGATCGAAGAAAATGGTAAAATACCTTTTCTAGACTGCTTAGTTACCCGTAACAACAACGACAACAAACTAAGTACTACGGTTTACAGGAAACCAACACATACTGACAGACTACTGGACCAGTCATCCTACAACCCTACTTCTCACAAAGCAACGACTATACAGACCTTAACAAGGCGAGCACAACTGGTTTGTGACTCACCTGACGGACTCGCAGACGAAAACAACTACTTAGACAACGTTTTCAACAAGAACAACTACAACAAGGACTTTGTTAGACGTAACACTTACAAGAACACTGAACCTAACGTCACAAACAACGACGCGACTCCCGTAACTACTGTAACTATACCTTACGTAAGGGGCACTTCTGAGACTATCGCACGGATTCTACAACCCTACAATATCCGTGTAGCTCACAAACCTATAACCACTTTACGACAACTACTGACGAAAGTAAAGGACAAAGACGAACCTAACCGCAGACAGGGAGCAGTTTACAAGATCAAATGCTGCGACTGCGAGGCCACTTATATTGGTGAGACCGGCAGAAATTTAAACGTACGACTGACTGAACACAAACGAGCAACTAGAAATGGTGATATCAACAATCACATTGCTGAGCACCATTTACAAACGAACCACAGAATCGACTGGGACTCTGCCAAGTGCATTACCTACTGTACAAATTACTATCAACGACTCACTCTGGAAAGCTGGTTTACTAACTTAGAACAAACGCCTGCACTCAACCGTTGCCTACAACTACCTGCACCATACAAAAGACTTATTGACAACAACAACGAAACAGGCAAACAATAGACATTTTACTAACAATAGACCCACAGACTTTTTGACTAACAAAAGACGGATCGAAACGCACCAATCACTTTTTACAGTGTTCACAGCCAATAACATCACGGCTTACTGACAAACGACCAATAACATCTGGACTTCGTTGACCAATCAGGTTAACAACCAGAGACGTATATACCACCTACTGACGTTCCACAATTCACTTGACTCTGAAGATGACTTCCGCTCAGGTTGTCGAAACGTCAGTCAAAGTCACCACAAACAGTCCTTCTCAGGACTACACTCACCCGGATGATCATAATTTACGTACTTATGACATGACTCCTGGGTTCAAACCATTTGCAATCTTGTTTTATATTAAACATTTTAAATAATTTAGTCTAACTCTTTGTTGCATATTCTTTTCACCTGTATTAAAAGTCGAAACCAAAAGGCTGGGTGCTAACTAAAAAACTTTCCAATTAAGTTAGCCCTCAGGCTCTAATAATACATTATTGCAATGAAAATGTAAATTTATTTCTTTGATTTAAACAGTACCATTTGGAAAATTGTCATTAGCTTCAGAGCAAAAATAAACGATGATGATTCGTAAAATAAACTGCTGTTGAGACGAAAAGTCCTTTTTTGCTTGTTTTGTTTTGTTTTTGTTTTTTGTTTTTTTGTATTTTTTTTTTTCTTTCTGATTGTCGGCTTTATTGCGTTGGAAGGGCTCTTTCCTGCAAGACGATTTTGAAGTTGGGTTAACTGTGAGAACTCGCCACAAGAATATATTCTTAAAGCTCGTGTACAGGTCCTCACAGTCATAATTGACCCTACAGCAAATAGCAGGGTAAATGTTGTCGACGCCGGTAAAAACAGTAACAATTACAAGTGGAGTTTATTTGTGCATACGAAGGCATAAT
This sequence comes from Pavona decussata, assembly GCF_977016875.1. NCBI lineage: Eukaryota > Metazoa > Cnidaria > Anthozoa > Scleractinia > Agariciidae > Pavona > Pavona decussata. The sequence continues at coordinate 2,149,553 of NW_028145663.1, read as the reverse complement.
ATAAAATAACAATTAATGGTTATATACAGGAGGCTATCGGATATCTGGCTTATTTTGGGCGGGGGAGGGGGGAGGCTGGGGGGTTAGAGATGGCACAGTGGCGAGAGCGCTAGCCTTCCATCATGCAATGTAACCGTGTTCAATTCCCGGCGTTGATGCCATATGTGGGTTGAGTTTGTTATTGATTCTCGTCCTTGCGCCAAGGGTTTTACTCCGGGTTCTCCAGTTATTCTTCAGTTATCTTCCAAGACCAACACTTCCAAAATTAGAATTCGACTCGGAACGCAGGGACACCTTAGCTTTGAAACAAGAGAGCTCTTTGGTGCTCCGTTGAAAATAAATAAATAAATAAATAAAAAATAAATAAATGTATGAAATACGTTATAATCCACGGATAACTAGCTGTTTGTGGCTTGATAAAAATGCTAGCTGATCTTTTTTCACATTTTTAATGACATATTTGCCCATTCGAAAAACAAAAAACAAAACAAAAAAAAAAACGTTTTCCAGGAATTAGGTTTCCAGTGTTGCGAAATTTTGAGCTAACATCATTTGCTAACTGAAAACTATAGATTTTCTTTACGACTAAATCCGAATTTCTGAAAAGATTAAGGCCTTCCGAGAAATCACCCGAAATGAACCATTGGGTGAACAAAAATGAAAACCCGTTGCAAACACAATTTTGGAAGACCGCCATGTTCATGTAGTTTTTCATCACCATGGAGCCGAAGTCCTTGCCATCGTTGATAATAGCTCTGAGTACGCTGTTGTTTCTGAATATCATTTACTTTACTCCAAGATGTTTACAAGTGAAAGAGCTTTTCTTTATGGTTAACACAGCTTTCGATAGAGGTGTTGCAGTGAAACACGTCAAATCCTTTTTTAATTAAACAGAGATATCACTCCGGTGTGAAATCTTACTAACTGAATTTTAATAAGAAACAGCTTTTTCGTCGTCGTAAAACCCAATCTAGGTACTATAAAATCAGTAAAGTATCACTGTTAAAATAATTTGTGACATAAATAAAACCGCTTTCTAAAAAGTCAATCACAAACAAGCGTAGTTTTGTTGTTCTTATTACGATTAGTTCAGGTCTTTGACAATGCCGCGTCCTCGTTCCCAATATTTACTTCACCATACATTAACCTGTAAAATATTCTTAACATCCAAAATTTACTATTCTTAGTTTAGTACTTAGCCAAAAAAGAAAGCAAATGCACTATTAAAACGTAAAAAATATCTGTACCGCTACACTAGCGGTAGTTTGAAATGCAACGCCAGGGAGTCTCCAAGAACAAGTCGGATTATTCTCGCTTGTTGGTTACTGATTGTCAATCTTGGTAATAACTCACTAACCAGTGCGCGGGCCCAGAGGGACATAAACAATTTCCCGACCGCTTTGGAAACTGGAGGTGACGTTGAACTGAGTGTTGTGTGAAAGGTTTTTCAAGCTAACGAGATGTCTGGAATTTCCGCTGGCGTTATTGGTGAAATTATAAAACAAGGTTACTCCTACGTTCCCGATTTCTTTGCCGGTAACAACACCTTGGGAGACGTCTTTAACTTTGTCCGAAACAACGCAACTGTTCTGTCGAATATCGCGAGCGCAACAGGACTTAGCGAGCAGCAGATAAGGAACGCTATTGACCTTTATTTGGGAGCAATGCAGTATTTACAACTGACCACTGCAACGCCAGTAAACGCCAGTAAACCGGAAAATAGGTAAGTTACTTAACACACAGTGCCGTAGGAATAATGAATAATTGAATAATCCAATGGCTTCTCCAGCAAATCGCTTCAAATCGACCCAAAATCCACACGGGTTACAAAAAGAACCACAAAGGAGTTGAGGTGAGAAACGTTTATTGAAAAATCGTTCCTAATTTTGCCTTCAAATACGATTCTTTTCCCCCTACAAACCCTTATAAATTCGCCTACACGCGTGGTTATCTCGTCGCTGGTGTTACGTTACAAAGGTCAACACAAACCTGGGTGACCTGTGAACACTGATGCCAGTAATGTCATTTGATGTCATTGATTCCAAGTCCTGTCAAACGTAGATAAATCGAGTGAAAATCATATCGATACACTCTAGGTTTGATAAAATTCTGAGCACGAAGGGAATCGAAATTGAAAATTTTTCTAACCTTAATGATTTTTCATTAATTGTAAGTAACTTTAAATGGCCCGTGTAATTGCTTCGTGTTTTTATGTTGATCGTAATGAACACATTCTTGTTTTATTTGAATATTTCTTCTTGCATTAAAACAAATTTATGCGATACCTGTCTATTCTTAAGAGCGTAAAGAGGTCCTTGAAACTTTTCCTGATATCTTGCATACAAGCTTTACGATATTTCAGTGCTTCAATAATCTTGATCTTTTCGTATATTTTCTCAGTCCTTTTTGGACATATATTCAACCAACTGCATAGATCCAAAATAAACCACTTCGCTTCCAGGTGACTGGAATAGACATTCGACTTATCTTTGTATTTCTTTGATGAACTCATTCCTCAGTGAATGTTACGGTACGTTTGATTGACCCTGTTTTAATAGGAATACCCACAATGATGACAAGAAATCCCTCATAAGAGGTTTTGGGGGTTACTGGAGTACGTAATCGCCCTTAAATTATCATGTGTCAGGGAAGGTTTGCAGAAACGTCTCCCCAAATAGAACAGCTTATACCGCTTACTCTTCAGTACTCCGGAATACAGTCAATCGAACGTAACGTATTTGAATGATTTTTCTGTAGGTTTTTTTTTTAATAAACAAACTGCAAGCGGTCCATACTTTCAAATATAATGTTTGAAACATTATGCAATGGAAATGGAACATTTTTGTAGCTGGTATCCAGAGCTTGAATTAACATAAAATTTGCAATTCTGCTGGGAAATTAAAATGTGACTTTTTGCCTTTCCACTACTTCGTCAGTCGCTGCTAAGTGGCATCTCGCAGTTGACAATGTTGTATATAATCCCGAAGGAATACATTTTCTCAGGGACTTTCCGCGTAGCTTGTTTTCTAAAGCAAAGAAACAGGAGGATTTGATGCCTCCCTACATACATCTGTTGTAGCGATGTTCACGATTTCTACGGATATCTGACCTCGGCATGTAAGTTTGACCAGCTCGAATTGATTTTATTCAACCGACTTATGTAAAAAGAGTTGCGAACAGATATTTCATAGACTGAATGGTTTTCCAGCAAGGTTTCCCTCGTTTGTTCCTGATTATCGAATGCAATTGGAATCAAAGTCGAGATGTCTCTATAAAGTGGCCCTCTGTTGAGCGGTCACCCTCTATTAAGCGGTCACTTATGAAATTCCCTGAATTCGCCAACCATATTTACTGTAAATTGTAACTGTATTGAGCGTTCACCTCTATTAAGCGAACGAGGTCACCGTTTAGACTTCCTAATTGGCTAATTTTATTGTATTCCACCTCGCTCTGTTAAATTTGTCTTCCTACCAACTTCTGTAAAGACTAAGAAGATCCCTGAAGATTACTAGCTTTTAACCTTATAGAGCAATAAGATTAACATTTACGGACTTTATTACACCCATTTTGAAATCACTGATGATCCTTGCAATCTGATTGGTTCTCAACAGTGCGATTTAATCACGAACCGCACTATTTTTTGCTCTAAATCGCATCCTTTTTTAGTCCATCAAAATGAAAATGAAACCGGGTTTCCTGAAGTGGATAAATAAATATTAATATTGACAAAAAACTGTGAGATTTCAAAATGGGTGTAATAAAGTGGGAATTGCATGAACTTCGTGTTGTGCAATTTTGGTCTGAAATCATACTTGTGAGTTCAAATCGAACGAGCGCGCAGCGCGAGTTCGATTTTGAAATCACGCGTATGATTTCAGACCAAATTGCACTCCACTCAGTTCAATTACCATTATAAAACTACGCAATTTTGACTGAGGACTTTAACTGTTCCAGTGCTCCACCGTACCGCGTATAGGCGCCTAGAAATGTGAAACAGACCATTGAAGCATTTGTTAACAATAACAAATGCGGGCAAGGTATTTTGGTTTAAAAATGTCGAAACGAGGTAAATTAACTTGGGTACGGAGGCCCCGCATCCCGTCAAGTAAGCAATCGTTGATGATTGCAAAGCTATTTCATCCCAAACATAGTGAAACGAAAGCTGAGACAGACAATTATATATGCTGGCCGATGCATTTAAAGGTTAAACTAAGATTAATACAGAAAATTAATTTTAAAAATGAGGCTGCACCTGCCCGAAAATGTGTGGTATAAATAACAGAAATTAACGCTCTGCTTTGTTAACTAGCGTGACTTGAATTAATGCTAATTTGTCTACGCTGGTACACAGTAACATCCTTAGAGCACCGCCGGTGCAGCTGGTTAAACAAAGCCTGTCGTTAGCTGGCTCACTGTGCATGTGCGGGTTTCTTTATTCAGATAACTAACAGTTTGCTTTTTGTGTGTGTCACTAGTACCGAATTTTTCATCTGCGTACCAGAATTGAGCCAGGGTCTTCTGACGTCCTTCGCTGTGCTCCCTGCGGTAAGACAATAGGAGATTTTCACTATGGCGTCATTTTACTACAACTACCAGAATCCTTATGGTTTTTGTTTTCTCATGCTAATTAGAGCTATTGTTCTTTGCTCTCCCCTGGAATTACAAAATTTAAATTTGAAAAGGAAAACGAAGTGAATTCTGGTAGTGGTAGTCAAATGACGCTATCATGAAAATGGCCTATTAAAATATCCACTACTAATAATGCCTTTATAATAGCAACAATAACTGTTACTGAGAAAATAAAACGCGCGGGAACCAGGGAGAGAAAGATATTTAAATTGTTTTGCGTGCTGTCGACTACACGCAATAAGTACTAGCCTGTTTCAGGCTCTCAGATAGTCTGGGGCAAGCGGCAAAAATCAAAAAACGAACGCAAAAATAAAATGGCGGGAACAAGGGAATGCGTAGGCTAGCTGTCACAGTCGTTGGTTGTTTTAGCCGGTTTGCCGGGGTCAGGCTCGTTACAAAAGGAATTCATTTTTCACCCACCTAGGTACGGGAAATGTTTGCAAAATATTCTAGAGGATCGCTAACATAATGACATGACTCGAAAGGGGAGCAACTAAATCCAAGAATGATGAGGTCGACAATGCAAACAAAGTCAGAAAAAAGACCACTAACTACGCTTCCATTTTCTGTTTTTGACGTATTTCTGTATCATGTTTACCTTTTATAGCTTCTTATCCTGCTTCTGCTGTCATGTTTAAATCGACGGAGTAGGAAAGTAACGATGTGTGGCTTAACAATCACTCGGCCAGGATTGTGCATGTAAGTGACTGGTTTCGTTTTAATCAATCATTAATTAGAACTATTCGTATGAACCTTTATGGACCTAGTATTTTCTGAAGTTAAGAGTATAAAGACCAAGACTAAAGAAACAATTTGCTATTGGACATTCTTAATGAATGTTATCCCTTTGGATCAGACCACCTGCGCCCTGATTCGGCGAACTTCGGCTACCATTTCAGTTCGCTGATAATTAGTGTATAAAAGCAGATGAAGTAACCACCTAGACAAACCAGCTGCTTATAGTGCATGGATAATTCGTCACGACGGATAATTTGCCTGTTAATACCTTGGTATAAGTAGGCACCTTCCTTACGAAGTCCGAGATTCTCGAACTATCCCGAGAACCTCTGTGTGTATGCGCAGTAAAAAAAGGAGGGCCAGTCCTTAACTACCACATGGATGGATAATACGTCTGTACGGATAACCCGTTTGTCAGAGTATAAAAGAAGTTACTGAACCTATCAATGTTTGAAAGCAACTCATGTAACCAGCGTCCAGCTATGAGAGACGTTTTCAAGCCATATTGCGACTCATGACTGGAGCGAAATATAACCCTGGAACGAAATATAATGAAATCTAAGCAAAGACGTAATAACTTCCTACACTCAATCGTAAACCCCTGTTCTTTGTGATTATTATTGATAAGCAACCCTGTAGGACGCGTACATTTTTCACTCATCCCAGTAGCCTGAATTTCAGCCTTCTCCTTTTTAGCGGCTGAAATCCAGACTGTCTTCCAGCTTGTCAAACCTCTTCCACAGCTAAGCTTCTGCGTCTTATGCTTTCTAATGTTAAGGCTCGAATTACTAGATGATGTGCGGTTTTCAGACAAATACATACTGCAAAACCGTTTAGCAACAGCAGGTTCTCAATACAGAATCACTGCCTCATGCAAATACGGTAGTTTTTTTACAACCAGCCTAGGGACGTAGATCTGTCTGAAAAAAAAAAAGAAAGAAAAGGTGGAACTCACCAGTGATTCGCGAAATGATTTCGTCTGTATAATGGAGCTCGAGAACACAAACTCGCGCCCTCGTCAATGATCAATGGCGAGGTAAATCTGTCCGGTAAGTTACTGTGTCCTGTGTAAAAAGCTCTTTGTGAGCCTCATATGATTGTGAAATTCGTCTAAAAGGTGAGTTTCCGTAAATAAAAACAATCAAATCGTAAGTTAAAGTGTGTAGCTCGTTCCGTGTTTTGTTTCCGCGTTTGAGGTGAAAGGGTTATTCATGGCCAACATCATCTTTGTCTTTGTTTCTGTACTTCGTCTTTTCATTGGTTTTAACATTCATGAGGTGTCGATATCCTTCTCTTTTTTTCAGTCCTGTTAACCTGGTGGACAGTTATGAAAACAGGTTTGCCTTTGCCTGTGCGTTCGGCGCTACTACATCCAAGTGTTTGAGTATCCTGTTTGTTGGAACCTTTGACGAAATCTTTTCTCCCGAGTTCAACGAATGGATTAAAAGCCCGGAGGTTCCTAGCTTTACTGGAAGTAAGACAATGACTTTTGAGGTTGAATTTTTCCCTCTTTAAATCAAATTAATTGATTACTTTCGGTCCCCGTAAGTGTACAACAATTGAAAATGAATGATTTCTCGTGTACGGAAAACAAAAACATATAAATAACTAAAATAAGCTAAGTCCCCTCTCGTTTACAAACAAACCATTGTTTGTCAAACATTTGTTTTAATTATACCAACCACGAGAGATAAAAATGTTTTGAAGTGTTTTGTTTTTATGGTTTGTTTTGCTTTTCTTAGTAATTTGGAAGATAATCGCCATGTTAACCATTGGAGTCGCCTATTATCCTCTGTTTGCCTGCATGGCGACTGACTACAAGATTGTTGGCTTCGTCATCGGTTTATTGTACTCCGGCTTTTGGTGAGCAATTTTTACTAGCGATCAATTTAATAGTTTCTAATTAAGACTTAAGTATTTCCCTTTAATCCAGTATTGGTGACAGCCCTCAAACAGTGAATTGGTATCCGGAGTCAATAGTGTAAAATGTTCTTTTTTGTAACTACAGGAATAATTCAACTTTGGAATCGATTTTCACGAAATTCTTTTGTCAGCCTCTTATAAAAAACTTACATTTCTATTCAGACCAAAAAATTCCCTTTTTCATGAAAACTTTTTTATTGGGGGAAGGATGGTTTACAGATCTAGTTTCAAACCGGTTATTCCGGAATTTTAGGGTAAACTTTTTAATCTTTTATGTACAGTCTCGTCGTAACACTTTTCTCTCTTTGTCTTTTTTTCCTATTTGTTTATTTTTTTACTTTTACAGGATCCTTCTCTCAGTCTCTGAATTCTGGCAGTGCCCGCAATACAGAACTGCGGTAAGAAGAGAATATTTTACTTAGTAAAAATAATTAATAGCGGTAATTTATTAAACTTCTTTTGTGCAATTATCAAAGATAAAATTTTCATTTGCGCATTTCAAACTTAATGTCTATATATCTACAAAACTATCATTGTCCTACACTACAAAGCATTCGGTAAAGAATTACAGAAAATATTTAGTATAAAGTGTTTAGCCACTCGTTGAGTTGTCCAACAAATTCGCGATATCGTCAATGCGTTGTCGGTTTTCAAGAGGGCTTTAGCTTGTTAGGTAGTACATTGAGTTGTTGTTGTACATTTATGCCACCAATTATCCTCCGATTTACAATGTATCGTGTGTTGACGCACACTCACCCAAACATTCGTATCTCCTCTCACACACACACACCATGAGCTCTCTAAATTCATATCCATAAAATGCTTTGCCTCCCATTGCTTTTACGAAGTAGAGCCCGACGGGAAACGAGACTTTATAGACTTTCGAGGAATTTTTTAAGGGCGCTTTCGAAAATGAATGGGAGTTTTTAAACCGATCCGACGGATTAACCATTAACCAATAAGTATGGCCTAAGACGTAATCGTACTTCCTAAGGGGTGGTCTGCAATTACTTTAAGGAGTCTTCGATTGTTCCCTTGTAAGCTATTAAAAGTTTAATTTATCATTTTAGATATTTCCTGGTGACATGCTAGCTTTTGAGATGCCTGTGTTCCTTTGTCTGGCTTTTTTATTTTTCAAGTATCTATGGTTACTGGTAGAAGCAATCCACACACGATGCCGGCAAAATGTCGGCCCAAAGGTTGGTCGAATAGAGCTTGTTGTGTCTTAGAAATAAACACACCCTACGGCACACACGTGCATCTTTGCGGACTATTTTTTGATAGATCAGCATATTAGGTAAATAATAATAAAAACCGCAGCTTTCTTTTGAGGATATTTTGCTTCTGTTCTCCTATCTTTCCTCGTTTGTATGCTTGCAAGCCAATTTTGTTTCTGTTTCTAGACCGGTTTAACAAATAGTTGAACGATTTTGGACCCTTGCGGTCTTGGAAAATAATTTAGCTTGCTTAAGTGATTACTGGAAATTCACCTCGCGTAAATAGCAAGTCTTTAGTTGTGCACGCAGGCTAATTTTCTTTTCATTCAAATAAGCGCTAACTAACCTCACTCTTGAGTTCAAAAGTGAAAGAATATTTTCCATTAAACGAGGCTTGTAGGACTAATTTGAATACAGTCAAACTAATTTGAAAATGTCGGCCACTTTTGCCTACGGTATTTATTGGGTTCAACTGTCATCTTGTTTTATCAAGAGCCGATGAGTTCGCAAGTACTTACGTTAATTCGATTGTTACAAGAACCGCAAAACACAGCGACTAATAACGGCTAACAACGACCCGAAGCTATGTTCTTTGACCGATTGGCTATATCGCCATGAAACATAAGGGCGGCTAGAAAAGAGGATTTACAGTCTGAAAACCCATATCATTAATGTACGGTATTATATTATATTTAGGATGAACAAAACGAGTGGATGACGTTTTATAAATACAGATATGTGATGAAGCTGCTGGAACCCTTACCAAAAGAGTATGTATACCTGACAAGGAATTGCAAGTCGCGTTGTTTGCTTAACAAGTTCCATAGATCGTCTCATATATCTTCTGACCTGAACTGTCAATTTTTATATTGTACGTAAGCTTCCTTCAAGACTTAAAAGACTGTAAAATTAACACCAGCCACAAATAAGTTGTAATTCTTGACTCCGAACACCTATGTTAAAGGAATGGATGGATCTGGCGTGCGTTTCTCAAAACTTCCCATCTCAACATGCACAACATTCCAGAATTTTAATTTTTTTTTTTTTTTTGAAAGCTAAAATGTAGACAACTTTCGAAGATCAAGAAACAAATTGGAGGAGGTTTTACGGGAAACTACAGTATCAATCGATGAAAAACGGATGCGAAAAGCACTTCTTCGAACAAAATTCCTCGGGAGTTTCGAGATACGGACCCGGCACTGTTTTGACATTAAGCCAATGACACCTCATGCATCCAAAATGGACTCAACAGTTTATTAAAGTGTTGTATTTGTTCTCGTCTTCCGCTAGTTAGGTAGAATTATGACCTGTAACTCGTATTCACTGAGCTTTTTATCGAAGAAGGATATATAGGATCAACATTTTTCTTGTGGATATTCTTTTTAGCTGGGTTCTCTATCTCTCCGTAGGCAAAGAGACCCAGCTTCATTCAGAGAAAAGATCAAAGGAAAGCTATACAAATGGAAACCAGGTTTTCAGATGTTTGTTGTTGTTGTTGTTTCAGCTGTTGTTTTTGTTTTTTTCTTTTCCTTTCATCTCCATGGTAATAGCGATGATAAAAAATAATGACATGTTGTTGATAACAGCAATAAGCATTATAATGATGGGGATCAAACTGACGGTGATGATAATGATGATGATAACTGTGGTTACGATGACGCTAATAGCTATAGGGACCTTACGCAACACATTACCTCGTCTACGTTATGATAATTCCTACGTCTTCAACTTGTATGTATCGTGGCGGATGTTTCCAGAAACATGTTTATTATCGAGGACATTGAAGTTCACATAGAGAAGAACATTTGCCATCGTAAGCCAATGTTGTTCTTACATTTTTTTCAGTCATTTCACCTTGTAGTTTGGTAAGGACGTCAAAGAAATCTGGAAAAAGTTAGCGCACATACTAAGCCAGTGTTGCTTTGCTCATAAAATATTTTGGGCCAGTTATTTAAACAGAGGCTATCTTAGGCCCCGGTTTAAGACAATCATCGGGCCTCCAAATCTGTTTATAATTGTTTTTATGTAAGTAGATAAATAGTTTTCTACCCTTGGATGTAAGCCTCCTTGTTACCGTCAGCAGCAGACTATGTTTAGATCTGACTGTTGGCAAAATTGAAAAATAAAATGGCTCAGAACGTGGTTTTGTTAAACACCGTCTAAACTGTCTTTGATAACTGACCCTTTGCCTGTTGACGTTTTCGTTGTCGTCGTCGTTGTTTGCGTTAGGTCCCATTTTAATGACGACGACAACTTTTAATGTAACTGTGTTTTGTTGTTTTTGTTTTTCACAGAATTCAAGTATTCAACTCGTGTTGTTTGTACTTATTTTATCAGTTTTGTTGGAATTTATGAGGTAAGTTGGCGTTTCCATGACCTTTACTGTTTACACTCAGCTATTTTTCTGTGTGATCCTCGAGTTCGTACGGTTTCCATCAAACGGTCTCCAACTTGATTTGTTGTGTCGAGAGGAGAGAGTTCGCGCTAAAGCCGGGAGAGTAGTGGGAGAGATGCCCCTTCCTTCATGCTATACATGCACTTGACAAGGGCTTCTTGGTACTAATGACAGCCGTTCGATCGAAGCGTACAATAGAGAGATTAAACACCACGTTTACGGCAAACGGCAAACGTGAGATTCGCGTTTATGTTTTCTTGAAAGTATAAGTACGTAGATGAAAATAGTACAAGATAATTCTGACCTTTAATTCTAACGCAAAACACTCAATTTTGCTGAGAAACTGAAAACAGCGAGCGGCAAATGAAGAATAAACATGGTCACGTGGTCATTTCTGCCGTTTGCCGTTTGCCGCAAACGTGGTGCTTAATCTTTCTATGTCTAGGACTTGTGTACGAAAATAATAGGGGACTAAATAATTGATAGAACTTGTCGAGCAAAGGGTCACTGATTGCCTCACGCAGCGCTTACTTTCACCATTCGTTACCTTTCAAAATAAAGCAAACCGTACTAAACGTTGCGGCTTTTCCTAAACTTTAACTGGGAACTATTTGGTGTAATAATTGATCACCCTTTTTTATGAGAAATTTCAAGCTTATTCTCAGAATTTTTACATTTTGACACCATTCTAATTCTGCGGTTTTGGAGATCGAAGATGGGACCTATATTGATGCCGATGTAGTTGAAGTTCAAAAGATTAAAAAAATGACAATAGAAGCAGGCTCTGCTTGTGATATTCTTACTATTTAAGAAAGTGAGGGGGAGGTGAGGTGAGTAACCCTTAATTGCTGTTTTGGCCGCCGGAGAGGTTGGTCGCATTCCAGGGTGGCCGCTTATAAGAGCGCGGGCACTTATTCGAGGAAATAAGGTACATCAGCAATTAGAGGTACAACCTTTTCTTGCTGAAAGTCTTGTATTCTTCCACTATCGAGACTGTGCTCAAAAGATCTCTTGTCATTCGTATCTTTTCCAGATTCTTATCCTGTTTTTCATCCTTGGAGGTGTGTTTCTAAAACTCCGTGAGTCCATTCCTGAAAACCCTTTTGCTGATGTAACTGAAGTCAAGCAGTGGATTCTTATCGGAGCAGGTCTGAATAAAGCTAATGATATGTTTTTTGATCAACCTAATTAAAAGGATGGTATCTTTGTAGTCACTCCACGTACACTGAACTAACAGTCAACATATAGAATAACACAAAGTAGCGTTCTTTATTCAAAGGAAAAATACACGCACGGCGCCTGTCGTGGGTATATACATTGATCAATCGCCATGTGCTCATTTTTATCCAATATGAAAAAGCGAGCAAGTTTCTTAGAGCAAATTCGAACACCTTTTAGATGTCAAAGCTTGCATAATTATTAACTAGAGACAATATGGCTGCAGCGCCTTCCTCCCTTAAAATATCAGAAGCAGATTTTCATCCGTCGACTCTAAGATCGTATATGGCATTGTCACCCCTTCTTCCCAGATCGCCCTCTGAATTTTCTACTTTGTTTGGTATGTCATTTACCTGTCTTTTTTCAACATGTCTGCAGTGTCCATTTTTGTGGCTGCTGTAATCTCTGGAATTTATAGTATAGTGCTGGTGGCAAACATGCTCTCTTGGTACAGGTGAAGAGGCTTTTTCAATACATGTAGATAATATCTCTGTATTCGTTATTAGATAAATGCCGTGCCTTTTTGTTTTGTTTTGTTTTGTTTTGTTTTTGTTGTCGCTGTTGTTTTTGGTGTTGTTGTTGTTGTTTTACAATTAAGATATTCAATTCTAAAACGAATGTGGTTACCCCATTTTTTTGCTGTTCTATTTTAGTTCAGTTCAGTTCAGTTTATTTTTTTGCCATAAGTTGTACCGTGAAAGCAAGAAAAAAAAACTAATTATTTAAAAACTAGTGGTGAGGAAGCCCAAGGGAAGCCACCGGGCTTATAAGGAATGGGCTCCCTCAAGTAACTCATCTAACTCAAGTACAGTAACTCATCTAACTGTACTAACAATTAAAAACGATCAGTAGTCAAATATTTTCACAATGTCACAATGCAGGAGATGATGAGATAACGTTAGTTTTTTGATCATGACAGCATCTGGTTGTAAGCTCTATTCTAGTAGTTTATGGAGTAATTGTCAGTCGTAGTATGCCATATGTTTTTCTATCCCTAGGGGCCATTTGCTACGCATTCAGCGGGGTGAAAAACAGTTTTTACCAATCGAGGTCTTCAAGCTTAACCCATCGTCTGTCACGGTAAGACATGTTGATCGATTATTTATAAATTGGAAAGAATCTATAGCACTAAAAAGGGGTTTGTTGCACCCATTGGACATAAAAGAAGCTTACTACCTAATCGAATTGTCCGCCTATTGTGGATGTGAACTAGTTTTGGGGTGTCCAGATAAACTCTGTATGATAAAATGATAAACCCAGAGGCAATCGTTAACGTTGTCTTGGCAATCTTTGTACTACTGGCTAAAACGTGTTATCAAAAATTGCTCATAATACTCGCATTAGAAATTTCCGTAAGGAAAACGTCATCTCTAACAAGCTGGTAAACAAATAATGCGTAAATAAAATTGAGAAAGTAAGACAGGAAGAAAAGAAGGAAGGAAGGAAGGAAGGAAGGAAGGAAAGAAGGAAGGAAGGAAGGAAGGAAGGAAGGAAGGAAGGAAGGAAGGAAGGAAGGAAGGAAGGAAGGGAGGGAGGAATGAGGAAGGGAGGGAGGGAAGGAGGTTGGTTGGTAGGTAGGTAGGTAGGTAGGTAGGTAGGTAGGTAGGTAGGTAGGTAGGTAGGTAGGTAGGTAGGTAGGTAGGTAAGGAGGGAGGGAGGGACGGACGGACGGACGCATGAACAAACGGAGCGACGGACGGGTTGACGAACTGGCGAACTTTGCACGGTCTTGTACGACTGAAGCAACTATAAAAATATCTTTTCGACATGTTGAAATAACCCTTGCTCGTAACGATAACTATACTCTTAGCCAGGTATATTTACTGTCGCATTTGAATGTTTCTTTATTTGCACTATTTTTTAATCAGATTGTATTTTTTTTAGGCTGCAACACTTAAATACTCAGGTTTCCAAGTGGCTTATCTGTGTTGGGGTAAGATTTTTCCTTTTCTATTTCGGAAAGGGATCCCGTGATGATGCGTAATTAAGGAGCTTGCCAAATCTGAATCTGATCGCCAATTCCAAACATTTGGCAAGAGTGTCTAGTGCCTTTAGAGTACATGTATTTTTTCCCCAAAAGTTCTATATAACCGTTGGTGTGTTGGGTTTCCACCGGCGTTCGTATCTAGTTAAATGTCTAAATCGTAATTCCTCAACATGAATTCTAGTGCTTAATTGGTACAGTAAAATTTTGTCTTCCTCAAAGGTTACACGATCACTGTTTTCATGTTGAGCTTGGTGGGATTCGTGGTCGGACAGCAGCTTATTTTGCCAATGGCGGATGGAAGTTTTGACTCCTTTTTTTGGTCAAAGCTCCAAGCTCTATGGTATGTCTTTGCGTACCGCAGAATAATGTAATGTGTACTATGATTTCAATTGTAGAAATAATTCAAATTAATTACCAATTTGGATATGACAGGAGGGAAAATTAGCAGCTAATACTATATGGTTGCCTCAATGAAATTTAAACTTAACAATATAACATAAAACTACAGTATGTTGCCCCTGTTCTTTGACCACATACTCTAAGCTTGATTTTCGTTGTTGCTTACTGGTTCATGGCTCCTCGAATTACTTGCATATCTTACATATCTGCTCAGAAAGCTAATTTTGGGGATGAAGATCTGTAATAAATGTTCTTTCTACCAGCGTAAAATATATTGGATTACAATTTGAATGTCGAACTAAAATTATGACTCGATAAATCAATGTTTATTCTTTCAAAAGTTCTCTAGCGTTTTCCATACTTACCTCGAGCAGCATGGCAGCAAAAGCGAATTTAATTTACTTAGAATGTAAAGAAGGAAAGGAGGATTTTCCTTTCTAAATCGAGTAGAAGACTGAGAAAATGAGTAACTGAGTAACTTGAGTAACTTGAGTAACTTGTCTGAGTGACTGAGTAACTTAGTGTTCCTTTCGCAGACAAAAGACACTTTCTTGATTTCACTCAAGGGCGATAAACGTTGTACTCAGAACAAAGTTTTGTTCGCTACTGAATTTTCATTTTCAAGTATGGAAAACACTATAATAGAATAAGAAATAAAAGAAACGAACGCAAATTGGTCTTGGAGCTAGTCACTTTTTTTTACACAAAGTAGCACTCAACCGCCCTTTTCGGTATTACAAGATTAGTAAACACAGTACAGAAGCTTCTGGCCTCCCACATGTAAGTTGAGGGATGCAGTAAGTTACAGACCAAATTTCAGCTCTTAGGTTAAATTAAAGACATATTCTCTGCTTTCTTTTCGTCCGGACTAGGGGACACATACTGTATACGTTTGTACAACACTGAATTTGTCGTGCCGCATTTCATACAATACGTTCTCTTTTGAGGCCTGGGGAAAGGTTTTCAAGCTCGAAATGCCATGAATGTTCTCTTTCAGCAGTTTAAAATTTGTTAACAAAATACACTGGATTTTTTTTTTTTTCAGGCCCGCTGTAGTGATTTCCCTTGTTTTCTATTGGATCCAATTACTGTTGGCCAAGTATGCATTTTTAATAGACAGGGAAACGACAATGGCCCTGGATAACAGGTACGGCAAAGTAACGCGGACAATTTTGGTTTGTGAAATTCTCGTCACCAGAGCTCCGCGGGTTTTTAAATGCTCTCTCAACCACTGACCAAAAAATAATGGGCACCGGAAAATTCTTCATTTTCGTATGCCCAGTTGTTTTTGTTGTTCTTTATTGAGCTGTTGTTGTTGTTGTTGTTATTGTTTTTGTTTATTTTTGTGTATTACCTTACCGAGCGTCTTCCCTCAACAGACGGCTCTTCCATATTTGCACTTTCTTCCTGTTTTTCTTCAACATCTTCCTGGGTGTTATCTCCTGCCTCAAGCGTGTCATCATCGGTGCTGTTCTTGGCGTGATGTTTCTGGGAAGGACGCAGAAAAGCGTCTTATCACGTGACTTTGAGCTCATGGATCCAGGTTTGACCATCAATTTTTGTTTGAAAAGCCATGAGGGGAAAAAAAGACTAAGTGAAAAGTCTGTACTCTGATGAAATTGTAACTAGGCCTCTACATTCAGAGCTTTTGCAAAGGTGACATTAGGGCATAGACATTGAAAAAAAAAAACAGAAAGAACCTCTAAGATTGCCACGTACAGTGTACTAGAAATTACTTTCCGAGCTGAATGCATTCATTTTTAATTAGAATAGAATTACTTAAACCGTTAAGAAAGATCATAACTGACATATAGGCTAATAGTTCGACAGCATATCTTCCCCCCCCCCCTCCCTCCCCGCCCTCCTTTTTATCCGCCCTCTTCCTAGATAGTGGTGTTAAACGAGCTACCTACAATAACTACAGAGCCGATACAAAGTTAACTTTTATCTCTTGTGTGCAGTAGCGAGAATGAAATTATGGGGTTAGGCTGGTCGTGTGATTATCAATGTGCTTCAGACATAACACGTCTATTACATTGTCAAGTAATTCTGCTATCAGTCTCTTAAGTTAATGCAAGTGATTTTTGTCTGCCTGTGCTACACTGTTCCAGACAGTAACCCGTAAAGCAAATTCTTTACTGTCCGTAGAAGAAATGGCATGTCATTAATTTAACAATTTAAAATGATATGGCGAAGTAGTCGAGGTTTCCACGGCATTACGTCCGGTGTTTTAACAAGTTATAGTTACTGCTGATAGTTAATGACGTGATACCCAACCCTGTGGTATATATTATCAAACTCAGAGGTAATCGTTGTAATTTTAAGAGGCGATAACAAGGTTATTACACCACGCTTCAGCACATACACTCAAACAGTTACAGAGGAGTGGTACGCTGGAACATTGCGTGCAACTACAACAACCACAATTTCAAATCTATTTCTTTGAAGGGGCAAAGAACGATGTTCTACTGAAGGAACTTAAATTTTGCGTCACGTCTGCCCAATCTTTACTAAGGACTATGACATCAGATTTTAAATTCCATTGGCTGCAGTTTTGATTTCAAATTTATGATAAGGAAATACTTAAGTTTTAAATTGGTGTATGCAGACTCGGCTGTACTTCTACAGATGTAGACCCACAAGTATATTTATATGCTTTAACTTGAACTTAAATTTATATGCTTTAACTTGATTGATTGATTGATCGATCGATCGATCGATCGATCGATCGATCGATCGATTGATTGATTGATTGATTGATTGATTGATTGATTGATTGATTGATTGATTGATTGATTGATTCGGACAAGTACCTAATCTGTTGCTAAATTGGTGCTTATAGACTACTCTACTATTATGGAAAGTAAGATACTAAAGATCTTCCATCATGTACATGTAGAATACGTTAATGATATTCATTTGCGCACCTGTCGAAAAAACAACGTTCGTTTCAATTTCTGGTCAGGTTTTAACGCGTACGTAGGTTACCTGCTTCTGGAACATGCCCACGCCAATCCAGTTCTGGTGACATTCTGCCGGCTTCTCATCAAGACGATGACTGACAGACAAATTGATCTTGCCGACGAAGAGTCCATTGTTGAAGCAAATAACCACGTTGTCGAGTGTGCCAGTAAGTTATTCTAAATACGCTTCATTTACATAAATATGTGTTTTATGCTTAGATTTACCAATGCCTCCATTTGATCATCACTATTGTCTTTACAATCAACACTATCACTGACGTACTCATCGACGACCTTGCCACTATTATCGTCATCGATAGCACCAATCCAATCTTGTTGCCACGGAAACATCAGGTCACATGAACAATGAAGTGTTATTATAGTACCAAATTAGGAAAAGTTACAAATTAACGTTTAATGTCTTTTTTTAATACTGTAAAAGAATGTTAAAACAAGCACGGGTACTTTGTGCGCTTATCCCGACGTCCCAATTTCAAAGATCGCTTTGCACTGCATTAGTTGTAATCGTCTTCTCTGTTGTATACCCATTGCTATTGGTGAGCATCTGCTTCCATTTTTGATCAGCACATTCTCCTTTTTTTTTTTTTTTTACTACGGTTTTTTAGTCAATTTGAATTATCGGGAATTATCTACAAAAATCGTTTGTTCTGTTTTTAGACAATCAAGTCAGCGTCGAGCTCAATAAGAGAACTTTACAACATCGTTATTCAAGACTAATTCGTAACCGATGGCTGCTACTTCTTACATTGCACAACAATCCGTCTCTTCAAGAGTACCGGCGACCAGAGATGTTCGTCGAGCGATCGCCATTTGCAGCTGTTGGTGTCATGATACAGAGAGGCGCGGATCAGTTAAACCAAACCGTGGAAAACGAACGCGATGACTATGACTACAACATAAAGCTGTGATTGAAGTTCACTTGTTTACTAGACTAAACAACTTGTAGGTTGCTACACAAGATTCCACAGGTCTGCGCTGAGTTTCTGGGTGACATAAGCGAAGAGAAATTTACAGACATAGCAGAAGAGAGAAGTCAGAGGAGGACTAGGCGAGGTTGTGCCAAATAACAATAAAACGATGAAGTTGCAATCCAGGATTTAGGGTTTTCTTTTATCAGAAACAGTAAAAACTTGTGGTAATCACAGATTATAAGAGTGCGTTCGATACCTTACATAGAACAAATTTAGCTATGGTGGCCCCTTTCCTATTCGTTTCAATTTGAGTTACTTCGTATTATGCAGCTTTTGTTTATAGCAAAAAAAATCATCACCATTATCATTGTCACCATCTTTACAAAATATTCGAAGTTTCCATATTAAAGGGGAAGTATCACGAAAATTTGCTGTAATTTCAAAACCCAAAAATGTTTGACTGTCAGCAGAAACAACGAAATAATTGTCAAGTTTGTTAAAAATTATCACCCCAGTGCAATAGAACTGTCGATTAGTGCCTCTGGCCAAAGACAGAGTAGGCCGGTTTGGATTGAGACTTGAAAAATATTAGGCTAATGTTTTTCAAGTTCTCGCATTTTTGTTTCCAAAATGCGCTAGACAGATCACGAGTTGTTTCTTTCAAGAATTGAGTTGATTTCGTTCCTCTCGTCAATCTAGAATTATTTGGCAGCTGATTGAAGGTCTTGTTTCATCATTTCTAACAAAAGATACCAAAAACCCCATGATACTTCCCCTTTAAGGAGCGCAGTTCTACTGCAGCTGCTTGCCTACCCTGTACACTCGAAAGAGTGTTTCATGCTATTTCCAAACGCCTTCTCGGTGTATGGAAATCGGATGAAACACTCTTTCGAGTGTTTGATATATTACGTTCAGGTTGCTAGCCCTTGAAGTTTGACTTTTGTTGACTTTTAAGTTTAACTACCGAAGCTAGTCCATTTGGAACAAATAAGTAAGTGCACAAATAAATGTTAGCTCATATATTACAATCTTTGTATTCAGGATTGGCTGTTGCAAGGATTGTTCAATAAATCCGGTGTTTGTTTGCATTTATTAATCAATCTTTTGGTGTTTTTTTTTTTTTTTTTTTTGCTATCATGACAGCGGTAGTCAATGCAATAAAGGTGAAATTGGGTAATAAGCTGTACAGAGCGCACAGCTTTCTGAAAGCAGGGCAAAACTGTTTCCTTATAATGTAACAAGAATGCAATAATATTGATAACTGTACCAGATAAAGTAAGAGGAAGCGCACATATATTTCCCATTATCTTCTTTATTTCGATTTTGTTTATGAGTGGCCGTAACAGTGAAATTCGACAAAACCTATTGTTGTCTGAGTACGATTTTTTATGATATGGTGGTTCACAATGTAACAGAAGTCTTACCAATACAGTCATGGTGATATCTTCTGACTTCACGCACTCACCATTCATCCAAGGTCAACGCTAAATTGCACACTGTATTCAAACTGTACACCGCGGTCTGTACGCGGGATCCGGATGGAAAAATCTGAACCACAGGAGCGTGCGTTATTAGCCAATCAGGTTCAAGAGAAAAAAGAGAAAAAAACATTACAAGTAACATATGAGAGTCACACTGAAGCTCCAGTGTGCTCCCGGCACTAAAATCAGTAATACAAGTACGTATATACAGATATATCGGTTATTATTCGAAGTTTTGTCCGTGCTTCTGTTGCAGCTGCTAAGCATTAACTTTCCAGTTCTGCCGTTCATGTTGCTTCAAATAGTTACCAAGGACCACACGTTGAGTAGACTCGGGTTTTGGCTGTGTGGCCGTATTTCCGTTTTCATTGTTCCTGTATCTCTCGACTCCTCCATTACAAAACAAAACGAGGTACATTTGCTTGACTCGCCCTGTAAACACAAACGCCAGAGCTACGTACACACCTTGAAGAGTCGTAAAGATGATAAAAGGGTATTCAAAATATTGTGAAACTAGGATCTTCAAAAATCCGAATATCCAGGTAAAGCCCATCAAAATGAAGATCTTGAGATACACGGTTGCAGTTTGCCGGTTCTGTGATTGATGCATCGCTCTTCTTGTCTGATTGTTTGTTTGTCTGATGGACTTTACAGTTAAAACAAAAAATACTGAATTAAACAATAAGAAAACGGCAACTGGCAGGATAAAAAAATACAAATTTGCATAAGTGCTGTTAATCCAACAGCCCTTGGCACCGCCATAGTGAAAAGCAACCACGTTAGACTGGTCAAGAGAGACACACACCACAACAAAAACTAAGGCCCCAAACCAACCCAATGCAATCCGGCGCGACAAATGGACACATTTCTCTCTTCTGGATGGATTTCCGCGTGGGACACGGATTTTGGAAAATACTTTCCAAGTTTCAAAAGCGATGATCGACATCCATGTGAAAGAAACTAAAAAGAAATAATGCAACAAAATGGCGACAACTGTACATGCTACTTTAGTTGCAACGTTCCCGGTTTGGAGATAAAACACATTCATTATTAACTGCGCCAAACACAGATTCAGTAGATAAAATCCTGGTAAAGTCCGAAGTTCCTTGAGTAGTGTGTATGTCCCTAAAACTAACACAAAGGAAAAAATGGACAAGGAAAGTCCAACATATGTGAGTATAACTAATACAAGGTCATGATCAGTTTTGCCATCGGGAGCATCTGTAACACTTTCTTCGTGAAATGGGGAGAAATTTGTGCACACCCAAATCGTACCGTTCATGGACTGGAACCTCGTAGGTTCGAATAGTTCCATCGAAATGTTTCGATATAATGACCCGTTTGAAAAAATAGCATACTCTTCCTTTGTTAAACCAATGAATATCCCAGAACAGTTTAGCAGTGGTTGTTTGCATACTGATAAAATACCGATGGGCACCAAAGAACCATTTATCCATTCCGTTTCGTTTGTGAAGAAGTCATCGTTTTGAAGCAACTCTCCTGTAGGGGTGACTTTTATCGCTTTTCCTTCAAAAGTATACTCGTTTGGGTAATAAGTTTCAATACGACTGCAACGAAAAGGCTTCACAACAACTTTAAACACGGTGAATTCGGCACCATTTAGTACTAATGAAAGATAGTTCATTGTTAAATTTAGCGTTCTCAACGTGGAGACGTTCGTCTGGTCGGCTGTACTGAAATTGATGTTGAAGACTACAGACGTTACCGGACCCAAAGGATTTCCAATAGCAATGCCAGAAACCATTGTTTCGTTTATCTTTAACTTTTTCGAAATGGCGTTTTTAAAGTTTTTTACAGTCACCAAGGGATTCCATGGGTAGCCTGCAAACAAGGAACGCATCCAAACATTGACGCTGAAGATTATGGAACGTTCCGAGGTTAGGTCAGTTGGTTTAAGTCCAGGACGACAAACTTGAAGGTGAAAGTCATAAACATGGTCTTTTCGGCAAGAAATCTTAAGCGTCCGAACTTTTGACTTTTCCATGGGGACCTCATTATCTGAAAAGTCGAGATCCATGACTAACGAAAACGGCGGTGCCACAGAAGTATCGCTGCCAATCTTGAACGGGCCTGGTCCACAACTGACGTTATTTGCAAAACTACAAAGAGCGCAATATGGATTGAAGAAATTGTTAGGTACCGCACCGCCTTTGTATACGATTCGTAAAGAGCCGTTCAGACACTTTTGTTTGACTTTTGTGGAAAGGGAGTCATCGAGACAATATTGCCTTGAGGATACATAATGGCAGTACCGGCGTGCTTTATCTTCCGGAGGAAGCCAGTGAGGTGCTCCACAAGAATAAAACAGGAATTTCAAAATCTCTGTCTTGGAATATCCATTCGGAATTAGTGTATCACAGTCAAATTTTAGGTTATAAAATGTTAGTTCACTCAGCGTTCTGCCGTGACATTGTGCACAATAAAAGTTGTTGTAAGTAGTTCCATTTTGATCAACAACTGGCAGGTGATCTTTGTAATCGATTTCGGAAAGGGTTACTCCAGTTTTACCACAGCGTTCTTTGATGATAGCATCAGTCCAGATTGTGGGACAAGAAGAAATCATCCATACGCCATAAGCTTTGTTCCGCGTCTGACCTCCGATACATTTCCACTGTTTTTTGTCCGGGGTTTCTAGTTCTGTTGATTTCCCGGATAAGGAACAATAATGGTCAAAGTCTGCACAGCAGTCTTGAAAAAACTCACAGCTGACATCACAGAAACACTGTAACCTCGCCACCGTTATTCCCAATTCTCTTTCTGGGGTGCATCGCCCTCTGCAAGAAAGCCAGTAATCTTCGCAGTTCATTGTGATGTTTATATCTGCATCATCAAAACCTTGGGAAGACGATTGTTGAGGAGTGGGTAAGGTGTCATATACATTGGAGCTCACAGTAGATCCTCTTTGTCTTGATTGTGATGGTGCGATATCTCGTCGCCTCCTGTTGTTTCTGTGACCTAAAGGAACACAAGTGCTAAGTCTTAAGGACGGTGCCTCATTTTGCAATTGCGAATACGTTATGAGCATCTCGGGAGTCCCTAACAATACAAGGGTATTTTTGCCTGGCTTATAACTACGCGAGAAAAGTAGATCTTAACAAGCGGTATTGGAATTCAAGAAGGAAACTTAGTCTAGGGAAAACTCTGCATTTGCCTCAATAATTAACATTTAATTTGAAAAAAGGAGCCTTTATTTAAAACTTGTTAGAATTATTGTTGCTTGAATATTCCTGAAAAATGCCTTTTTGCCCCAAATTCTGATTTTGGATTTCCATAGTTCTTGCTGAGATTTGCTTTTTTCCACTTAGTTAGAAGGGCGCAAAATACGTTTGTATTAGGAGGCACCGTTCTTAGGTACCGTTTCTAAATCCAGAACATTCGATATTTAAGGCGAATGAACATAGTTTTGAATTACCTGTGCCCTATTTGCTAAAGGACTAAAACCGTACATGAAGGTAATCTGCAGCTCTGCATTAAGTCAATTTCAAAATGACACATCAGGCTCACCAGCCCATCCTGAAGCCCAACTGCACAAGGCTGTTGCTGATATCACTGCCTCCATTCAGGTTTACAAGAGCTTTCCCAGTCATGGATTACCTCATAAATTTCAATCGAACTGTCATCAGGGTGATTCAGCGTACTCATCCAAAGTTAAAATCAAGTTGTTTAGTCATTCCTGGCGACGATAAAATGGCGAGAAACCCAATGCGGCCTCTCATAAATACAATTACCTCAAGGCAGCCAATTCTGGTCGTCAACAGTGACGTCAAGAAAGTCATTCTCGTTTCCACTCCCTTTAGTCGATTTAGCGCTCGACAATTTTAAGATCGCCCTCAGATTACGTTCGGATTCTCATCCTTACTCACTCATTAATTAGGGCTTGTCGTCCAAAAGTATTTTGCTAATTTTGGTTTTTAACGTTTCCTTTTACCGATTAGGAGTTTAAATGAATAAACAAAACAAAGCCATATTTTTGGCTCATTTGACCCGTAATTTTCTTTTTCAGGGTCAGGAACCTTGTTCTCAAGGTGTATGTATTTATTTTACGAGCGTGCACGAAAATTGGCAACTAATTCCGTCATTGCGCGGAATATAATATGAACAGATGTTTCCCGTTCTTTATAATTTATGCAGTGTATTCTATTTTGTAATGACGGTCTACTGTTTGTTAATGCTTTCAATCACAGTTCAAATACATCAATTTCATGTATCTGTGTTTCACTTAGCTTGTATTAAAATTCGACTGGGAAAAAAATATTATAGAGTAGAAAACCGAAACGTTCCATTTCCACCGAAAAGTTTCACGAGTTTTTAATTAACTAGGTCGCGCCTCTGGCGCCAATTTATAACAGCGTTTTCTGCTAGGACTGCCGGATGTTTTTCTTGAAGGCTTGGTAATAAGCTATAGTACAGTTCCATAGTATTTCAGCTCTAAAAAATATGACATTTAACTTCCCAAGCCGTTCCCTATGTGCGACAAACGTTTCTTTTAGTTTATAGCGGTTTCAGCTGGAACAATAGCATTATGACAAAAAGGATGCGCTGTTTATTTTAAGTGATGTACAATGTAAGGAATAATCTCTCCAGTTTGTTGATAAAACACTATATTGAGGAGAAAGTTCAAATCAAATTGAATAAGGCTGGACGAAATCAAACCGAAATATATGACAATCAGTTTCTGCCAACAGAATAAACATATATTTAAGCGTCTAAAATTTACGAAGTAAGGTTGAAAATTGCCTAAAACGCACTGCAGCATGTTTAATGTAAGGCCTCCTGAGTCATATCATTTCTATGTACACAGACATTTTCGCTTATATGATGAAGAGTCAAGGTGTTAAATTAAGCTATCTGAATCGGGTAATTTTAAAAGAGACACGGCAAAATTAAAGAAAAAAAATTCTACAAAATGGCCCGTTTACACAGCTTAAAAGGAGTTTTTTCGGAGGGATCGAGGCTATCAGAAGATCTCATGATCCTGGTCTTAAGTACTCAATATGGCGTTGTGTATGTAAGTGGTATGAATTATTAAATATGGCATTGCGAAATCAAATTTCAATTTAAGGCAAATCAGCTGAGGCACTTGCTGCAGGAAGAACTTCAAAAACAATCTCCTTTACTGCATTAGGCGATATATTCTACTCATGAATATAAGTGTCACCGATCTTTCTGTAGATTTCGTTAGTTCCTTATAATTGTTTTTATAAACCTACTAAAATAAAACCGGATTTAGTCAATTTTTTCCTCAATTCTGTAGATTAAAGGAAACGGAAGAAATACATAGAGAAGAGCAAGCTAAATTTATGGACAAAAAAGAAAATACATGCCATGAAAACGTACCATCAACTGCATGATTTTGCAAGACATGCAACTGTTGATTCCTTTGACTTGGGTCGGAAACACTGTTTTCATTATTTTGTAGCTTGGGTTGGCAAGTGGAAATATGACTTTGAAGCCTGGAGTTCAAACGGGTGTTTCCCATCGTAAAACCCTGCCAACCTTTATCTCTAGCATCTTTGCTAGTTTCTCTCGGGCTAGGGGAACAGTAGACAAAATCTGCGAGCGATGTCATGAATAATACCAAGCTCAAGGCGACAAAATAGGTAGACCTTTTCTTCATCCACATGTTGCCGAGGAGCTATAGCCAATCAATGTTACTACTGCGTTGTGTGGGGTATGGCAGTTTATATAAATGCTAGCTGTCACGATTCCCTGAGGCAGTAGTCAAGGAGAGGCGGGTCATAATTAATTCAGTAATTAACTCTTTGGGCTTTTAATGTAAAATATATTAAGGTGCTTTTAACGTTGCATCAAAACATGTCAAAATAATTTCAAAACCAAACAGGAAGGAAATCGTCATGTTAAAGCTAAATATTCTATCGTAACTCTCACGGAAATTTAATTTTCGTAGTTTTTTTATTTTATATTATTTTATTTTTTAGAAAATTAAATACCTTGAATTGTTTCCATACAGAAACAAGTGTTTCGCTCGCGGAATGCTCATGCGAGAATTGGAGAAGAGAAATCAAACAACACGGATAATAAGGATAACCGCTTCTCAATAGCTTGGACTGAATATAAAGGTCAAGCAAACAGCTGAAATAAATAACCTTTGCAATTGGCGAAAGGTTTCAGTTTTCCTATTTTCTTCTTTGTTTTATTAATTTTCAAGAAAAATAATATCGAATACTTAAAATTTAAAAAAAAAAAAAAAAAAAAAAAAGAATCCCAAGTACTATGTATCACGGCGTTTGTTCAAAAGGTATAAGAGGACTGTCATATCAGGATGCCGGCCATATTTAATAACTGAGTAGAGTTCCGCAAGGCGTGAACTAATGTGATACCATCGCTAAATTAAATGGCCGTATTCGCGGCGGCTTACCGGAGATAAATGGGCTCTTAACTTGTTTCTGAGCTTTCGGATTTTGTTTTTTTCTCCAAGGGTAATAGCTGGGTATAGTTAATGTGGGCTTCCACTAAACAATTATTTCAAACAACAGCTGGTTCACAGAACTACGAAAGAAACCAAGCACGTACAATGTATCTACGCCTGTGGGTGGTAAAAACTAAGTTAAATATAGCGGTTGGGAAAGAAAGTATACGACAGACTGAAAAAAAACTTCGTATTCTTGGTTCTAGTAATATATTCATGGGGTTCTTCCCCATCCCTGATACTTGCGCTGACAATTTTCACATTAAGCAAGCTATGGTAACTATCAATTATTCATGCACCAACGCCACAATACCTACACCTCGCCAAGCTTTTCACTTGCAAGACTGAAGAAACTGAAGAAATCTCAGTGTCACTATGAAAAAAATAAATTAAATTAAAGCGGAAAGAAAAAAAGAACGATTATCGAGTTTTGCAAGTAGCTTAATTCGAACGCCCATACTTTTGTCCGCACACTGATCAAACGATATATGTGACTAAGAAAACAGATAAAAGAATGACGTATGGCAATTGTAGGCTACAATTTATGGAAATTATATGGCAATGAACGCTTTCTTTCTACCCAAGCTTTAAAAGCCATATTGTCAAATGAAAAGAGTACGCGTCTAATTGACAGGGTGCACTCAAACTTGGCACAAGTCGACCTTCGACGCCAGTCTGTCGTCAGTTTCCTCGAGTGAATTAATTTGGATGGGGCCCCCCGACGAGCTTGCGATCGGTAAGGGATTTAATTCTTTTGCAGCGATCTGAATCGGATTCCTCCAATTTGAAGCATACAAATTACTCAATAATACTGTGTCAATTTCACGCGCCCACGCGTAATGGCCCAAGTCAAACGCGGCAGCTCATCTTCTTCCAAAGCATTTTGTAGAAATTTTCCTTCTCCAATTTCAAGAAAAATAATCATTTCCTGGGCGGAAAAATTTAGAACTCACAGAAATGGGGGAAACTTTTCATAACCCCAATTAAAATAAATATAAGCGTGTTAGATCATAGAAAGAGTGAATATTCACAGTCACTTCATATTGTTTACACTGCTCTTGAAGAAAACACCCTGCAGCAAGCTGGTAAAAAGTGTTTTAGCCTAATGATTTTTCCGTCAATTCACTAAATTAGCAGTTGTTGTTGACAAACTAATCCTATTTTGTGCGAGACGAAGGGGAAAATCACAGGCTTGGAAAAGCAATACCTTAAGGTGTTTGCATGTTTCGATTTTATAGCCTGTTCCAGGCTCCTAGAGAGACGCGCGAAGGAGAGGGCGAGGGGACGAAAGCGAGGGGGGAATGGGGCTCTCTAGGAGCATGGAGCAGGCTACGATTTTATAATTAGTTTCTTGGTGATCATTCCTAACGTTTTAAAACTCATTTTAAGCATTCTTCTCTTAGTCGGAGCAACCTGAAATTTACGTAAGTTATTGATTTTAGACTGCAGCTTTCAGGATTGACTTTTTTGATGAACAAAAACCATGTAATCAGTAAAACTTCA
Organism: Pavona decussata; assembly: GCF_977016875.1. NCBI lineage: Eukaryota > Metazoa > Cnidaria > Anthozoa > Scleractinia > Agariciidae > Pavona > Pavona decussata. The sequence goes on along the minus strand of NW_028145663.1, from coordinate 2,121,717 downwards.
GTTCAAGCCATATTTCATTTAGAAAAGTCTAGGTACCAGCATTTTAAACTATAGTGTATGACAAATAATCTACAAAATCAACAGCATTGTGTTGTAAATTACATGGAAAGAAAATACACACCGCTTCAATGACATGCCTTCATAATATTGCCAAAAAGTCCTGAAGGTTTTGTTCAAGGCCACAAAATTTTTGTGGACCGTCGACAAAAATTTTCATGTGATCGTTTCTCTCTGACATAGTTCACATATGAGTTTTCTCGTAATTTTGGAATTTGCTCGCTTTTGCAAAAATATCAGGAACGACCGGCAATGGATTTTCCTCAGACTTTCACCACGCAAATAAACAGTTTTGTAAATAGTTATGTCAGAAATAGAGTTTATGGAACGCTTTTAAACTGAAGGATCAAGAGAATATATGGAACCAACTGAAGCGTTTCCGTTACAAATTCACCGTTGATAGCATATATGGTATTTCAATTGAAATCGAATACGACATTCTTGGATAATTTTTAGTTTTCACTTACACATTATAAAATCACATCGTATTAGAGCATGACCACACCCACACAGCCTAGCAGTGTCCAGTATTTTTATGCTCTATATATTCCATAGCCAGTATAAAGTCTGCAAAGTGGCGTGAGCTTTGGCGCAGAGGGAAATTGTAAGGTTAAAAGGTGCTAATTAGTAATCTATACTGAAAGAACGAATGGATTAATAGGAAACAGACAACAAGGAATATTCGCACTAAGCGAATCAGCCATTTTTTTTCTCACTTTTCACTTCCAGAGAGCAATTCTCCATATTTAGAGAGCGAGCCTGTGATCTTAACGCGATGTAATAAGAACAAACTGTGCTATTTCGTCCGCTGTCACTATATGATCGCCTGTGGTCCGGTGTAGCGGTTATCACGTCTGCCTTGAATGCAGGAGACCAGGGACCATATTTTCACATAGTACGTTATATCGTTATATTGAATGAATGAACGAACGAACGAACTAACGAACGAACGAAAGAAGGAAGGAATGGCTCTATCAATCGATCGCTTGATTGATTGATTGATTGATTGATTGATTGATTGATTGGTTGATTGATTGATTGATTTGGTTGATTGATTGATTGCCTCAACTCACGTCATGCTGCACATAGAAGTAAGAGCACAAATGTACATCGATGTCATCAGTGTGCACTCTTTTTCCATTTTCTACTGACAAAAACTATAAAATTTAAATGTGAAATCTGAAAATTCTTACCGGACTTAGCGTTCTGTTCAACAGGCTGAATTGTTTTGGTGCGAACTAGTTGCCCATATATCCACCCTGCTCCCTCCAAGAGACCGCCATTAAAACGTTCAGCAGTGCCACTCGACAGTTCACAGAGTCCTTTGGTGTAGGATGAGAGTTTGTAATTAAAAGACAAACATCTATCTTTCCGCAAACAAAGGTGTATGCATGAAAGCTGGCTGGTTGTCCACTGCCTTTGTATTACGTGGCCCTTTAGAAGCACATTTTTCCTGGTTGTCACAAGGGAATCCATATGCATACAAGAAGTGGTAGCCGCCAAAAACCCAATGGTAAACACGGAGGTTAAATGAACGTGGAAGGAGTTCATGTCTTGTTCTTTGCTGATAATAAATTAAGCAAGAAATGAATCATCACATTTAATAACGCTTTCCACTTTAATTTCAGACTAGATAAGATTTAGACCCTTCTATTTAACACATGGGCTCCGAATATATACAATATATAATTTTGTGAAAGAATACCTGTCGAGATAAACTAAACACACAGAGCATAAAAGATACAACAGTTTCAAAGTACAACCGACTCAATTCGACATTATATTTTCAAAGTTCTCCGCAAATGCACTTTATTTGCTGACTTAATTTGACTTTTCGCACGGATTTACTATCAGTGGCCAAATATTGAAAAAAAAATCGTAACGAACTAGAGCGAGTGTAAGTACAATCAAAGTCTATTTTGGCCTCAGATTCACTTTCAAAGTTTCAATGACTTGCGCAATCGTTTGGCCAGGGCGTAGCTGACAAGTTTTTGCAAAATTGACACAGAAGTAATAAAACACTTGAAAATTGTAGTTGTTTTGGGTCATTCTTTTAGTAAAAATATAAACAAACATTTTAGCGGCGGGCAAAATACAATTCGCAGTAAAATCCCAAAAATTTGACACGTAGAATCTCAGAAATTTGTTCAGAATCACTCAATTTCTCTCCAAACGGAAAACAGTTAAAAAAAAACAGTGTTTTGTTCTCATATACGGTTTGAGGTACAGAGAATTTGCTGTAAAGGCGAGGAGACCCGTCTCACGCACATTGACGCAATCGAGCTATGATCCGAACAACGAAAAATGCATTGCTAAACTTCGGTGTCTACAATCTTCACTTTTTACGCGCAAAATGATACTTTTCAATTGTCCCTTTCCATGTTCAACTTATTTACGGTGATATTAGTACATCTTAGACTTTCTTTTCCCGAGTGTGTTTTTTTTTTTTTTTTTTTTATAATCGAATATGCTTTTCCTTCCATTTCAGCTCTCTCACGGAACTAACAGGAACACGACAAATTTAGTTCAAAAAATGAACGGTAACATTGCGCAACTTACCGCATTTAAACGATTCCCCAAACCACAGATGCCGCAGACTGTTAATTCCTCTCTTTTAATTCCTCTCTCGAGTCGTTCCCCTCCCTTCGCTTTGACACAAAGCACTCTCTTGATTGATATTGCTTATATGTTTAAGGTAAAAGCTTTCTCCAAATTGATGCAAAGTGTACTGCTATTACTTTGTACATTTTGCCAGCAATGACAATTGGCGTTCTGTCGCTCTTAACGGCAATTGTCTTTTCTTATATGTACATGCTAAAAAACATATTGCAGTAAAGCAAACAGATCTGACGCAAGTACTCAATAGTTTTATGAACTTATGAAGTGACTGACAGAACCGTATGTATACCAAAAAACAAAATTGAATGCGAAGTGAGGCAGGTGTTTAATGTTAATTTAGATAAACAACTGCCAGAGGAACATTTCAATTAACTCATTCACCTCATTGTGAGAGTTTTGTTTTATAGAAAACGTTCATGTTTTTCAAAAGGTTCCTGTTGTCGTTTCCCATGCCTTTTTCAACGTAGCCAAACAGGAAACGTTTGAAAAATGCTCTGTCGTGATCGGGTGGTAGCTGGACAACATCAAATGCTGTTGCTGTAGTATGAAGTGATTAAGACCTGAGTCTAATTACTTGCCCTCAGATGGAATGTAAGTCCATCACATGGATACCCTTAACAATGATTAAACTTGACCCATAAAAAATTTGATTTGTTAATGCCCATTTACACAAAGAAACTTTCGCCCATTAAGCTATGTTGTCTGTTTGAAATTCTGGAAACTTTCAAGCCATGTCAAATGAAAAAACTTTTACTGTTCAGGTAAAGAGCCTTAGTTTGAAACTTGTCATCTCCTTGCATGTTGTTAGGTCAAGAAATTAACGCGTGATGCAAATCATGATGTAAATCCAAGAGAAATGTTTGTTTTAGATTGGTCATCTATCACATCTGATAGTACTGTAAGTAAGCGAGCTTCCCTGCTCGCTTGGTGCATAATCCCATCTTAATGATGTAGTCATATTTACTGATTTAGCGAGTACAGAATAATTGGGATTCTACAAGAAAGGAAGCTAAAGCGTTTTATGCCTTTCACAAACAATTTGGACAAATCACGACCTGCTAAGGCTAGTTTTACGATCATTTTACGACATTGTTTGTATTTAAAAGGTTTTCTTCCGTATTATACTTTCAAGCCGTTCATTACTTGCGCTTCATACGTTGTAATTCGTTGTCAATTTTGCAACAATGGCGTGCACGTTGGAGGGAATGTCAGACACCATCCGCCGTAAATCCGAAGATATCATGATGTAAGGCGACCGCCAAAAACCAAATTATAAGCCACAAACACTCCTTTATGTCGTAAATTGCTGTTTTTAACCTACACCGAGCTTTCCTTGATATAGGGTTTATATTTTTAGTCCTTTCATACTATTTATCGTTTCGTTCTCTAGTTTTGATTCACTTTCGGGTTTTGTCCTATCAAATGGGTCAATAAAACCTACAGTAGACATCGACGAGTCACAACTATCGCTGGGGGATTTTCTACCGGGCGTCGCAAGATCCTTCAGCCCAAACAAGCTTTCGCTGTCAGCGGTCGTAACGGTCATTTATTTTTAACGGTTTTTTTTAATATTTTTTTAAACAATCTCTTTACAGGTGTAACACACACGGGATCATTTATCATTTTATTTCAACAGCGATTTATTCAATACTGCTAATTTGGGGTGACTGTACTGTTCACAAAAAAATTTTAAGCTTTTTGCAATTTTTTTTTTCCGGAGCACAATTAAGACGACTTTGGCGTTAAGCATCAGCAAAAAGTTGGAAGTCCTAACGAAACAAATCGATGGTGATATCAAACGATTATGCTTGGGCTTCCTATGGACAGAGTAGTTCTAGCAAGATTGGAATGCAATTTCCCCACGCAGCTTCTTCAAAGCCTTTCTCCCGGAGGGAGAAATCCTACCCTGATCAATCGGTGGTAAACGGATAGATGACAGCGGGCATGGGCACATGGGAGAAGTATCTTGAGCGTTCAAATTCTCCAAGGGAACACGCCATACTTCTTCACTGCAACTGCCGCCACCAGCAACGTTACGTGAAGGCATCATCTTGGGAAAATGCTGGAAATGGCATTCACGGTGGGTATCTTGGATAAAGATCAATGGTTCTTCCCCTGGTATTTCAGAGGCAGGTTCAGACTGTTTGCAGTTGAACGGTTGGAAATAGTCTACCACCTGGGTTTCTTGGAGGTGGGTTGATGGTGGTAGGTAGGCCAATTCAGGGTGCAAAGTTAGCATTCGCCCATAGATGCGCTGCCAGATCTGTTCCGACGATGGTCGCACAAATTGCTCGTTGGAAATGGAAGATAAGGCAATTGACAAGTTTACGTTTGCCATTGGAATCGGGTGGTCAACCACTGCAATAAAACCATCGAATCATATGTTAACCTTAGAACACTCAGGTAAGCTATTTCCGAATTCGATTAAGCCTTCATGCTTATTATTATCCTAGCTATTGTTATCTCTTAATCATTGTTAATTAGGATTTAAAATACTGCTAATGTTAATTATTTGTGATAAGTTATTACATGTGTTGTAATTTAGGCTTATTTTAACTTTATGGTAACTTATATTATATCGAGGCATGTGCCCATTTAACACTGATGAAGTGCAGTTATAAGCGCGAGCGTTGTTGAAAACACAGTTACGAGCTGATTTCCCTGAAGCGAGAATAACAGACATCTTTGTTGGAATAAATTTGGCCACGGGTGTGGCAAGTTTAAATTTAAAATATCAAAATCATAACATAGCAATAAAAGTTAAAGTACTGTTCATAAATGGGGCGACAAAATCCTAACCAGTCAACAGGGAAAACGTTGATAGGTGGTGAAAATCAGGGGCGGAGGTGGGAAAGAGATATCTTGGGATCTGTTCAATTTGATGGCAAGATGAACAAGGAACACTACCTCGGCAAAATTTCTATTTTCTAACCACTAAAACCAAGCAGCTATTATTTCATTAAAAATAATAGGAAATGCTTAACATGTCGGTCCAAAGGCCCAAGGCAGGGAGAGGCTTTAGTTCAAGAAAGAAAAGCGACAGACATAATTATAAAGAGGTTTGGCTGGCTACTATAATGAACAGGAAGAAACACCACCCTAAACTCAGTAAAATAATTTTCTATCAGGTAAACAAAAGCACGAGTTTGCCAAGAGGTTAACCTATATTATTTGGCCCTATCTCAAATGCGCGTTTTTACGCTTTCATAACGAATCAAGATTTTGAAAAGCAATTTGCAGCTCAAAGAAAGGTTATTAAGGTATAGAAATGGCAAGAACATAAAATTGAGTTGTTGCTTTTCTTAGTCAAGAAACTCAGAAATTTGATTTTGTTGTTCGAAGATTCATTGAAATTCTATAAAACGAGTCAAACTATTTGTGTGTAGTACAGCTAAAAATATGTTTTGGCCGTGACATTAGCAATTTTTTAGCAAACTTCGTTTGTTCAGAGCATGATGATTTCAGAATGAAAGCGAAATTAAGGACATTTAAATTCTCCCATTACATCAAATGTGTTTATTTTTTTCTTAATTGTTTTGTTTCTTTAGTTTTTGAAATGACGAAAATCGGTTACGTAACATTTTTCCAATCAGTCCATTTTCATCGTTGCCAAGTGCGTTTGAGATGGATCACAATGATGACATTAATGGGTAAAACTAAGCAAAACATATTACAGCGAATAATTAAACCGACATTCAGGATGTTCATTGTATTACCTTGTGACTTACCGACATCCAAGTCACGGCTGGGTTTTGTTCCTCGCTTCAGTGAAATTGCCATCGTGAAAGAGCTAACAGTCAAACTGTGCGAACAAGATTCCTGTACCACCAAAAGGCCAGACTATGGACGTCTTCAGACTAAAAATTCACTTCTAAATTTATTAACTTAACATCTAGTTAAGACAGTGGTATTAATTCTTAAGTTTCTGAATGGTTATATCCTGTGACGTAAATAAAGTAGTTTTTAGGTTTGCTAGTTTGCTCTTTTCAAGTTCACAACCTAGACCGACTGAAGTCACAACATATATTTTGGTGTTTTTTTTTGTGTGTGTTTTTGTTTATTTTAGTATATTTTTGTCGCACCAGCTTGATGATTGTACTTATACTTGAAATGTATAACTTGCGGATCCAAAAAGAAATCATTTCAAATTTAAGCTTGAAGAAAAGTAATAAAAAGATTAATATTATTTAACCAATCACAAGAATGAGTGCAAGTAACTAAATTAAATTTGCATCTACCTGGAAACGGAAACGGGTAGAAATTTAATTGCGATTTCGCGAACCCATGACCTCACCGACTGAGCTATCAAGCCAATTAACTGGAGCTAACTGGGAGCTGGTAGAATACTCGTTTACAATAAAAAGAATAATCAAAGGCTCTTGCGAGCCTTATTTCTTGTTACAAGAGGATTGTTGAATACAAAATGATAATTGTTAGAAGTCTGGTTATCAATACACGGATGCAACCAGTTGATAGCTGTAGGTACAAGGACTGTTTAACTATGCAATTTTTTTTTTTTATTAAATGGTCTTTAAGTTAAAGGACAATGTTCATTATGTATATTGCGAGACTTGAAAAAAAGAAGGGCAACATATCTGGCTGAAAAAGAACAAATATAGAATTGTTACATTTTTTTATGATTAACATGTGCCGAATGTAAATCCAGGTCGCCGGCCGTAACTCAATATTTACGTGTGCTTAGATTAAATTATTTAACTTTTTTGCTCTAAAAAGGTGTTTCCAACCAAACATATTGAGCTCTACACTACCAGACATGATTTCGAAGATTTATTTCATGAAGCAATCACGGTTTTGAACGTGACAAGCCTCTGTAAATAGTATTTAATCGCATTTCAAGACGACGTATGTGTGAAAGTTTCACTGCTTGCTTGGCCTCGATTCTCCGCTCTCATTTTGGAGCTGACGGTCCAAATCACTCTCTCCACTATTCATTCCGTCTGGATCATTTTTGCTCTTCCAAAATCACGTTAACAAGCTCCTCTGGATCACTACACGGCTCACGCTCTCTTGAATACGGACCCATGAACGGAAAGTGATAATGTCCCCGTTGAAATTGTGGTCATTAAAGCTTCCAAGCCGTACCAGTAAAACATACCCACTAACCAACGAATAGAGTGTGAGCTCATAATGTAAAAAGAATGCCATCCAGCGTCTCAAAAGTTCTCATGCATAGCAGGGAAACAATACCCGCTAAAGTAAGTAATAATTCCGTGAGTGTGTCGGACATCATCGTGTTCATTCGAGCCCGCTGTCATTTATCACTAGCTGAGTGACCAAGTGAAAGTAGTGAATCCACGTCCATTCCTCCATTCGTTTTTTCGCATTCACTCGTAAAGCGCACATACGGACAAAATTTGTCCGCAAAATTTTGGACAGAAATAGGCCATTTTACAGTTGTGTGCTTAGTGACCTGGCCTTGGAATGGAAGCGAGGCTGGGGTGACCTTTTTGTTTTGATACAAACCTCACTGCTTTTCAAATGTAGATGCAAACTAGTTAGCGTAATAACAGCATGATCTACATATGAAAAGCAGTGAGGTTTGTATCAAAACAAGGTCACCCCCAGCCTCGCTTCCAATCCAAGGCTAGGTCACTAACCACGCAACTGCAAAATGGGCTATTCACGCACAAAGCTATCAGAGACAACTTGTTTATTCCTATACTAACATTTCCAAGATAATTCCGAAGTTGTATTGTTCCATTGTTGGTCAGCAAAACGCGCAACGAAGAATTTTGCCTCGTTTGCGGTACCCGTTGGATTGTAGTTCATGATAAACACTTATTATCACTTGACTGCTCCATAAAAAAAGGATGAAAAAACTCGTTGTTACAGATCTGGTTCTCTATGTTTTTCTGAGAGCACCTGCAAAGGAAACATTTTTCAAGACATTATTTCCTAAGAAAACGACGGAATTAGAATATGTATTTCCAAGCATAATATGCCCTTCAAGGCTTCAACTCATAGAATATGCTTTGCTATTTTTAAGACGTCAATATGATTCAAACTTTGGTTCAAGAAATTTGCCTGGTCGAATAATACAATAGATACGACATAAGGCGGTTGGAAGCGTATAATTTAACCTTTATTCGCCAAAGGCGAAGTAAATATTGGTGAATATTCCCGAGACGAATTCGAAGTCGAGGGGGATATTCACCAATATTTACTGAGCCTCAGGCGAATCATTGTTTTAGTAAAAGCACTTAGGTGATTATCAGAGAACAACAAAGAGCCTTCCAAAAAATGTCAATTTTATTTGTTTGTTTCAAATTGTCATGCGTCAGAAACGCGCAGTCTGTCAATCACATGGTCAATCGAAATCAGATGGTCAATAGATAAATTGCACACGCCTCAAGCAGAAAGTAAGTATTATCAATGGCCTTGACTTCTTTGCCGTTTTGAGAATATAAGGCACTGACTTCTTCAGTAAATGAGTGTTGGGTTTCTCCGACCTATTTACCAATTGAAAATACATGGAGATGAACCTGGCTGTTTGGTGTAAAACTTAAAGATCACACGCGTTAGCTATAGCACCTTGTCGCACAATTTCTTGTTGAAGGCTTCACCGGCCTGTTAGCGGACGTTTGAATTGCTCTCGGGGATAAGCTGTTTCAGGTAGGAATTAAGTGCCTTATTGTTCACGTTTGTCTAGTAGTTTTCTTATCATAAAAACTGCCGTCTTTTCTCTTCACCGAAACGTAAAACTTAAAGAAACAATTATTCATCTCGTTTACTTCCATACTTTTATGTCTTAAATTCGTTTTGTTGTTGCAACCATTCTATTAAATAAAGAACATATTGCACGAATTTAAGTTGTTGTTTTCATTTTAAGCTTATATTCGTCATTTCCAACTCAATTTGTTTCAGGTTTTTCAACTACAATTAACAAAACTTTCATATCTTGCCTTCAAAAAGTGTCACTCCGTACTTAGCTGTACTTTAAGTGCCTTTCGGAGTTGCAGTTTCTTTCTTCGTATTGATTTCTTCCACGGAAACATCAGCAAAAAACGAAGCGGCCACTTTGAAAATTAGTCTTCCGCTAAAGTCACCTCTCGCCAGGTGATTCATGCAGCATATGACGCAATCCTCGATTAACCAATGAGATCAATAGAATTTCTATATTCACCTGAGTAATTATACTAAAGGCCAGAAAATGCTATATTTAAATGTGAATGAAGAAATGCAAATTTCCAATTCTCAAGGAAGGCGCGATAGTTAATAATAATAAAAAAAGTATTGTCTACTCGTGGGCAGGATCATGGCTCTTTTGAAGTTTCACCTGTATTAACAAAACTTTTTCGACCCGCCAGAAGGCGATCGTACCTGTCTCTGAGGGCACAGTTTTTCCCTACCTAGGGACCTATCTAGGCCGGTCAATAACATGCTTTTTTTTAGTTTTTAAGATTATCGAGGCGAATTGGTTTGTCGACAGTCTACGCGAGCTTAATTAACGTTGCATTATCACTACTATTTATTGAAATTTTGCCTTTCAATAAAGCTGTGCGTAAGCCTCAGAGAAAAAGGCTAGACTAACCGATAAAGCAGACTTCAAATTTAAATACAACAACAACAAAGCGCGATGTTTTGTGGAAAGCAGTATAGAAATGAAATAAACGATTTTTGAAAATTTGGCACAAACAGGCGAATAAATGTTCTGCATAAGCTTTTTTTTAAAAAATGAAATCACACTTGTAATATTACATTCGCTTTTACCGAAAGTTCTTAAAAAAGGCTTCCTGTAAAAAATACTCGCACATCTTACTCTCTGCCTCTCTACCTTTCTTCTCTGTCAAAATTGTCACAAATAAATGCTAAAATTAAAAATGCATGCGAGAAAAACTTGTCAGTAGTTTAAGAGACAGAAAAATTCTTCTTCCTTCCGGAGCCAATCAGATTGTGGGATTTTCAGGATGCCACCCGCTCACGAGCGGATAAATAAATAATACAATAATATTGTCCCAATATACGAAAATCATTAAGTAGCCTTATTATTTGCAAAAGCTAGTGACTAATGCAGCCAGTTGTAATATGAAAACGAATCATGATTTTTACCATAAAATTGTCACAACGCGTCCACAGCAGCATTCATCACTTCATACAAATTGTAGTTGGAAACGTTTGACCGTAATTTTGTCTCAGATTATTTTAAAGACTCTTGTAGTTTTAAGCAATTTCACAGAAAGGTGCAATCTGATCCCACATTTAGGGAATTCAGATTTACTAGTGCATAAAAGTTACAAAAGTACATTTTGCAGCGTCATACTTTTACCTTTTTAACTCTAATTATCCATTCGATGTATTTTATGCATTTCTTTTTGTAGGTTAATTAGGCATTCGTTAGCTACACACGACCCCTCAAGCATGTAATGCTCATCGTGTTTAAATAAAGGATCATACTTACTTTCTACTAAGGTTCGATTGAATATACAGATTTTAATCTAGAACATTCTTTACACAGTGGAAGTTATTATTATTCGTAACTTCTTGCCATTGCCGTTCCCCATTCTTTATTACCTATTGGCCGCAGTCATGAACCTTTGTAGCAGTTGGAAGATTCTCCTCAATGTTCAGTCAACGCATACAAACTCCGAAAGATCTACAGCAGTACGATCGCCGACTGATGTACCCTCGACGAGGACGTCTTCGTCTCCAGCGCCGATGGCAAACGCTTTACGGCCTATGTTCGATAGCTCGTCAACCTGGTCCTTCATTATTGGCACCAATGGCGTGGAAATTACAACCGTGGAACGTTCTATGAAGTTCCACATTTCTTTTGGTATCCAATACAGCAACTGGGGGATCAAACTTTCTTCGAAACCAGTCGGTAAAAATTCCAAAACTATCTTGCTTTTCCGGCTACGGATTGTAGGCCAACCCCTTCTTTTTCCGCCTCTCCAAATTGGAAGCCAAAGGCTCAGTGTCATTGACAAATTATTTTAAAAACTTGCACCGCGAGACATTCAAATGATTCAATGTGTCAATTTGCTTTGCAAAGCTGTCAACAGCCATCTATCTGACCAATCAGATTATGATGCCAGAGTCTGGTACCATGGAACGGCGACATCAAAAGAATAGGGAGCTTAAGCAGCGACGACAGCAACGGCAACGCAAACGTCACCTGAAAATATAAATTTATCTCATTTGTGCTACTTCGCGATTTTTTCAACTCGCACAAATTCTACAGACATGGCGAACTATCCAGGAACCAAATTGGTGGGAGTGGCGTTCAAGTTAAGAAAGAAAATGAAAAAAATCACCTTCGTGTGCTCACGTTCTCCAAAAAACTTTTGGTCATTTCACGTTGTTATTTTGCACAGGACAGCAATGAAATGTACCAAGATGTAAAACGCGCGTGCAGAGCGATTGTTTTTGGTCATTAAACCTATTGTTTTGTGGCGTTGTCGTTGTCGTCACCGTTGTCGTTGCTTATTCAAGCTCTCTAATGTCCACAGGCTCCTACTCTTTCTTTCTCGCCCCAGACCGAGCTGGATGCGCTCCGCTCGCCGATTTTTCTCTTCACCCTATAACTCACTTGGGAGCCTGTTCGCAGGCTTTTAAAAATCCTGTTACATGTAATATAAAGTGAAATCGGCTGTGAAAAAAATCACCGTCGGATACCGTTTCTTCCATGTTTTACTCGCCATTGCATCCAGCAGAAGATTATTGAAATTTACTTTATTTAGGACAAACATTCAACTTTTGAAGGTACATAAATTGCTAAACAAGTCTTCACTGTGATTGGGTCATCATGGTTTACCTTTTTGTGAAAACAATGACCCTGGATTAATAGCTAGCACAGGATAATGATTCAATCAAAAGTTTATTCATAATCGTCCCCAATATTGACTCTAAAATTATTCAGAATTCATCGGCAATCAACCTTTTCGATAATAACTATTGTAGGTTTAGCATAGAGCATAAGTTTGTGTTTTTCTTGCTGCCCGATATCTGACATGGAGGGAGCGCTGAATCGCACAGCCTTAACTCAGTTCCTCTAATCAAACTGTATCGGCAAAGGACAGTAACTAAAGGTACGATTTTAATATATGAAGTTAATAACAAAAGACGTTTTAAACCATGAATCTTAATGAAAGATTTTTAATATATAAACTCAGTCACAAAAGACGTTTTTAAACCATGTAAACTCGGCATAAATCTTAACTGGCCAATTTTATCTTCCGCTGAAAGAAAAACTTTCCATTCAGAAACTTTATTATATTTTTTTTTGTTCGAGATTTGTGGGTGTAATGGTGCTTTTCATTCAACTTATGGTTCGGGAAAATTTTAAAAAAACATTGTAATTCGCTCCTATGATTTTCAGTCTAGCCCTTTGGGCACACATTTACAATCTAAAATTCCCTGTCGTATAGTGATGTCCAAAACTTTATTATCGTATAGAGTTAAAGTTTACTGAGTCATATTATAAAAACAGTAAACAGCCAGCCAGTTTGTCTATATAACCGACTAACATTCATTGGCGTTCATGGGAGGGCAAAATCCTCAATAAGGCTGGATCTATTTTCAGTGTCAGGATTTGTGGCACTTGCAAATAAATCTTAGCAGTGTTGTCAGATCTACCGTCGGCGAAAAATCTATTTTCAGCTGTGTTGATAAAAGCAATACCTCGCACGACCAATTGTGTCAACAATAAAACGCGTACATGCTGCAATTAAAAAAATGACCTTAAATTGTAAACGATGCGCCAGCTTCTCAAGGTGGGAAAAATTTGCACGGTTTGTTTTCCTACCGTTGTTCATTTAAAACCGCGTTATGAGAGATATATCTCAACTCACAAAATTCGCAAATAAGCCCTTAATTTTTTATTCCTCCCAAAACAGGCTTTTAAAGATAAACTCGTAGCTATTGTTTATACAGTAAGTAGATTGCGATTTGTTTCAAACTCTTTACCTGACAAAATAAGAAAATGAATCATTTTGTTGTATTGTAGCTTCTCTACAAATTGCTGCGTGTTCAACACCATTCCCACTTGAAATTAATAAAGAATAGGTTTTTAGTTAGTTAATGACAATGTTTTTGCAGCTTTGATTTTCCATTCATCTGGTGAATGAAAATACAAGAACTAAAAGTAGTACCCTTCTCTAAGGAAAGCTTTTTCCTCTATCGTTTCTGTACTGTTTTCTTCTAGCGTGGTATATGTGAAGATGAGAAGTTTAAATTTCGCGTTTACGCTCACGACTGAACCAACAACCGTTCTCTGAACCACCGTTATTTGACTGGCCACGTGAAACCGAATTGCAATTGTCAACAACTAATCTCAATAGAAGCTGAAAGTCACAACGTTGCATCTTCCAAGATGACAAGAGGCGAATGTTTCAAGAAATTAGAGGGCGTTAGTCATCAATATTTAACTAATTGCACTAAAAGCTCGTCCTCACTTGACTTCAATTTTAATTGTGATTTATGAATTAAATAATGAATTTTTTTAGTGGACCACAAACGGTGACAGTTGGCGTTAACTGAGAGAGTAAGTTGATGGAGATCATTGTTTCTGGAACGATATTTAGAACGGATGCTCATTTTTTAAATTGCTTAACGTCCTTCCAGAGAAAACGACAGCAATTCGCTGAGCATAGGATAATTATATAAGAATGAGCATAACAGGAACAAATGCACTCATTCTTATCTCAACAGAAGTATGAGGCAAGCCATGAAAAAGCACATTTTCTTTTTTTCTTTTATTTATTTATTTATTTATTTTATTTTTATTTTTATTTTTGTGTGTGTTTAATTTTGGTCCATTTATCCTGTCGTACGTTGACTTCAAATTATAATAAAACTTACTATGACGCAGGGAAGAAGGTTAAATCCGTGTCCAATCCAACGTAATGAACATCAGACAGGTGAAAGAATATCTTGAATTACAAATAAGTGCATGACTTATTTAAAATGTTAATTCGTGCCATTTTTGCGTGAAACAGGCGCAGCTTTGTTGAACTAACTTATTCACATCAGACGGAGCACCTCCGTAAAAATTTGTTCTGGAGACATTTGTTCACAATTTCGATTTTGTTACTCAGGCGTACCTGCTTCGCTATTGAGGACAACTTTAAAGCACCCTTCGATTGCATCAGAGGACCTACTTTGTTTCTCGTGCCGGCTGGAGCTTCTCGGTAAATGATTTCTTAATTTTGTTCTTATTTAGACTGAACACATTTCGTCTTGGTATATCTGAGCTTTTTTCACGGTTACCAAGGCTTCAACACAAATATTATTCTGTCATCTGAATTCTCCACTTTTTAATCGTGTATTTAGTCTTTAGATAGTTGCCGTTAGTATGTGCGATGGACTTGGTTTTTAAATCGTTGGGCAAGATTTTCGCACAGCCCCATACATTAATTATGTATACATTTTGCGACTTAAACGCTATTCACGTTCGCCAGTTTTGGAAGGAGGTTAGTCTGACAGTGGTGCACGTATCAGTAATGCATGGGGCTGTGCGCAAATCTTTCCCACTGTTTGTATATGACAGTGCTGCAATATAAATGTAAGAGGCTGTGCAGACACCTTTTAAAAGAAACCGTCAGATAACTGAATCCCCCTATACATTTTTATATAGATTTACGTGTTGCGTGCTCAGCAGTGTACGATTGCAAAATAAACACTTAGTTAACATCTTTCTCTTTCGCTGTATTTTGACGTGGTCATAGTGCTACTGACAACAAAGCAGGGAACGAGTTTCTATTTATCATGATTAGCGAATCAAGGCAACTGAGGAAACTAGAATAATTAAACCGCCGTTGCCGTCACGAATGGTTGTGCGCTTACTGCTTCTCTAGTAATTATGGTCCCATGAGAAATTTGTTTGTTTGTTCGCTCGTTTTGTGTGTGTTGTTTTTTGTTATTTTTCATAACGTTTTTCCCAACTAATTGACCCACACAACGTTGTTTTCTGAGAACAATATAATCATTCTGTTCTTTACCAATTTTTTATACTTTGCACAATTAAGCACCTGTACTATTGGCGAGATGGGCAAGCTTCGCTAATTTCCAATATATGTAGACGTAGATGTAAGAGATTACGCGTACGCTTTTTTATGAGGTTCCAACTTGTTTCCGTTTTTTAAAAGTTAAAACTTTGAAACATTTTTATTTAATAAATAAATAAATAGATATGCCGTCAAAGCAGGTTCCAAAAGAGGCTGGAGTAAAACAGGTCTCGTGGATTAAAATTCTACTACAAAGCCCAGATTAATTTATGAGCCAACTAGAGCCAACAGAGGTGTCCATCGCTCATAATAAACACGGAAGAGTAATCTGGCCAGGTTTTTTTAATTTACCAGAGAGCAGGAGGGAAACAGCAAAGTTAATATAGGAGAATGGTTATGAAGCCAAACAGGTTTCTTTGTTATATGTTTTTGTAACATTTTTGGCCTTCTTGACCGTGCACAAACCAAAATAGATTTTGAAATGCGTTGGAGCAACTGGCCAATAGAAACGTTCCTGTTAAAATATTCAGTTGCAGTGGGAACGTTAAAACACAGGATTGTGCACAGCCGCGGCCCATAAAACCTAAATTGCAGCACCATTGTTAACAACTTTGAACATGGCAAGGTTTCATAACCAGTCCCTCAATTAACTATGGAAACAGGAATGTATATTTAAGTGGTGTTTATGAAACAAATCAAAATACATTTTCTCTCCTGGCAAAATTAGGAATGGGCTATCAAGCCCAAGCAGATTGGTGAATTATTGTAATTAATAAAACCATCAGAACATTATAAAACTATTAAACAAAAACATGATGGGCTTCATAACTTCTAAGCTTTGCGCAGAGGCAGAAAGGCCCATCTCTTCACGTGATAATAATAGAGAATCTAATCATTCTAATCAATAAAAAACAAGTTTTCCATAAAACGTCGGAAATGATAAAAGGGGTCAGATTTCGGATCATAATTATCTCTCTTTTACCGTTGTTTTAGGCAAGACTTTGGAACACAAAAATTTTTTTTTTATTATTTGCAAAACGATGGAGATATTGTTTAACAAAAGTTCGACATGAAATGGCCAAAATGTAACTAATGATAAATTTGCAGTGAACATCTTTATCTTCAAATGAGAAACTGTACATCTGCAAGCCAATATCATGCAAATCCTCGCTGTTGCTGCAAATAGCGTACATTTCCGTGACATCAGCAAGATCTAATATTCTGTTGTCAGTCATTTCATAGTCTAGCTATCGTCAAGAAATATGACACCTTACAAACAGCATTGATTTTCATATAGGTAAGTCCTCCGGCCATATCGGCCATTTTTTTCTTTCGTTTTTCTTACCCAATTTTTCTAAAGAGAGATATTTCTTTTCTTTCTATTCGGAGCTTTTTCACTCATTAACTAGGTTTTGAACGTATATATTTTGGTGACATTAGTGAACATTTGAGGGATAACAGTGAGCAACTGGTTATGGAACGAATAACTATAATTGCAATCTTTCTCACACATCAGATCAGAAATATTATTTAAAGATGCTTTTTGTTGGTTCGTGTAGAATCGAAGCTAAATCGTAAATGAGAAAAAAAAAGTGAAAGAAGATTTACTTTTGACCGTAGCTAATATCAAGTAGAAAGCCTGAGAAACGGTGCATTAACTAATTTTATATCTCAAGTTGTTTAACGTAACAAGGACTTTTAAGTATATTAAGAGGTAGCGTGGTGAGAAACAACTGGGGCGCTTAGATGGATAACATGAAAATGTACTAACATCAACTGCAAATCCCAAAAGGAGCTGTAAAAGTGCATCACTTCAACAGGGAGCCAATAATTTATGAAGTGACTCAAATGAAACGACGCGCACCATTTGATTTCCGTGTAAATGATAAGCGCCCCTGGTCACGTGTATATCATCAAATTACCTGAAATTTAAATCAGCCTCGTCCCAGGGACTTCGCGATATTCAAAAGGGCAAACTTTCCGGCCGGCCGACATTTTGAATACCGCGAAGATCCTGGGGACGAGGTTGAATTCAAAGCTATGGCACATCGCCTAATGAGGCATTTTGTAAAAAGGATAACTAGCCAAAAATTAAACAACACGTTGCCTCGATTACCAGATGTTGAAGAGCAGCAAGCCATACACCCTTTCCTTTAGAACTGATTCTCATTCAAATACCACAACGTTTAATGAAATTAAAAAAAAGCTCGAATTTCTTTTGAGAAACATAATTTCACACGGCCCAAAATTTTTCACTCAAGGCGTTCTCGGCCGATCGTAGTTTTCGCAACGAGATAGTTTGATCCTATACGAACTCTTCAGCCAACCGAAATTTCTTTCGTTCTCTCAGAGAGAGGAAAACAAGAGCTAAAAGGGTTCATCCAAGCACTGAGGGCCTCTTTCCTCTTTCCAACAAGGACGGCTCTCCGTCTCCCTTATCAGGCACTTCCTACGCCGCCTACTAACTAGGTGATAGGGCAACTGTTAACTTCCAAAATAAAGTTAGCGTTTATAAGAACGCCACTTTAGAAGCTTATATTTAATTATGAATGCACAGAATCTGACTGACTTGAGATAGTGATTGTACCGGCAAAGAAAAGATTAACAGCGTGAATCGGACGGAAAATTGCTTTACAGCCAGTTGGGGGTATTCAAGAAGAACACATTTAACTTGCTAAGCATATTATCTTATTTTCTTTAACTCGTTTATTCTAATCATACCCTGTTGAGGACGGCAATTGGTAGCAAGATTTCCGCACAGCCCCATACGTTAATTATGTTTACATTTTTACACTCAAACTCTATTCGTGCTCGCTGTTTGTGTAAGAGGGCCAGTAACATGCATGACAGTGGTGCAATATAATTAATGTATGAAGCTGTGGACAGATCTTTCCAAAGAAACCGCAAGGCAGCTAACAACAATGTACGTAATTAACGTTTACTTTGCCGGCAAAATGTCTGTCTGCAAATTAGAAATTGTGCATCTGCAAGTCAGAGAGTATCACGCAAATCCTCGCTTTTTGCAAATAGCCTTCATTTTCGAGAGATCAGCATTGCCAAGCTTTAATAATGTGTTGTTTTTCATTGTTATAGGCTAGCTATCTTCAGGGAATATGCCACCTTACAGACAACTTGGAACTTGGATTTTGAGATAGGTAAGACCTGCGGTCAATGACGGGTTGTCGTTCCTTTTTTTTTTCTTTTTTTTCTTTTTTTTCCTCACTCATTCTTTCTGAAGATATCTATATCGGGCAATATTTAGAGCTTTTACTCAGTAACTATGTTTTGAACAAACTAACGTGCATACTTTGCTGACATTAAAACGCTATTTTGGTCTTCTTTTTGTAATTAAGAAGCAGAGGACATTTCCTGTGTTTCCACAGACTAATTATGGCTGCACATGCATGAGGGGCAACTATCAGACCGATTGTCCTGAATATTGTTTTTACTGTTCAGCATTAAATATTCTTTTGGACGAAAGTCAATAAGAATGGCTTTTCGAGTTGACTTGACCAATTTGAGCTTTTAGGCGAAAAGTTGAAATAAAAAAAGACGAATTTACAACGTACAGGGTAAAATACAATAGCAGCAACCTGTTTGTTAATGAGATGGAAGAAAAAATGGGAGTTTTTCTTATCGGGCGAGTCCTATGGCCATCCAGGAATTTTCGCCGGGTGGACGCTACGCGGTGTTAGTGTCTCCACGCGGATGAACACTATCTCTTCACATGATCAATTTATACCAATCAGACTCGAGGAAAATATAGTGAGGATTTTGAATATAATATCCAGGAATTTGTCTTCAATTTAAGCCTGAAATCGCCGTTGAAATTTCGAAATATGATAGTTATATATTATAAACTACGCTTTACGTAATAAAAAAATACTTTGTTCCTTTACTATAAATTGAACAGAAAGGGTGTTTACCGTCTTCAGGAAAAATCTGGAAAGTTCTGAGATTAATTGAATCTGGGAAACTAATTTCTGGAAAAATAAAGAACTGTTTAAGACTTCCCCTATTGCAGCAAGTATTCAGGTTTCAGTATTCCCCATTTCCCATTCATTTGTCCTGTTTACAGTCTCCTATCAAGGTAACGAATGACTGTTTGTTTTAATCAACAGAGTTGATATGGCGATTTGGCCACCATAAAGAGATTCGAGTGCAGACAGATTAGGCCTTCGTCAGAGCGAATCCTCTGACGAAGACCTAACGCTTGAAATTTCACTGAGCACTTGAATCTCTTTAAGTGGGCCAAATTAAACTCTGTTGATAAACTAAAACATTCGTTTCCACTCCCCACTGACGAAGCACCACAGTTTCTTTAGAAACTAACCCACTTATCCTATCAAGTAAGTCACGTGACATTGGAAATGGCAGGCACTATCATCTCTATCGGTTATCCTAACCGGGGTTGTCTGCAAATGTTAATGGTCACCCCATGGGAATATCCCCATAACATTCACTGATGAGTATAGGGAAAGGAGAACCCCCTTATCGAGACACGATTTGGCATTTCATATCTTTTCGTTGCTGTTGTTGTTTTTACTGTTATTATGATTGTGCTGTTTTCACAACAACACTTTCTCTGATTGTTGTTTGTGCTTGGAACAATTGCGGCGGAGGATCTCGAGTACTTCCCCCATTCCCCATTTCCTGCTATTTACCTGGTCAGAGTTCCTTTTGTTGGGCTGAAGAAAGCCGGAGTGTTCGACAATCTGTCAATTTTGTATGCTCGATCAGCCATTATTGTTCGTTACAGCATTAACAAGTTTTTAGAAATGTCAACTTTTGTAAAGCTGACAACACAGTTTCACTGACACATACAAAAGCTGGCTAATTTGAATTATAATGATAGGCGATAAAGTTTCGTAATAGTGGTTCCACAAACTAAATTGCATCTTTTACTTTCGTTGGCGTATGGCGTCAGCTGATGAGACAGTTTTCGTGATTTATGACAGAAGAATGCAGCAACTTTACTTTTGATAATTCAAGTAAAGGTTTTGCTTCGTGAAAAAGTGTTTCTATTGCAGTATATCTCCAACATACCGGCTTTTCAATATTACACATGTCAGAAACGATTATGTTACATTACTTAACATGGTAATTATTTTAAGTCTTTAATGAAAGCACCAGTAAAAAGCACTGCATGTAAAATTAAAGTGCTGGTACATATAATTATTTCAATATTGTTAACGGCCGTACCACTTATATTTCTCCTTGTTATGTACGCGGTTTTGTTCGTACTGATGAAACCACAAAGTGGTAATATTTAATATACCGCTTTCAGATGGTTTTGTTTGGTTCTGTTTGTTTTTGAATTATGGTAAATCGATTAGCTTTTACGACAGCCATGGCAATATATACACAGTACAAATTGGAAGTATAGCGTGCTTTGAGAAGAACGGAGACATCCTTCTTGTCTGAGTATAATTTTGAACCACTCTAGAAGATACTAAAAAGTGCTTCAGAATTCCTCTTAACGGGCTCTCGTCAATACCAAAAATAGTTTGTTTTCCATGATTGTCTTAAACCGGCATTGACTTTTCAGGCTGCGCGTCATCCAACACACAGGCAACGTGATGATATTTCACTGGCAAGCATTACTATTCTTCCTAACGTATGAATTATTGGAAATAAGAAGTTCTTCATCGCAAGTCCTTACCGGTAAGTTTTTTCTCAGTTAACGAACATTCGCCTGTTTAACGGTGAGTTATGACTAATTCATTTTCACACCCAAGGGGAAATTTTTCAAAATAGCATGTGTTGTAGTTCTTTCCTTTCGCACTTTCTTAATAATAAATAATGTTTATTATCGCAAAATATACGCTAGCACTTACTGGTGTGGTTTTCAATTTCATGATTCCACTTCTACAGCGGAAAGTCCCCGCAATTATCTGTGTTAGTAAAAAAAAAGCAATTTTATCATTTCAAATTTACAATTGTTCTTCATTATCCAAGAAATATAATATCGTAAATTCCATTTAATTTTAATAAAAAAATCTAGATAAAGGCAAACAGTTTTGCCTTTAAGCTTCTGGAAGGCGGTTTTTTTAATCTGACTTTTACCACGATAAGATAACCAGATTTAACGAAAGGTTGAATTTTAATTTTTTTTTTTATTTATTTTTTTTTTTTGCCTAAAAAAATAAATCGAGTGTATTTAATTAATTTTTGTTTGAGAAGCAAGGGCGATGCTAATTTTCGACTGCGATGGTAAATAAATGAAATGGTTAAATGATGAAATTCAAAAGCACGAATGCAGAGGCCATGGTTAAAAGAGTTTTTTATTTTACTTTTTTTTTCAGTTCCTTTCTACGCTGAAAATCACACCGGCGCCGAACCCCTTTCTTGATTCGGTCAAATTGCAAAATGTGTCATTTGATACTTGCTTTTGTTAAACCCAGCTGCCGTTTCTTTACACCTTGATAAACGGCTTAGATTTGTTTTCTGGTGAGCTGGGTTAATAACATGTTCGGCGCAAATACATCATAATTGAGATTGGGCTACTCAATTCACATATGCTCGTGGAAAGTTTTGGTCACTTCTCAGCCGTTAATAAACATATTCATCTACAATTTCTCGATTTGGGCGAACAGTTATTCTTTTATCTCAGCTAGCCCTTGCACGTTGCTTCACCGAACCAATAACACTTTTGGCCGGCGTGCTTCAGCCTCATTCTCAGGCGATTTCTGTGGTGAGGTCTCTAAACTTGAAAGACTAAGCACAAACTTATCAGTTATCTAGTTAACAGGCGAAGGAAGTCTAATCAGAAATGTATTAAACAGATGAATTGTCATGCAAAGTAAGTGACCTAAATTTGGTTCATCTGTAACCAACTTGTCTCCGGCGAAGCAAAAGGATACAGGGGGACGAACTCCCAGATGAAGAAAGTATACTAAACAAGTTCATTTTACTAATTAAAAGAGGTCATCTCCAAAAACCCTCAGATCGATCTCCATGGCAAGCAATTTTGAAAGCAAGATCGCTCGATCGCGTTGTGAGTTGCTCCATAGGAACACGACGGCGAGAACAAAAGAGAGAAATCATTAAAAAAAAGATGGAACAAGTGGTTCGGTATTATGACAGCACAGCCGGTCATCTGCACAGACATGAATCTCAATTCCCCGCTGAAAGTTTCTGGTTATTTCAAACACGTATTATTGAGAGCTTTGAATATATTCAGCATGGGAATCTACAGCAATTATTGGTGATCCGAGCATACATGTAATTCGTTTCCTGTATAATAGCCTGCTTTTGGAAGCTCCAAGACGGCGGTGAAGTCAGGAGAGCAAATGACAAAACGGTACTAACCTCGTTCCCAAGAGGACCAGGCAACGAAGTTATTTGTGAGCGGTCCTTCACAACTGCGCACTTTGATTAAAATATACTTATTTATTATTTGTTCGCTTATCGTAGTTCAGAAGGCCTGCATCTTCTCTAAGCTCTATTTTCACTGGACGCATAACTTGCAGCTCCATTGTTTTGTCTTTCGTTCTTTTGTCCCCTCGACCAATATTGTGTTACAATCAGCGGCCAGTCTGAAAGCAACATTATTCTTTCAAGTAAATCTAAATCGGGATTACAGTGTGTTACAGTGTATTACAGTGTACTAAACATAAATGCTGTTTTATATACATTACATGTAGTTATTGTTTCGATTTCTTAGGCTTCTAAAGCTGTTAAAGTTGTTCCGTTATTTTGTTCCAATGTACCTTTACATTTACAAGGATGATTTGAGTTCTGATAATCAATGTAGATATTAGAAGCTGGTCGCGAACAGTAATTGCAATTTAGGTAAATCACTTATTTTTCAGGGGGAGGAGGTCGTCTTATTTTACATTCTACGCGGCCGTGACTTAAGCGCATGGATAACATTCTTTCCATTTAGGCGGGGAATATGAGAACTCTCCGCGTTGAATCATAATTGCCAAGTCGAGATAAATGCGGCTTACAAATAAGGCTTTAAAGGCTGCACCTTTCAAAACATACGGACTCAGAACTTGAAAAACGCAACTAACGATGTGCGTGTATCCCTGTTATCAATGACAATTAGACGGTGACAACCGACTGACATCAAAAATGCCCACCCTCAGAAACCTACAAAGTGGGTCGAATTTCGCCAATCAAAGCGCGCGAACTTGACCTTCTGATCCCAATAAGCCAATAACCTTTGTTTTTTAACCATTTCAATGATTGACGCCAGTGAAAAACATTAACGGAATGGTCGAGTCTTGAACTTCAGAGTTCGCATGTAACCAAAAGACGCAGTAAAGCGCTGTACATTTTAAAATACTACTCCTGCAATTCAAACGCCCACAACATTTACATTAAGGAGTGAAGAACCATTCCTATTTCTCAAATTATTCTTCAACTGATTGGTTTGTATTTTTTATGTTAGGGGACTGCAACTTTGACCGTCAAACACTTTGCAACTGGCAGAATGAAAAATTCTTGGACCATTTTGACTGGCGAGTCTGGAAAGGAAGCACTGCAAGCCACGATACAGGACCTTCAAGTGATAACTCAGGTGAGAAGTTGTAAAGCTTTGATTACATTGCATCGCATTACATTTAATTGCATTGTATTGCTAGGCCTTGCTAATGATTATCTTGTCGACTGGAACAGTAACACATATTTCTAACTTTACTGATCAATTCATCAATTGTGCGGGTCGCGTTTAAAAGAGGAGGTTAATTGTCTTCCAAATATTAAGTTGCACTGCAAGACAATTGCTAGTCAAGTCAATCGTATAACAACGGCTTCTCTTTGTAACTGAACACAACACTTGTTTTCTTATAATTGATATGATTATTGTGTCTGTTTTATCGGGAAATGCTTTAGTTTCAATAAATATATAAAGGGTTCTCTTATTTTGTATTCGTTCTACCATCTATAAGCTATGAATGCTGTCTCTATGCTGTGCCCTGGTCTACAGAATGTGTCCAGCAGTGGTGATGTTTTGCAACTTCTGTGAAGAATTGCCTCGTGGAGAAAAACGTCTAATGAGTTAATCCCATCATTTCATTTCATTTTCTCGCAAAGCAAACACAAGCATGTTCTTTTTAGTCGGCGATGACACCTTTCTTTACGATACGAGGCTCATTTTCACACTGCAGCAAAACAAATCAAACAACCAAGCAAAAACAATGTAATAACTCATCTAGATGACCACTTACTAAAAAGAGTGAGTGAGTTTGAAGGCACTCCCATCCGGTTTGAGCATGCACAAATAGCGTTTGCTTTAAAACTGTGAGTCATTGCGAACTTCATTAAAACGTTACAATATATTAAACTTTTTTGTAGGAAATGGCTCATATATCTACATTGAGACATCCAGTCCTCGTAAATACAACGAGAAAGCCAGGCTACTCAGTCCTTGGATGGTAGGCCCAAAGCGGATGACTTTCTTCTACTCCATGTATGGCAGCTATATTGAGTCTCTCTCAGTCTATGCTAGAGTCAACGGCAGTGACTCCAGAGTCTGGAGTCGCCATGGAAACCGAAGGACAAGCAATTGGACACAGGGATGCACGGCTGTTAATTATTATGGGATATATCAGGTAAAAGTGTTTAAAAGGCAGCAACATCTTGCATTTAGGGGAAATTTGACTTCATGAATGTTAACTTGTAGAAAATCTTATTATTATATAAAATTTAGTGGTATACCGAGTGATAGCAAATCGATAAAAGCGCTATCCCGCCAGTGGCGATATCACTTTTATCCACACATGTGTGATATCATTTTTGACCAATCAGCTCGCAGTATTTTCGCGCGCTGTCAAGCACTTGTGGTTTTCCGAAGGGTTTTCCGCCGTTTCGCTGTCGTTTGGTCTTTTGGGAGTTTTGAGTTGGTCTTTTCGCGAGTCGAAGTTAAGTTTATTCCAAAATGGAGACAAGCACAAGCCGATTTGTCGAGATGACAGATAGGAAACTGATCGAATTCGTAGAAGAACAAGAAAATCCGAATACAAGGAGGAAAACTGCGTACGACGTCGCGTTGTGTGAGAGTAGTTGAGAGCAGCGATGAAAGACCAATGAAAGTCAGTATGTTCAGATTTACTTGTTACTGTAAGGCAAATTTCTAACCATATTTAATATGCTATTAGTTTATACCAGGGTCCTACCTGTTTATACGTTTTCTATTTTTATTTATTTTCTTTGTGGCCTTTTCGCTAAAGTCTTACTTTGTATTGACATAAATCGGCCTGGTTTACGATTGATACAAATAAACAACTGACTGTAAGCTTTTGTACTCAATTTCAAACCTTAGTTTTTGAAATAAAGAACAAAGCATATTTTGTTGTATTGTGAGGATTTTATATAAGAAAAAGAAAATTACATGGTCGCTTGGAGATGCGAAATTTCTCTTCTCATGTTGAAAAATATTTCACTCGTTCGCTGCGCTCACTCGTGAAATATTTTTCAACACTCGAAGAGAAATTTCGTATCTCCGTGCGGCCATGTAATATCCTCTATATATCCAGTCGGCAACCCGATGTCACTTTTGCCGGATAATAAGCTGTGGTGCATGGGAATTTTCATTTCGACTGGCCTATTATTCCTTATTATGCCAACAAAAGAGATTGGTAGGTGAAGCCATCCAAGTTATAGAAAATGTGTTTGCATGCCTTGAGACGGGGTCTTTTTAGATCATGTGCGACCCATGGTGATGAATCAAAGTACGAAGTAATTGTCCATCCTTATAAGAAAGAGAAGGCAACGTGGTCGAACAGTTACAGGGACGAGCTTGTAATCTCAAGTGCCCTTTTTGACTACTATCTGGATTTGTTCAGTTCCTGGCAGTCCCGTTTCAAATCCTTGGCCAGGCTTTGTGAATGCCAAGCCGGTAAACCTCCCTACCAGTTGCGACTTTTAAAGATTTTTTGGTTTAGTTCAATATTTTAGATGCTCTTCAATGCGTTCGACTCCCGTTGCGAGAACTCAGATTTTCTTTTTTCTAGTACACCTGAAAAAACTTTAAAAAAAATGCACCTA
The DNA here is from genome assembly GCF_977016875.1 of Pavona decussata. Lineage (NCBI taxonomy): Eukaryota > Metazoa > Cnidaria > Anthozoa > Scleractinia > Agariciidae > Pavona > Pavona decussata. The sequence goes on along the minus strand of NW_028145663.1, from coordinate 2,095,081 downwards.
ACATTTATTTATTTAATTTATTTATAGTATCCCCATTACCTTGTAATTTCCTTGTTAAATTGAGACATCGACTTCTATCTTTGAAAACAGATTTCTGAACTCTTGATTGTGGTGTATGCTTATAACAATATCAACGAAATTAGGTGTTTTTTTATACTATGGATTTCCTACTCCTGATCTTGCTGTTATCTCTTCTTTTTCTTTTTTGTAGATTATAATTGAAGGAGTGGCTGGCTTGTCCTACACCGCCGACATTGCTGTTGACGACATCCATTTTAGCAACAACTTGACTTGTCCTTCAGATGAAAATACAATGCCACTTCACATGTTTGGAGGTGAATAGTTCTAGATGATAGCTGGCTTGTCCAATGCTCCAGTAAAAAGGTTTCCCACCTTACCGATGGCAACTTGAGAACAGCTGAAAATTGTATTACGTTTGCCCCACATTTCGGGCAGGAAAACCTTCATCGGGACAATGGAAATAAAGGGTTTAATCTTCAACATATTTATCATGTTCATATTGATATGCCGGTTATGGTCGTTGTTGTTGGTTTTTCCTTTTTTTCTTTTTTTTTCTTTTTTTCTTTAATTTTTGTTTTGTTTATGATTATCGATTCCTTTTAGCTTACCAAGTTAAGTGTTAGTATTTCATTTCCTATAGCTTTTTTAGCTCTTGATAAAGGCTATTTTTGTCTCAGAAATATTGAACAAACTTAAAACTATTTTCAGCTTTTCTCAGAGCAACAATGCTTTTTTTTATTCGTTTTATTAGCATTATATCTGATCCTGATCTACACTGTACTTAGATCGATCCACATTTAACTATCCCGTGTTTGTTCAATATTGTTTTTACTTTTTGTTGTTGTTTTGTTTTATGTTTGTTTGTTTATTTGTGTGTTTTAGTTAATTATTCGTCGTTTAAATTTTCGATTAGTGAAATTCTCTACCCAATAGAGGGTGTCAAGGCCTGCATATTATATAACTGTATCTAATAGCTTTTTTCCCGTCATGTTTGTGAACATCCTCATCATCTTGTGACGAGAAACGAGCTTGCGTAACTGATCTTGATCCTGTATAGTAGATACCTACTTTGATGTCCATTGTCTATACAATGAAAAGCAACAATTTATTTATTTATTTATTTGTTTATTTATTTATTTATTTATTTATTTATGTACTTACTTACTTATTATTTCTGGTAAATTCCCTTTAAATGCTTCTGTCTGTATGTAATCATTTTGAACTCTAATAAATAGATTACCTATCCGTGTGTTTTTTTTTATGAGCTTATAATCAATTTGGTTATGCTTCTCTGATCCATAGTCTTATTTCATTATAGACGATTTCTTATCTTTTCATTTTTTTTTTCTTATTTTATTTTTTTCAATTGCATTTATTTCTTTATTCTTTACTAGCAAACTGTACCTTCGATCAGAGCTTTTGCGGATGGCGTAATGTTGCACCTCCTTGGGACCAATTTAACTGGTACGCGAGAAAGAGTGGAACTCCAAGCCAAGGAACAGGACCGAGTTCGGATCATACTGGTAACTAAGTAAAAAGTCTCATTTTCCCTCGTTTTACATGATAGTTTATTGCAGGTACTAAATTTTTTGCACTTCATCCAGTATCCAATGCTTAACAACTTCAATCAACGCTGATCGGCAATCATACAAAATGTTAATGGTTTGAGAAACTACATCAAACATTCGAAAGGGTTTGCCTCTCCTTTTTTCTTGCTGAGGTCATTTGCAACGGTCGTTGTCTGAATTTTCAGCGGACAGTTTTACTTTTCTGCGAATTTTTGCCACTCGCCAAAACAGTTTTCAAAACTTTGTTGACCAGTCACTCTGGTTGTACTCCGGACTCTGATCACGTGCGCCGGTCATACCACTGACTCAATGACTGACATCCGTGCGTCTGCCCCCCAATCCCAAACTCCGCTACACCAATGAAACGAGAGTTTAACGCCGTATAATCTTTTACTGTTTCAGGAGGTGGAAAATACATCTATATCGAGGCATCGTATCCGAGAATAGAAAATCAAACATCGAAGCTACTGAGTCCTTTCATACGTGGTCCTGTATGCTTTGGCTTCTATTACCACATGTATGGAAGTCATATAGGAAGTCTTGATGTCTCTCTTCAAACGTTAGAAGCACTGAAGATAAATCAAGCGGTCATGCTATGGAGAATTAAAGGGCAACGGGGAAACAGATGGAGAAAAGCTAGCATTAATATTGGTTACGCCGGTGGTGAATTTCAGGTAGGCTAAGTTTTATTTATATGGGGAATTTCTCTGCAAAAATGTTATAAAACGTGGCACATCTCTGTTGGCGATGGGGGATGGAGCTGCACCCCGGACACTAACAAAGACTTCAAGTTTAAATCCGGGATCCCAGATCACGCGTCTTGGAATCCAACCCTAAATTACTTTCTGGATGCATCAATAACGAGGAAGGACGTGTCGTGTGGGAGGTTTCTTGGGGGTCTTCTTGAAGAAGACAGTTATATGGTTCTCGTTGTGTGAACTGAAAACAAAATTTTCTTGGGATAGTAGAACAACCTTCAGTTCATTATAAAACTACTATCATGTTTGGCAAGATTCCTGATTAAAGGGAACTAAGAACCACGAAGAAATGACGACGACGGAATCTACGGCTAATTGTACTAAATGAATATCTAACGTAGTTGCTAAATAATTGTTGGACGTTTGAGGATACTTCCTATTTTCGCCGGTGTCCTTTAGCAGAAAATTGATTCGCGCGGATTTGAGAAAATTTAAATAAAATAAATATATCCATGGACTTCTAAATGAATGTAGTTTCTAACAAAAATGTAATTTTAGCGATATTATTACACTATAAAATACCACCCTTAAACTCCCAAACTACCGAGTCCTGTTCGATTGAATTTTTCGAGTATCGAACGTCATGGCAGGACTAAGGTAAGGGTGTCAGGCTCGGAGTAGTAAGTCATTAGTGAGATTGTGACACCTATGTGATTTCTTCTGTTGCATTTATTTTCCATTTTCGTGTAAAGAGCTGTATTAAATTAAGTTTTCAAGTTTTGTTTTCTCGAAATTTTTTATTTAACACTAAACTTTTTTTTGATCGAATGAAAATATTCTCTCGTTCATAGGAAACAACCTTAATCGGCGGGGCGGATTCTGCCGCAGCAACTTTAAACCTAAATAACTCTTTTCAATATTTGAGCAAACGGCCTGAAACTTTAGGAACTTTTAAAAACTTTATCTGGGAATAAGTTGATGCCATCGGTTAGTGTTCATTGACTTTATGTTGCCATGGCAATCACCTTTTGACGGGCCGTTTTTAAGAAAATGGAAAATCCTTATTTAAAATGAAGGAAACTTGCTTTTCTTTCTGTAACTTGTATGCTTTTAGCTCATATTAGTGTTACTTTATTGGTTCTGATTACGTGTCGCTCAGTTTTGGCGCTTTCCTGAAGTTTTGGAGAAATCCAGAAATCCAATTTGGCCGCCATTTGACAATCATGATACCGTTACAGCGTCATATGACGTCATCACTTCACGTTGCGGACGTCAAAGGAGACATCTTTGGACGTACTATCTCTCCTCCAAGTGTCATTGTCATAGCTTTTTATGCTTACGAAGCTATGGAGGGGGGGGGGGGGGGGGGGCGTGGGAGCGGAATCCAAAAAAACAAAACAGGGGCAAGGTTTAGATAGGGTTAATAGGGATTTTGGCTTGGCCCCTGAAAACCCGTATTGTTTATATAATATCAAATGCCATTGTAGATCGTGTTGACAGCAACTGTTGGCAAAAGCTTTGCGGGCGATATAGCTGTGGACGATGTAACATTCACTGATGGGATGTGTGTGGAACAAACGGAAAATGGACTGACTCCTCAAGGTGGGTGACACACTTTGTGTTTTGTGAAACGAAGAAAATTAAACCATCAAGTTTGCTGTATCGAGCTCTTTATTAAATTGCTGGGTTTCTTTCAAGGCAATTGCGACTTTGACCTGCACTTGTGTCTGTGGACGCACAGTTCTTCTATCGATTTCACTTTTAACTGGATGAGAAAGCAATACAGCACACCAAGCTGGAATACTGGACCAACCGGTGATCATACATCAGGTAGTGACACATTAACTGCTGTTGTTATTGTTGTTGTTGTTATTGATGTTTTATCCTACCTGACACATTATATTTTCACAATTTTTCTTATGATGTTACATTTTGTAGCAGTTGCTTGAATTTTCACATCAAGTAACGACCATTTTTTAAATCTTATAATATAAAGCTATCGCATTTGGTTAAGTCCTTGCATTTTATTTACAACGTTGCATATAATTCTTGTTGGTTGTGTTTTTTTAACAATGGTTTAATGCTTGTGTTATCTTGTAAAAGCAAACGCCGTAGTTTAAAATGCTAGACGCATTTTCAATGATGTCAGGTACAGAGTCCTTTTTCTACCCACCAAACCGTGTGTCAGTATTGTTTGCTTTGTTATCTTGGTATACTCCGGGCGGCACTACCCCAGGACTAGCCTGGGGGAAGGGGTGCCCAATAAAACTTCATATGGAGTGTCTCCGCTAGCTTTTAACTGGAATGGTACCCCATTGGTGTACAAAAAAAAGTACTTATTTTATTTACACTCAATTTTCTATTACTTGAGGATAATCCAGGGACAGAAGAAGATTCCCTGCCTTACCGATGCAGTTATTCACACTAATCTTTGCCTTATTTTATTTTCGTCCAAGAATTTCTCTTTAGTTTTTACTAGTAGCTAAATATTGAAATGGGTACCAAAAATTGTAGATACTACGAGGTTGAATGAGGCTCCTCGTTCGGGAGTAGCCTCGTGGAACTGCCTATTATAGCAATTCTAAAGCTAAACTTTCGTTGGCTTGGGGTTTCGTCTACCAGCCAATGCTTATAGCATTCCGTTTAACTCCTAGGACTTGGAATGTACATTTATATCGAGACTTCTAGTCCACGAAAACTGAAAGACACTGCCCGACTGTTGAGTCCATGGATGCGTGGACCACAATGCATGACGTTCTACTACCATATGTATGGCGCTACCATGAGTTGTGTTGTTATATACATAAGAAGTCAAGACTCAAACAAGTTGAAACCGGTTTGGCTTAAGTCTGAGAATCATGGTAATCGGTGGCTGCAAGGGCAAATAAGCATCAATGAGACTGGCATCTATCAAGTGAGTTAAATAGTTTTTGTTTATGTAAACTGTTCATATGAGTTACTGGTATCACGTTGTTAGTCCTTTGGCGGCAAAAGTTGAATGTTTTCATTTGTTAAACCTGCGTTTTGTGAAATTCTATGCAGTAGGTATTCTGGATTTACCAAAATAAAAATAATTTGTTAAAGACGTAGATGATTTACATCCAGAGCAATGCTATTTTTCTAAACCTAAATATTTTTCACGCTATACTTAGCATTAGTAAAGCAAACAGGATGATCGAGTGATTAGGACGTCCGAGATTCGGGCTCAAGTCTTTCTCTGACCGTTTGTTGAGGTTACTCCCTGTAGCCCCGGAGATTCCTCGGCCACGTTTGTAAACAGCCACCTGGTCTGCCTCCTGCCAGTTGAGATTTTACCCATGTTATGATACACTAATTTGAAATATCATTATCGGACCATTCCAATTCAAGTTTTTAAATGTTTAGTCTGGGGGTACAATTTGAGATTACGATCGTTCAAATCCCTATTCAAAATAGCTGACCACATATTTGATCTTAGCAAAGCTTCATGTTGGTCTGTCCCATTTTTGATTATTGATTTTTATAAATTTTTAAGGTAATTATAGATGGTGTTAGAGGCAACAGTTTTCTTGGAGATGCTGCATTGGACGACTTTTCATTCCAAAAAGGACCTTGTCATCAAACAGGTATCGGAATGACAACCAATTTAGGACAGCGCCTCCTTTTGCTACTGCTCATACGTTCTGCGCATTAAGGGATGGTCCGAGAAATAAGCGTTTTGTTAAAAGAACGGTGACTAGTATCACAAATGTATTTTTGCTCCGTTTATGAGTATGCGGGAAAAACAGAGCTCAGCAAGTGTTAATTGAATATAACATGGAAGTTAGGGGTAGCCTGTACACGCATTTCCCAGAAATAATTAAGCTTTAATTTGGAAAAAAAAAATAATATCACATATCGTTTTGTATTCGCTTTTTAGAATTGCTGTTGAAAAGTGCGAGATTACCCCCCCCCCCCCCCCCAAATTTTCTTGTTGGGTTTTAATAGTCCTTGCTAAGGCTTGCTTTTCTCACAGAGTCATAAAAAGAGCAAAAGTACCACTGTATTAGAAGATACCGTCCTTAATCTGAGCAAGGGAACTTTAATTGAGTCAATCGGTACGTCGGTTTAATCCCATTACACATACTGCATGCTTTTCTTAACGGTATTCATACAATGATTTAGCAACATATCAAGATCATTCCATATCAACTTTGACGTTAGTACTGAGTTGTATGCATCCAAACTCCTACAATTGGTAGATATGTTCCAGAGATTTGACTGCGATGCAATGAATAGGAAAATCCTCCAGCCCTTTGCTGCTACATTGCTCAAGTAACCAACTTGTTATTAGCGTTAGATATCAAGTTTTCCCCTAACTCTTGTAAAATTTAACATTTCTTCCCCTTTTGTTTCAAGGTTGTTGGGTTCAAAGCACAACATCGTTAATAACACCTGTCATGACTATCATTTTAGATGTCTTCTCATTGTAATGTGTTAATGTACACAGATTAAGCAAAATTTAGTTTCTAATCTGCTGTTTATATATCAATGCCATCTAACTTAGTAAAACCTGTTTCCCGTATTATTTTCATATAGATATTTCTTAGTGTCTAAGTTCCACCTTGACAATTTCCTAAATTAGGATTTACATCACGTTTCCTACATATCCAAATATGGAATTGTACAAGTATGATACCCTGAACTGGAATTCAACAATTCCTTACTGTCCTTACTTTACCTAGCTAATTTACCAAATAACACATCTTGCGATGTGAGTTCCACCTATTTACAAGAAGGAAAAAAATCAAAACGATTTAGATTCAATTCTTTAGAAGTTTGGTTGTAAAGAACATTCATAAAGTATGTGATACACAGAAGCCATTATGAAAACTCCAACATAGTTCTTTAATTTGCAGAAAGAACAAGTTACTACGTATCCTCTTTGAAGGGCCTATTCTTCCAAATAAGCTCGCGGCCCTTCGACCACAGTCAGTTCGTCGAGGAATTCCGGTTCAGTCTTGATCATCCAAAAGGAAATCCGAAGGAGGCAGCGCATTTCATCTACTCTAGAGATTACAGCAGACCGGGGTTTATAACATCGACGTTGGATCTTTATCGTTATGCAAACTTCCCGATTGGTATTGTTGCTCTAAGCAATGAAAAGAATCCGACACGGGAAACCAGGAAGATTTATGTGATCGGCAGGGATCGTTATGGGGCCATGATCAGCTTGAATGACCATTCGAATATGAATTGCTGCAGGAGAGATGCTATTTACGCCTTTGATGCCTTCAATGTAAGCCAGTCAGGTGAGAGGAATCAGTTAAACCTCCATAATGATATTGAAAGGAAATTTGGAAACCGAAAAAGCGCAGCCCGATATCCGTATTATGGTTGGTTGGTTGGTTGGTTGGTTGACTGACTGACTGACTGAGTTCAAGTAATAGAGTACTCGACTGCCACGTTGCCTCAAACATTAACTGATACAGACACTACATATTGATCAGCAGGTTACGCACTAGCGAGCCAGGGGACATTGTTGAGTTTCACACACTTCACAGTCCGCATTAGGGTGTGTGAGAGGCGACGTGCATTGTGCACAGGAATTCCTAGACAAACCCAAATACCATCACGTTGCTTTTAACGCACGTAAATTATCTTGTTATTGTTCACTGCTGTTTATTCTATGATGACAAGGACGTAAAGTCGAAAGGCAAAACTTTACAATGTCAACGAGCGCTTGGAAAAATGTGACAAGAAACTTTTCAATAAAATTAGCAGCGACAGTTCTCACCCGTTGTACCCTATGTTGCCCCAAGCTAAAGCGTCCTCCCTTAGATTAAGACAAAGTACTAGTCAGTTACCTAAGATAAACACCGAACGTTTTAAAAATAGCTTTTTTAATAGGCTTAGGTTTAGATACAATTTAGTATTATGAATTTCTTATTGTAAGCGCCTCGACTAACGTTTGATATGTATTGTATCGAATGAATAGACATTATTATTATTATTATTATTATTATTATTATTATTATTATTATTATTATTATTATTTAATATTTTTAACGATTATCTTTGACCGTTGCAGACTGATTTTCAGCTATACTGGTTGTGTTGGGAGAATTTACTAATTTTATTAGTTATGCCACTCAACCTAATTGAGGTCCGTTTTTCTTGTCTTGATTTATTGAGGTTTCATCAGGGCTTCGTCAGTGAAGTAAAAGATTGATTAGTTTTCAAAATCGTACTATAGTGTAGTAAGACATTGCTTAGTTTTCATTTAAGACAGCTGAAGAATAATGGTCAAGCTTGCTTTCAAAATACTATTCTACAGATTCTAGGTGGCGGGAACCATTGAAAAACGTTGTCAGCTACAGATGACCAAGATGTAAATGTGTAGTAGCTTAACAAGAAGTAGGGCCGACGGTTTTAAGCTCTTCTGTTGTGTCTCAGACCAATTTGGAGATAACTTATTGAAGTTAATTTTGTATTCCAAAATTTACTGGATTTCGTCTCATTGGCCACGTAGAAGGAATTCATGTATGAACAATTGAAAGCATTTTACTCCAAACCAAGCACATATGCCGAGGATAATCAAAAGACAGGATCCTTATGACATTGTCCCGGTATTAAAGTTGCCTATAACTCTGATTGATTCTATTTTGTAGGAAATCGCTCCACCTCTGACTGTGCACCCGGCTGGTACAAAGTAAACCAAGCGTGTTTCCTGTTTAATTTCCAGCTAGAGGCCAAGTGGGGCGACGCGCGGTCGTCCTGTCACAGATTGGGCGCTGACCTGGCTGTGGTCAATAACGCCACGACGTTGGAAGCCATCGCCAGTCAGAGAAAACAACTGAAGCTTGATGATCACGAAATGTTTCTTGGGTTGAGTGGCCAGCTAAAATGGGTCTGGTCGGACAGGTCAAACCTGTCGGCAACGCTAAAGCTGTGGGGCCCAGGCGAACCTAGCGGTGATGGAAAATGCGGTTCGTTATTGAATGCTATAAGTTGGGATTCTGCCTGGCAGGGGTATGGATGGCGTTGGAATGATCAAAAATGTACTAACCGTCAGGGCTTCATCTGTGAAGAGCCGCTAGGTGGGTTAAGTTTGCGGACAACTTAACATAATGAAAGAATCAAGCTCGCTGTTTCCCGTGAAACCAGTCGCTATCAGTCATTACTTGTTAAACGTTCTGGTGTCAGTGCAAGACCCGTACATAGATTTGAGAGACAGATAATAGGCAAGCAAATAGGCCATTTCAGAGTTGCTGTGAATCTCATTATGAAAGCGAGGCTCAGTGCAAAGTTTTTATAATTATGAAAATTAGTTTTCATTCATATGCAAACAAAACTAATTTTCATATGAAAAGCTTTTGCACTAAGCCTCGCTTTCATAATGAGGTTCACAGCAACTCGGAAATGGATTATTAGTCCAAAGTACAAGCCATCCTTTTGTTTTCCTAGGTCGTGGTACAGATGCACTAAGTAACCGTTGTCGCTTAGTTGAAAAGGATATTAGACGGGTGATGATTTATTATTATTATTATTATTATTATTATTATTATTATTATTATTATTATTATTATTATTATTATTATTTCAAGACGATTGATTTTAATTGTGTTCACGGCTCGGGTAGATTGATAAACTCGGTTAAATGTTAAACACAAAACAATGTTTTGAAAGATATGCCAAATAAACTTCTGCAAGCTCATGAGTATCCCATGTAGCATTGGTAATATCTTTAATGACGAAAGTGGAATCAGTTAAAATTAATTCTTCTGTTCCATTGTTCCATAAACGTATCTTGAGGAGATTTTTGCTTTTAACATAGTTGACCACATTCATAGTGAAAGTATTTTTCGACATTGTTCTTTCTCTTCCCAGATTTACCCCATCCCTTGGCCCTCTTTACCTTCAATGGTGCCAATGGAACCATAGACGAGAGTCCTCGTGGTCTCACACCCGCTGTCTCTAGGGGCATCACATTTGCACCAGGTCCGTTTGGAAATCCAAACGGCTCGTTCTTCTTCATTGGTAACAAGAACAGCTTTGTAAAAATGAAAAACATTGGGGAAATCGACGCCAGGTTTTCGATCAGTATTTTTGCATGGGTGTTTCTTGACAACTCTAGCGGCATAATTTATAAGTACGAAAAATCAAATTATTTTGGTTGTTTGATGAAAGTAATACCTACTAACTTGGCTATCCAAGTGCGGTATATGAATAGGAGAGGCTCTGCAAGCTCTGTACTTTATAAAAGCAACGTGCTGAAGGCAAATGCTTGGAATTTTGTTGGGACCACTTACGACTTCAACACGGGTTTAGCGACTGTTTTTGTCAACAGTAGCACCGTTGAACAGAGTAAAATTAAAAGGATGGAGTTAGCAACGCATTATAATCTAAGAGTTGGTGCTGCAAAGATCCATAACGCGTATTTCCGTGGAAGAATCGCGTGCTTGCAAGTTTATGATCAGGCATTATCGGAGGATCAAATTATGAAGATCAAAACAAGGTGTAACCAGACCAGTGAGTATAATAATTAGCAGCTGTCTTGATCCTGATACACCAGTCAATGGAGGGGTAAGGCGGGAGGATGGGAGCATTTCGGTATTTCGTTTTCTTATCATTTATATGGAAAGCCCTGGAATTCTGTTTGGGAACTAGTACACGAGAATGAAACTTTCTCGTTTATTTACCAGGCTTAAAATGTACCATCACAGTCATTTCGTTGCTCCAGTTTTCGTTGCTCCATTTGGAACGTTTCTAAAATTATGGACTACGATTTAAGAGGATGCACTTCTAATGCTGTTTTTCTGCGTTCCAGTCGGATGCACTTCTCAAATTTTTCAGTTTTGTCTGTTCCAGTTAATGCTGGTTCATTTTGTACGGCGTTGTATATCATCTATCAGGACAACCATTTAATGTACCAAACTGGGTGGTTTGTTCTCCCGCCTCCATAACGAAGTGTAGCCAAGATGTTGGCCCGATAAACGTATGGTCTCAAGATCTTTAGTTCAAGTACTTTTCTCCTATTACTTGTTACATTTGCTTCGCAACGGCCCTCTATCAGCCCAGTTTGAAGGACTGTATTTTTTCCATTCTGGTCGAGTACATTTGACATTCTAGAAAACTGACACAAATTGCATAACTCAGCGTGTGTGTGTACTATACGTACATTCAACAAGTAATATGATTTAATACAGGAAGTAAATGGCAATTTCATTGTGGCGTCACCAGAATCCTTTACTTGTTTTTTTCTCGTGTTAATTACAGCTATTGTTATTTTCCTCCCACTGGGATTACAAAATTTTAATTTGAAAAGGAAAACGAAATGAATACTGGTAGTTGTAGTCAATGACGCGAACATGGAAATGATCTTTACACTTTGATTCTAGAGTTGAAAGGTCTTCATAAGGGTCGAACAGAGGGCATATTCGATTCTTTTTTGGAATTTGAGTTGTACTGGATGCGATTGAAAGGCAACGTGTGAATAAGTGTAGGCCGCGGAGTTTCCCTGTAAACATCCAAAGAAAGACAGGCCCTAGCTACCAGTTGGAATTGCTGCAGGTTTTTCTTTCATTCACAAGAAAATGTATAGTCGTACTTGGTGAGTGACCGCCTCCAGCAAGCGGCCACTTTACCGAATTATTTCTTTTTTCTTTTGTTTTGTTTTCTTTGTCGTTTTCGGGAGCAAATGCCTCTTCGTGGCCATTTAATAGAGGTTATTAGGCCGTTGTATTTGTTCAACTATTTATTCACGTTCAGAACCTACAAACCAAGTTTATAGGCTGGGTATAAACAGTGCTTCAGCTTACTGAGCATCCATATCTAATTTCCTAACATCTTTCTATTCGCTGTTTACAGAGCCTATTGCGTGCAGTCCCAACTTCTCACCTTTTCGTGGTGGTTGTTATTCAGTCCAAACCAATTACCCACGCGTATGGAAGGATGCGTTGATACATTGCAATATCAAAGGGGGTACCCTGGCCAGGATATCTCGTGAAGGCCTCAGGTTTGCTTTCTCAAACATGCTTGATCAAAGGAGACCCAAGCCAAACAACTTGTTCTTTGGACTCCATACCGTGGACGACTGGGTCTGGATAGACGGCACCCCACTGAACGGTTCTTTGTGGATGTCGGGATATCCTACTGGTTACCATGGCGTCCAAAGCTGTGCTGTTATGTCAGCAGCTTCGTCAATGATCAAGAACGTTAATTGTGCGCTAAGGGAAAACATGTTGTGCCAAAAACAGCATGGTAAGTAGTCTGTACGAGGTGACCGTGCGGGTGAGATTAGTTCTCCGGCAAACAGAGTGTTTTGGTGACAGTTGATTTCGACAATGCGCGCAGAAAACATTTTCTAGATTGTGAATATCACTTCCTCTCAGGTTGTCGAAAGATCATTACGTGTTACTAACAACAGTCCTTGTCAGGATTACTCTCGCCCGGGAGATCTCATTAAACACATTACCGGAATCGTAGGTTCTGCAACCATTTAATATAAGTTTGTTAAGCAATTTCTCGAAATACTCTTTAAGTTGAGTTTGGTCATTTTGAAGTAATAACCGTAGAAAAACCCCTTTGACCCACCTAGTGAGGATGTACCATTTTGTAAACTGCATCTGTGGACCACTGGGAACGATCAAGCGCTTGAGGATCAAGGTTCTATTAACATCGATCTCAGTCAACTTAAGTACGCGTTATCGTTAATGCAAGGTTCTTCTTAAAGAAACTATGGATACCTAGAATCGGTTGTTTCGATATTGTTCGACCCTTATCACGTGACCATTTTGCTTCTGCGCTTATGGCGTACCTATGCTTATGTTAGTCCTTCCACGTTCTAACTTAGAAGCCCAATACACACTCTGTACGCTATTTATTTTCTCGTCCATTAAAGCAAAATGTCAGTGAATCAATGTTCGTGTGTCATATAGGTATATTAGGAGTCTTGAGCTCCCCTGGATGTATTTGTGGGTTGTTTTGACAGGGTTTGTTTTCTCAAAATGTTGGCCAGGGGGGTACTCCTCGCAGAATCGAATGTTATAGCTGAAGCTTAATTCAGAGGAATAGACATAGACTTTGCTCGAGTCGTCTTCAGTTTAGGAAAATTTAGCGTAACGCTAAATCTTTCTTTCAGTAAGTTAGTCATAAGTGATTAACATAAACGTCAACTTCATTTTTTTTTCTTTTTGTCAGTTAACACATTGACGCCCAGGAGTGTGACGCTGAGTTCAAGCGTTCTCTGGCCTGATCACCCCTCTCTCGCCATTGATAGATCATACACAACCTGTTTTCGTTCACAGAAGGTGAGAAATGCTACATTGTTGTCTATTGAGCTACTTGTACTGAAGCAAAAATAATTATTTGTCGAAAGACCACAAAAGTAAAAAAAAAAAAGTCGCTAACTTTACAATACCTCCCGATTATCGACGCCGCTTTTAGTTTGCGTTAAACAAGGCAGAACGTTCCAGGAGCAGTGAGGAGGGGGGTGAATAGGTCTACGGATCGGCGGATTTGGTGAATATTTTAGCCCGGATTCTGGATTCAGAGCGAAATTTTAACGGATCTGCGGATCCTATGATCAGAGCGGATCGCGGTTTTATCCAGTTTTTGGGCCCGGATTTTGGATTTTGGTTGTTAGGAAGTTCAAGTTTGTTCTTTTTTCTCTTATCTACAAGATTTTGTTTCGATACAGACGTTGGTTACATAAACATTTCGTTGATAGTCATCCTCAATGCTAAAACACAATGTCACGCAAGGCAACTCCAACAACTGAAGTCCCTTTGTGTCTCGCGTATCATCTAACGCGGCAAACAATTTGCGGATTCGGATTTAGTTGATTTTTTGAGCGGATCGACGGATTCAGTCATTACTTTTAGCGTATCGGCGGATTTACATAACCTTATTCACCCCCCTCAGTGAGCGGTGTAAGGATGGTGTTCAAGCTCAAGAAGGGGAAGAGATTTTCATCACTCCATAAAACCCTGAATTTGGCCATGTTTTGCAGACGATGACAAAGGAATGTATCTCGATAAATAGCGAACGTCTAGAGCCTTCGTTTTTTCTCATTAGACCGACTATGTTATGGCATTCCTGTTGCCGACACGTCGCCTTCGTCGTCGTTGCTCAAGTTCCCAGATAGAACCATTCAATCCCTGGAATGTTCATAAGGATGCAAACGATGTAATTAGCACTATATATTTCAGCTCAAGTAATTACGCTTGTGTCTTCAACAAGTTCATAAACTGGAAAGATGGCCCTCCTAACACTATTTTATAGTTTACTCTCGGTTTTACTTGACGGGTTTTACTGGTCTGTGTTGGCTATCTCTCATGTCAAAAAATGTAAATAAGATAGGGACTCTACATTTGTAAACATAGATCAGAACTCGGTCTCACTGTTTTTAGTTGTTTGTTTTTCATATTTGACTCAGTTTACTTGTTTCGGTACCTATTTTTCTATCTGATTGTTCGCTGCTAGGTCTGTTTATGTAAGTTATGAACGTCTATTTGCATGTTTATATTTTATTTTATATATTCAGTTCTCAATCTTTACATTTTCCGTTAGGAGACCAACCCTTGGTGGCAAGTAACCCTTGAAAAACCAATGTATGTCGAATCTGTCGAAATCACCGATATCGTCGATTGTTGCCCGCGTGACCGTGGAACGATAACTGTCACTGTTTCTTCCAGTCAAATCGGCTCCAACTCAACGTGTTCAACTTCCACAGAATATGGAAGGTCTGTTGAATACAAACTACATTGTTCTCCATCGAAACGAGGCAGTTACGTGACAATAACGTTCATTGGGAAGAATGTCACGCTCGTTCTCTGCCAGGTTGTTATCCGTACAATTGGTAAGTCGTATTGTAATCTATGATAGACTCCCCACAGGAAATTCCAGAAATCTGATTGGTTCTCTACTCAAGAGATTTGCCTGCGGTTGGTTAAAACGCATCACGTGACGCAATATGTCCCAACTAAAACTAAAACCTCAAGAGTTATCCCCACCTTTCAAATCTTGTGTCACTACAATGTCATGACATTCATTGGTTAGAAATTTAGAACATTAACTATTCAAGTAGAAAGTGGTGCAGAAATGAACTAAATTTTCAATTTTAGCAAGTATCCTGAGTGTGCCTTCAAGAAAAACATTTGGAGAATAATAAAACAATAACCGTATTTGGTGTTAGAAATTGGACATTTGTTCCGGAAATTATCTGTTACTCGGACCTCAAACTATTCCTCGAGCTTGCCTTTCAGAAATCTTTCTGAATTTCTGTTCCCGGAACAAATCATGCAATGTCTACACCGACAAATATCTGTAAATATTTCGCGCCAAATAAGTGTTGCTGTCACGACTTCTTTGGAAAGCTCACAAAAATAGAAAAAGACAATTTTATCTATTTGTCCTTTAACTCATTTTTTTTCTTTCGTAACTTGTGGATAGATTCGACATTTTCACAATAGAAGAAGTATCTCCTACTCAAAGAAACGCTTCTTAAAAACCCTTTCATTTTCACTGATTTGTGTGCGCCTTTGTGTGAATGAAATTCATTTTTACATAAAAAGCTGATAAAAGACACACTTAGGTTTAAAAATGCGGGACAAAGCTGAAGTCTCTGCCTACCCATACCCATGAAACTTCAGGAATTTGTTCTGATACAAATTTGTGAAAAATTGTCACTCCACGTCATTGCTAGGGCTCAAGTATCGCTTACTCGAAACAGATTAGGCTAACTGAATAAGTCCACCATAAATTCAATACAAATTGGAGAGTATAAATGGGGATTCATCTCAGATTGAAAGTCACCCATTTCAAATAAGTTATTTGAACTGGGTGACTTTCAACCTGACACTTGAGACTATTATTTGTTGAAGAATTCACGAGGAAGGAAAATTGTTACAGTAGTAACAATTTAGACCAATTCTTTTAAGACAGTATTGTTTGTTCTTTTAAAACGAGCCTCATTATTTTTTTTTTATTGTTTCATTGTTTTATGTCCTTTTTTTAACTTTATAAATACATATCATTGACATGCTTTATCATATTTTAGCGTTCATGACATTCTTCCCGATTTTAAATGTTTGTAATATAGAGCGTTTCATTCACGTGACTACTGGTCATATTGGTTTACTGACACAAAAGAAAGTATTTGCATAAAAATAGAATTCAGTTTCCAGAAGTTTAGTTTAGGACACCAACATGGCCGCCATTTCTTTGTTTTGGAACACCAACATGGCCGTTGTGACGTCATGTGAAAACACTCTATATATATTTATGCTAAGTTTTGTATTTTTTAGTCGCCTTTGAAAATTACCTCGAAGAGGTCGAAACGTCGCGACTTTTTGGCGTTAACTTTTATCACAAAATCTAATAACAAATTACTTAGGAATAACTACCAGGTAGTTAATTCATGTTTCTGATCTTTTCAATTCATTAACGATCTATTTCCGACCCTTCCAGAGTTCTCCAAAGATGCGCAAGGAGTATTACGAGAAACGTGGTATAACGTAAATTACGACTCCAAAAAAGCACCAACAATGCGCGAAAATCCCGCTTTTGATCCCCCATCTCAAAGCCAGATTATCCTGCGAGATTTTGATGCACCAATCAATGTTGGAGAGAAGTATGTTCAACGATTAACAAGCTACTTACAGGTAGGAAGTGCTTTAATTTTACGCGTTCGGATTTAGAAAAGTTTCACAAAAACTGAAATTTACGTTATTTATTTGTTACTTTCTCGCTTACATCAGGGCTTGCTTTGATAAAAGATGCTGAAGTCATTTCAGTATTAGGCCGCGATTGCCTTGGTGTTTTATTGTGAATGTCGTGAAGCAAAATGAAGGCGTTTAGCTCTCTGGTGAATGAACATGTTCTATGCATTGTCCTTCCGTTATAAGTCCCTGTACTTGACGAATTTGTTTGACTTTGTTTAATTTGATTTCTTAACCCGATTTCTTTTAAGAAATAAATAAATTAAAATTTATTTACAGTACACATCTGCATAATCGGCGCGGGGAATCCTGTCCTAGAACTAGTCAATCACTGTGTTATAATAATATGCTACAAAATCTAATAAGTATAACGTAAAAACTGTATTTATGCCAATCACACACTCTTGGTTATTTCATGTTTTACTATATTGTAATAGGTTCCCGAAAGCGGCAATTACACATTCTATTTGTCGTGCGATGACGCATGTGAGCTGTGGAAACATGACATTTTTGAGAGGGGCATTGAAGAGGAGAAAAAGAAGGCAGAGGAGAGTGCAGCGAAACAACCAATCGTCACCCTAAAACGATTGACTGGGCGTTATGAGTGGGACAGGTGAGATGATGAGTAAAGGTGGTTGTAAGAGAGAAATTTTACATTTGTCAAACTTAATTTTCTCGCGTATGGTATTTGTCAAGTTCTTTTCTTAACAACGTTTTAGATAACAGGTTTTCTATTCTCGTTTGCACGTGCATGACCACGTTTTACATCTCTTCTTTGACAAGTATCGTAGCCAAGCTTCTTAATAGTTCACATGAGCAAATACTACTGGTCAAAGATAACTCGGCACGGAGATGCTGTTCTAAAATTCCCCTTTGCAAATAAAACAACGCAAGACAACAGAATTTGTAGTCCATGAATATAACATTGTCAACAAGAACTCTGCTAATATTTTTCTTAGTAGTATTAAGATCATCGAAACAAGGTGTTTTTGTTGTCGCTGGCGTTGTTGTTGTTGTTGTTACGGCTTTGCTTATTTCTTGGGGTAAACTGGTACACAAGCATTTATTTTGAATTGAGATCACAACCATTGAACATTGCACTGCTGAAAATGTTTTTACCATTTTCTCCTAAAAATCGTTTCCAAGAAACTTTTTTTCGATAAAGAAGTCAACATAACGCCCTGCCTTTCAGGGCGTATTTCCAAATGAATTGTAAAAAATTATGTTGCTTAATTGTGCACTTTGGTATGCGTAATAGATAATTTATACACTGTTTTAAAACTTTTACAGGTACAATGAACAGATTTCGCAACCGATTTTTCTGGATAAATGTCGCCTTTATCGCGTGGAGGCTTTTATGAGGGAAGAAACGAGCATTGACCACATATCCCTGGGCATGCGCACACCGACTTTTGAATATGAACGCCCTATTCCTGGAAAGAGACTGTTTTGGACGCAACCAGGTAAGTTCAATGTGAACTGAAAGAAACGACGCACACTCGTTCCTAGTACCTTTCAATGATAACAGTGGTGATGGGGGTCTGAACTCTATACTTAGGTCGCTGTTTCTTGTGGAAAGTCCGGTAGGTGACTAAGCTTCATGACTCCCCGGAAGTTCCACTGTACCCCACTCCCACAGCATAGACAAGATATCATGACCTAGAATAGTACTGCAAATGAGGAGTTCCAATTAAGTTACGTCAAATTGTATTCCATCCAAATGCCACTGCTGCCTTTTTGCTGTTGGATGACTGGTCTTCATTAAGTACATTCGCGTTAACGCCGGGATTTATAGTGGATGAAACTGTTCAAACCAACCTCTTATAGATTGCGATAAGTCTCTTTCTTCTCCTAGCGCGCTTTGGATTGATCTGAAAGATACGAGCCATCGACCCATTACAGAGAAAACTTCGATTTCTTTCACCAACTTAGGTTTAGGCTTCCTTTCTTCCTTCGTCGGTAAGTCCATTTGTACCGTTACTCTCCCTTCATTTCATAAGTGCGTGGGTTTCCTTTGCTTATCCCTGTGGAGAGGACAGATATGTCGCCTGGAGTCGTTCGGTTGTAAAATAACACACCCCAACCGATCACCCAATACTTTAGGGGGTTTCCCCACCCCCTTTCCCTGGCCTTCATTGCGCAGGTCAAACAATCATTACTGTCGGTGGTCATGTTTTGCGTCAAAATCGTAATGTTTTCAAGAGTCATGCATGATTCAACACTTTTTATTTGTCTACAGGAACACGAAGATTGGAGGTAAAACTTCAGAATAACCAAACGTTGCTATCTGCCTTCGTTGGTTCAAATCTCCGAATATCAGGTTGGTCCCACAAGTCGTATTTTGATTGTTGTGTAGATCTAGGAGAGTACATGGATCGCACGGATACTGATACTTGTACAATACGGCGTGAGCACCTTTCTATATTTAAGGGTAAAATAAATATATGGTATAACCATCTAACTTTTTTTGTTATGGATCCAAATTTAACCAGCAGTATAGGTCGGTTCCGTATGCTTTTGTGCCGGTACAATACAATTTTACAGCGTAACCTAATTCAAGCTTCCAGCTTAAAATCTAACCGTGTATAAATAAATTTGAATGACTTCACTTTACTTTTACTTCAGCATGAAAATTTTAGTTGTCGAAACAATTCTTTCTTTTGTTGTTTAACAGGTTTTTATCAGTTTTGTTGTGACGGAGTCTACTGCCCGGATTGCCCAATGGAACTGAATATCTCAACTCTTAAACAGAACGTTTCAGTGAATTCTGCGCTCAACTTGTCCTGTGTGAACACATCATTTACGGCCACGTTTGAAACCAACAAACAACCTGGGAATTTTACCGTAAAGGTAAGCTGAGTCAGGCAGTTTTAGACATCGCTAACAATGTCTCATTGATTGGAAAGTGAATTTTCAGTGGACTGCGTTTCAAGCTTCGTCTGCGCTGGTGCATTTTTTTTTTTTACAATTAAAAGCCATTGATACGTTGTCAGTGCGTTATTATGGTTTTGCGTTTCGTCGACTGGAGAACGTTTTCGTCTTTGAAAACGTATAAATGCATTATTGCGTTTTTGCATTTCTTCCAATGGAAAAAGCCACTTGTTTTGAAAACGGGTAAACCTTGCTGCGTTTCCGCATTTCATCCACTCGAACGCGTTTTCGTTTTGGCAACGCATGTTGGTTTCACCATTTCGTTCAATGGAAAGCATTTTCGTTTCATTTAGCTGTAAAATGCATATATAATACAACGCTGTCCAATTCCATCCACAGGCATGCAAAATGCATATACCCGTCAACATTGTCCATTTGAAAACGCAGACGTGTCTAAGTGGATTGCGTATTCAAGTTACTTCAGACTTTTAGGAATAAGATTAGAGGAGAAAGAAGAAATCTTTCTCTTTAATATTGCAGCCATAAGTATTAAAACATGAAGTAACTTCTTCGAAATGTATTAATACAGCTTTTAATTGCTTAACGATCAATCTGTCTATACCGAGCGCTCACCGGTGAAAACAAGGCGATCAAACGAAAAACCGAGTGAACAAACTCGCGAAACCAGATGAACAGCTGAACGAACGAGTGGACAGTTGTTTTGTTTGCAGCCATAAGCGTTTAAAAAGGATCGATTTTCTGATTTTTTAATGGAAACTTATAATCATATATCGTTTCAGAATGAGTGAAAAACGAGGTGGCTTTACTGAGTTCTTTATATGCTTTAATGTAAACAGCCTTTCCTGGTTTTTAAGGGTGTCTGGTTTTTATTCAGATTTAGGTTTCCCTGACATGATTTCATCCCAGTCCGGATAATACAACTCTTTCATTCTCCGAGCGTGCTCCTCAAGATTCTTTGCTTTAGACTTGGTGACCCCAGCAATAGGGCATTCTGGGTATTCCCAAGTCGCGCCCACGATAAAGCCAAACAGAGCAGCGTCAGCTAGACAAGGCTTGTCGCCAAAGAGGAATTTCTTGTCCCCCAAAATTCTCGACACTGCTAGCAGGTCTCGTTCAGCTATTGCATACATCTCTTCTTCCGTGTGTCGCCCGATGCCATGCAACCATAAATAATTCCTTGTCTTTCTCTGACCTTTGTAAAGAACCAGATAATTCAGTGGTTGGAATATGTTACGGAGCATAACGTTCATTCGTACGGATGAGCCATAGTCGGATAACCAACGTGTGTAAACCAGTACCTAGGCTCGATTACCAGCCGCTGTTCGGGAAAATGAGCCCGGGAGACGGCGGAAATCGAGCCTAACCAGTACCCTGTATACAAATTGTAAAACAGGAATTATATTAACTATAAAGATTTGTTTAAATGCACGTTGCATTAACACAAATGACACCTTTACCAGCTTGCCCCCAGGTATTTAAAACCTCCCCAAACAACCTTAATGAATGCATCTATTAGTGTAATCAAATAATTTATAACTTCAGCGTGATCATTGATCATTTTAGGATGATCAAGTACATTTGAATCACGAGGTTTTCGTGTCTAAATAAGGTGATGATGGTGATAATGGTACGGTGACGATCACGATCGAGAGATATTACCAAATACAAGGCCACAATGTTGTATGTTACTGCAAATAGGGAACAGTTTTCTTTATAGATACTGTCTCTCAAACGTTTGTTTGTCTGTTTTCGTTGTTGTTGTGTTCGGTTTTACCGTTTTGGATTAAAATTGACTATATCTTTTAACACCGTTTTTCACCGAATAGGATTATGGACTTCAGGGAACTGGCAAAAATCACATTTTCTCTGGCATGAAGTCCACACTCCCAACCGAAATAACGCCCTGTACAGTACGTTGCTTCTTTTAAACCATTCATTCCTTTAATTTTTACACGGAAGGCAATGCCAGTGTTCGTGTTTAGGCATTTTTTAGTTGTGTGACACACTCTAAAGAGCGAATTTTCTTTGAATATATTTATTTTTACTGTCAGAAGAAAGTTCCGAAATTGCTCACGTTGCTACTCAAACTTGAGCAAAATAAAAGCCGAGTGTCGGGGAAATTTACATGTGAACTACAGTAAACTGAAACTCTAAATCGGCAGGGTAGCCATCCATTGGGGTCATCAAAAGTTTCCAAAATAATTAATTATTCACGGAAAACAACCCAGACAATTTCACTGTGGCTATATATGAAGAATCCTTTGGCAATGAAGCCACAAAATTCACTGCACCCATGAGTATTTTTTTGCACGACGTAACTTTGCCAACGTTTTTGTTACGATTTGATCGTCTTTCTCTATTTATCACCACACAGAAAGTTCTCGACTATTCTAGCCGGTTAATGCGGGACGATTGTCACACGGCAGATAAATAATATGAACCCAGTAAAACGTCTTACTCGTGACGAGTCTCAGTTACCGGCTTGGTGATTTAAGTATCTCACCAGTGTTACGAAAGCTGGTCATGGATTCAATGCTCGTCCTTCGTTCGACCACGTTCGTGACGTTACGTATGTTACAGCTTCTCATTTCATTATTGTAATTACGGTATTGCTATCGTGACCTCTAAGAAATAAGGAGGCTTCATGCAAAGTTAATTGCCCTGAGCTTGAAATAACCCTGTTCTTCCCTCCTTTTCTTTGGCTTTGGCAACACGACTGTAATATTTCGGCGAATTCCTTTTTTCGGCACTCAGTCATTTACATGTAACTGACGAATTCGCTATTCGCTTATTCCTTGAACCAGTGGAAAGCGTCCAGCAATGGAGCTTTGATAAGTCAACGAAATCAAAGGAGAAAAAATACTAACAAAATACAATAAGTACTGTATGTACAGACTAAAATCAATTCACCTACCAGTAAGTATTTTCCTCCAACATGGTGAGGATACCGTGACCAATGGCTCTTTCTGTGACGCTCAGATGTGAATCAACATCCACTTGAAATTCTTTCTCCAGAAACCGAATACAAAAATTCGAACCGGCGATTTCTTGCCCGTTGAACTCGATCCACGGCATTTTCCTCTTCTTGGAAAGCTTCGCCGAGCTGTAGTCATTTTCGTACGGGATTTTTGCCATACGAAGAAACGTTTGTAGTTTTAAACATGGTGGACAACCGCTCACCACGGTGAAGAAATATGGAGCGAGCTGATGTAGAACGACTGTGCCAGGCTCGGTAGATCCCTTGCCCTTTTTCCTTTGCAATTTCGTTGCTATGAGGTAAATGACTTTAAATAACAAAGCGGCAATGCCAAAATAGGCTAATACCTCATCTAGCATGGTCGGTTACCTGGGACAGTGTTGTGAAGCTGGGCAATCGACAGCCGTCTCCGTCTCCTGAGTGTGAGTACTATAAAGTTGGGGGTATCAAGCAATGGCAGTTGATAATGTACCCCCCCAAGAACGCGGAACTATTCATTTGCAACAACAGGGACATGAATATTACCACTCTCTCGTTGAGGATGTTTAAACGTCCTTGAGACGACTGAATTACAAATCTATAGCGACGGTTTAGATATGTTCCAAAAGTGCACTTATTTTAAGATTCGATTCATCATCTTGATCTGTGTGGTTCAATAAAAACTGAGTAAAAATCACCATTTGTCGTTTAATATTCATTTCAAACTTTATCGAACACGCAGTCCAAAAGACTCTTAAAAATCTGCTCAAGTGGAACAAATCTCAAATACCGCAATAAGCCAGTGCAGTTTGATTGAGCGACAAATTAAAGCCTTACATTGTTAAAACAACAATATAAAAAGCAAAGTACGTATTACGAGCACTGAGTAAGACTAATGTTGAATGCTCTCATAAGGAGTCTTTTTGGCTTAAACGAAGTCAAAGGGAGCCTTTGCCGTCGCTCAAGAAGGTTATTTGATTCAATCGACATGTTTCAGATGTTAGTTCCCTCTATAAACAATTCAGTCGATTCAGGGCCCTCCCGGGAAGGCCCTGAAGTAAAAAGTCACGCAATCCTATGTAAATATTTAATTTCTTGACATTGAATATTAAATGGCCAACTGCAAACAATTCTGCTAGGCCTGAACGACTCCAGTTATAAACCATGGAGATAACAGCGTATGTAGGCATCGCTGCCGTCACATTCGTTGCAGTTTACCTCTTCTCAACGAAATTACGTCGAAAAAAGAGCGAAAGATACACGAAGACCGGCACAGTTCTCTTACACCAGTTCAGTCCATATGCCTTCACTGTTGTGAACGGATCTCCGCCATGTTTGAAGTTAGAAACCTTCCTTCGCATGGTAAAAATCCCGTACGAAAATGACTACCGTTTTATAAATTCCAAGCAGGGTAAAATGCCGTGGATCGAGTTCAACGGACAAGAAATCCCGGATTCGAACTTTTGCATTCGGTTTCTGCAGAGAGAATTTCAAGTGGATATTGATTCACATCTGAGCGCCACAGAAAGAGCCATTGGTCACAGTATCCGCACCATGTTAGAGGAAAACACTTACTGGTAGGTGAAATAAGGTCTGAGCCTCTTTCTGCTCGAAAACGGACTTTGAGAAAGTCTAAATGTGAACTTAAACGGGGTAACTCTCTGCGTTGGACACTTCAGTAATCGGAATTAATTTTCCTTCTCCTCATAGAAAAATATTTCATGTCAATAACAACCTTTCAGCAAAATTCTGCTTCAGCCCGGGTCTGACCAACGTAGCTAATAGGTCAGTCGAGCTTCAGATGAGACGAAATAAATTGCAATTTGAGTCGAGCCAAATTATAGACTAATTGGGTTAAACGGCGAACTTAGTCGCGATCTTTAATTGCGTCGGTCATGTGAAGTTTGACGTTTGTCCCGGGCGTTTGTTACACAAGGCCGTCGTTGTTGTTGTTGTTGTTTTTGTTTTAATTTGGCGACCAACACTCCTTTGAAACCTGCTAAGAACTTGAACGGCTTGTCGGATTAAGGTTTGTTGGCTTGGGAAGTGATTTGGAAAGATTTATTTGCCCAAATAACTTCAACCTAAGCGTCAAAAATCAATTAATTTTCCGCTGCAAAATTCAGTTATCAGGTTAACTACATAAATAGGTCTTATCACGGTTTTTCGACGCCATTTTGACGGGTAGGCAAACAGGCTTGAAATAGCAGTGTTTGTATGGAAATCCGATGTCAAATAATTTTCATAAAACATCGCTTCAGAAAAATTCATGAATTGGAAACTTTTGGCACTAGGAAAAGGATTTTAAGAACAAAATTGGAGGGGTGTAGCTGTGACAGAAAATGTCCAGTCGTGTTTTGAACTTTCCATACATTTGTCTGTATAGCGAACCAGCCGTGAACTGTAAAACATAGTTCGCGGGAAAAAATACAGGAAAATGTATGGAAACTTTAAAACACGACTGGACGCTGTCTGGCACAGCTACATCCCTCCAATTTTGTTCTTAAAATCCTTTTCCCAGTACCAAAAGTTTCCAACTCATGAATTTTTCGGATTTCCATACAAGCACTGTTATTTCAAGCCTGTTTGCTTACCCGTCAAAATGGCGTCGAAAACCGTGATAAGGCCTATAATCGTGACGGTTGGGTTGTCCCGGCTAGAGCTATGTCCCGGATTTACAAGCAAATGGTTACCCCGCCAACTAAGGGAACCTCCTTGCAAACAGGCGGCCTTAACTTGTTTCTAGGTTGCCGAAACATTTTCTGGCGTATTTACATCACGCTTCAATAGATATTAACCTCCAATTAATCAAAATTATGTAAATTTTGGCTTATTTTCTAATATATTTTGGTCGTGAAAGAAATGTGATGTTATACATTTTACGCTTGGTGAATAAATGTAGATGTATTTTTTATCTTTTCTTCACAGGGTTCGACTCCTGTTGGGAGCCGAACTCGAATTTTCTTTTTCCGAGTGTCCATTCAACAGGCTGGGCTTAAAAATATAACATCACATTTCTTTCACGTATTCCACTCATTGACATTAAAATTCAAGTAGTATACAGGATGTTTCTCACACGACCCTAGTTTAATACCCTGAGCTCCCACGAGTCTCCTGTCGCTCAGCGGAAGAGCATCTAACTACTAATCGGAAGATAATAGGTTCGTCTTCTGTTGGGAGAATTCGGATTTTTTTATTTCCTTTTTCCGAGCGGAGTGTGTCACTTACTGAGAAAGTACATCTATATTTTGGTTATGTGTGATGAAAACGATCAACCAAAGCTCTTTCCCGTATCAAGATTTGAAAGCGCCTGTCTTACACCCCCTCTCCACCCTCCAAAAAAACATAATTGTTTAAGGGGGGTGGAGGCTAATTTTCGGCTGCTTAATTTAAAGAAAGTTAAAGGATGGATATTACTAGAAGCGGCGGTGACCATATCGATGGTCCCTTAAAAAGATACTCATCTTGCACCCAGACATTCGTTACTCTGGTAGGGCTCCCACAACCTCCCCACCCCCCGTCCAAAAAAAGGTCGGATATCAGTGAGATGACTACTAAGATGTTAATAACAGTCTGTTAAGTCTTTATTGTGAACGCCAACAGGACGCTTGTTCACACACGCTGGTTCAGTGCCTATGGCGCAGGCTCGCGAGAGAGGATTTCCGCCACTATACTTGGCCATCTTATCTGGCCACTGAGGTACTTAGTGGTTACCTCCTTAAAGAGGACGTTGAAGAACTATCTGTGGTCGCACGGGATTGGCCGACACACGGAGGAAGAGCTGTATGGAATAGCTGAGAGAGATTTGCTCGCAGTGTCGGAAATTTTGGGTGAGAAGAAGTTCCTGTTTGGGGACAAGCCTTGCTTGGCCGACGCTGCAGTTTTTGCCTTCGTTGCAGCCTGCGCTTGGGATATGCCAGAAAGTCCTATTGCTGAGGTCACTAAGTCCAAAGCAAAGAATCTTGACAAACACGCTCAGAGAATGAAAGAGTTGTATTACCCGGACTGGGATGAAATCATTTCAGGGAAACCTAAATCTGAATAAAACTATTGTGTCTCTTGTTCTCACCATTTTGGTACAATACAAGCCAAACTTTGCTTTTGTTAGGAGTTACTGTCCATTTGGAAATGGTATCGTACTTTGTAATATAAGGGCTTAGGTGAATGATTGATTTAGTTCATATATATTTCACTCGGAGAGTAATTTGTGTGTTTTAATGGATGTAACTTTATTTCTCTACCTCTGTAGCGTCCCTCCAGGATCTATCTTGGAGACTTGATCATTCCTACAATGCATTTAATTTCCACAATTTCGAGTTTAATTAATCCTCTTAGTCCCAAATAGCACAAGAAGTCATTACTTATCAATATTGGGTTAAATCGTATTCAATTTGGACGCCAACCAGATCTTGTAAACATCGGTACATTGGAAACACAAGAATAGTACCCCTCCCATACATGATTAACATGATTAACATGATTACATGATTAACCACCCCTCTTACAGTTTTAACAGTCAACATTTGACAGGAAAGTATGTACTGCGATGTTCAAATTAAGCTGTAGTTTAGGGGTATACCCAACAAATACGAGAAATGAGATATCGTTTAAGACAAAACCTTGGTATAGGGGTTGACAGTTGCCGTTTTACAAGAAAAAAAAAGGTATTTCTCCGTGGGACTGAAAGGGCTAAAATAGATTTCATCCGTTTGCTGATGGCACAAACTTGTACGTCTCTAGTAAGAGTTTACTGAAGTCTCTTAAAACAAACTTTTAATGAGGTGCTTTGAGCACCCAAAAGATAACTCCATGTTCAGTCTACTCAAAAAGGTTGAAACCCAGTGAGTGATTTAATAGTAAGCTGGATGTTGTACATATTGAACTGTCAGGAGGGAAAATCAATATCTCACTGAGTGTGTCTAGTTTTGAGTCTTTGGTTATAAGACAGCGAATTGAATTTTGGATCGTTTTTGCACATTTCAAAAACAAACCATATTTAGCTGTATACTCCATATTTGGCCGAATTTGGTCTGTGTGTATGCTTCCCCTTCCCGCTTTCATGCAACACCTCAGGTGTTCATTATTTTTCTCGACGGAGAACGTCGAAATTTCAGGTGGAAGGGCACGAAAATATATCAAACATTTCACTGTTTTAGCTAAAAAAGGGACTATATCAAAAAGTGGTTGCAGCCGACAGTAGTTATTCAAGGTAACAACTCAACCGCTTTACACCCGGACTTGAATATGATCAACCACCGGTCACTTAAGAATGTGTTACGTAAGGTTAATAGTTTGTTTTCGTTTCATTTAACTTCCGTAATGAGTTCCGCTCAAAATTGCGGGTTCCTGAGTAACTCAGTAGGAATTTAATTAACAGTCTGTAAATTTATCGATTCAGTATTGAGTTATTAGAGTTCTGCTGCCTACTTGTGGTTCAGTTATGAATAGTTTAGCTGCCTTGATAATCTTCAGTGGTATGACTAACTTTAAGTACTTAGAAGTAGTTTCTTTATTTAGTTACCATAAAGCGGTACGAGCTAACTTTAGGTTAACAACTTACAAATCTTTAACTATCTGCTCTGTGTTTTGTAATTTAGCTTAATTAAAGACATTTCCTGCTAAATAACGAATAATTTCGATAATAAGCATCCGCATGAGATGTATTTCGCTATCTTTAAAGGACGTTCGGTTCCGTTATGATTACTGTTCACATCCTTATGTCAACGTATAACAATAGCCGCATGTACAAATCGTGTATAAGCGACTCAGAATGTAACACTTCTTGATTACATTCTCGGCTTCAAGACGATTCTATTTTCTATCACACGCTCAGGTTGGATTACAAGCATGAATAAAATGCTGTTGGAACCAAAGTCGAGTTGTCGTTGTTAATTCTGCTGTCCAGTTGTGGTTAGATCTTGGTACCTCAAAGGAGTGACGGCCCTTTCCCGCGAGCCGGTCACCCGTTCGACTTAATCTTCCTCAACTATTTCATGGAAGTTTTAATTGAAGTCCAGTAGAGCTCGTAACGTCCCGTTTGTTTAGAGTGAAAAAATATTCCGTCCAAGAACAAATCACCTCCACCAAATATCAAGGAATTACATTTGATTGTAACCTGACTGAGAAAAAGCAAATCCATGAACTTTGTGAACATCTGTTAATGAGTCTTGGTGTTCTATCCAAAATTGTGAATGAATACTTCCGACTGACGTTATAGTGTTATCACTGTGAGCGCACAGTGTCTTTTTGGAGAAAATGCTCGGGTGGGTGTAGTACTCGTCCGCGAGAAAAATTGTTACTTGTTGTTTTAATTCCTCTTATCGTGTCTCATGATCAAATAAATATTCTACGTTGACAATGGTGTCGTGTACCTTGACAAATACAGTTGTTGACTTATTTCAGTCATAAAGCCTTCTATTTTTCTAGTGATTAACTTCATTGTAGCCTGGAAAAGCTTACCGCCTAAACTCCCGACGTTTTGCTCATTATTTTGAATAAAAGACGCCCCCGGTCCCCTGCTCGACTGTCTCGTTAATCAGCCGTTCGAGAACTGAAGGACCTTTTGGCGTGAACAAAGGCGAAATTTAAGATGGAAAGACTCAACTTCGAACTGAGAGGAAAGAACCAACAGCAGCATTCATTTCTTCCATCATCGAAGTGTCTTATAACAGATAACCGTGCATGTACGCAAGATTTGATTTATAAGCAGATTTATGACTCGTATAACAACTTCCGAGAGACTCAGTAACGTCCAGATTCTTTCAAATTAATGCTGGATTGTTCGTACCTGTCAACGTTTAGTAGTTTAAAACAGAATCAGTTGTTGCCATCACTATATATCGTCTGGCCAACAATTAATCGATCAGAACTTAGAACAAACATGTGCAACCGGTGTGAAACTCGGCAAAAAAGCTAACTCGCGAGTGCCTGATTTTTGATATGCACTATTTGGATAAAGTGGCTTTGAAGTTCTCTGACAGCCTATCTCGCATAATATTGAAGCAATCAGAAAACGCGTAACAAATTCATTTGATTCTTTTTTTCAGTTTTTGTTGTTGTAGTTTGCTTGTTTGTTTGGTTGTTGTGCTTTTGCAAACGTCGTCCTTTTTTTTCTCTTTTACTTTCTCACTTCAGATCAGCTATTCCTTTGTCAACAACTCGGAGCAACTCGTGGATGAGAGAAAGTTAGGAGATCTGCATCTTCAAGGTAGTTTTGTTCTTCGTCCACGTTTCCCCTTTTTTGAGAGGGAGGTGGAGGGGAGGAACGAACCACTCCGGAATTTAGACAAAATGTCTACAATTTGTTTGTTAGATATGTAGGTCCAAATTACAGAGTTAACCGTTTGCCCTACTGTATTTCGTTACTATCTTGGTCACTATTGGTACTGTACATGTATTCCTTACTAGCTAGTGCCGTGGGATATCTATAATATGCCTTGTTCTTGCAGCTGCTCTTTGGACTAGGATTTTGTTGGAAGGCTTGAGAACTAAAAGTTAATTGCAATCAGTTCTTTAACAGTGATCTTCAGTTGACAAAAAAAAAAACAATAGCGACTATCGCGGGCTGACTTATTTCTTTACAGCGGTGGTAATAAAGAGCTGCAATTTCCAATCTGTATATTGTGACTGGATGACTTCTGGAGACGAAGAAGCCAAGTGGAAATTGTCAACTGAGAAAAGCTTCATAGAATATCCAGGTACGGAGGAAAATATAAAAAAAAAAAAACGTGTTAACGACCAGTTGCTTTGATTTCATATCTTAAAGAAATTGGCGCAACCATGCTTTCATTTTTACGTCGTCACCATCATGTGTTTAAAGAAATTTCGCAACCCTCGCGCGTGCAAAGTTCTTTCATGTTTCCTCTTCAAGATGGCGATTTTCATCACATGAAATAGTCGCAGATATGTTAAGGTCAATTAACGTAGACGGGTTGTCTGCGCCACAGTATGGTTTATAATAGCTGGATCCAAAAGCTTCATATTGGTGATGAAGTTTAAGGAAAATTGCATAGAGTAGGTTGGGATCCTTTTACCGTTTGAATTGTTTAAACAAGACATTTCTAGTGAAATAAATGCGACGTTATGTTTTAAGCCTTGTGAATATATGATTTATATATCCTTTTTCAGTCAGTGACACTGGCTAACTCGGATAAAGGCATTACTCGTTCGTCATCTTGAAATGAATGAAAACTATCGACCCCCACCCCCTTACTCACTCTCATGCAACTAATGCCATGCTTTAACGCACCCTTATCCATTCTTGTCCTCGACTGTTCCAACACGGCTATGCAGGCTTTCAATGAAAAAAAAGGGAAGTACACTTTTTCTTTATTGAATAAAACAACTCTGCTTGCAGGTTATTTTGCCTTCATTGATGGGTCCTACAAAGCTCAAATGAAAAGTCCTATGTTACCGTGGAAACCATTCCATCAGATAGTGGGCTTGTGTTTGCGCTTTAGATATCTCCTGCTCGCTAATTCCAAGTCAACTCTCAAGGTATTCCTCAAAGAACAAAACCAAGAAAAGCAAGTGTTGGTATGGCAGTTAAGTGGTTACCACGGTGCGAAATGGTCGGCGGCTCAAGTGACTTTGTCAGGCGCAGTAGCAGTTCAGGTGGGCGGAATAGCTTGCTAGTCGTATCCTTTTAATTTGTATTTCACGAAAAGCGCGGGTGTAATAGCCATAGGGAAGCAGCTCTTTCCCACTATCCCCTGCTCACCTCGTTCTCCCGTTCTTTCGAAGTAATACGCATCATTTTAGGAATTTTACGGTTTCGAAATTGATCTGTATTGCGTTCGGAATGTCCCCTTCGCCGTCTTGAAGTCTAACCCTTTGTGAGATCTACTCAGTGGCTAGAATTAGTTTACCACATGCACCGGAATCGTCCGTTTCCAACAGCCTTCATATTTTCTGTCCCCCATTAATGATTTTGTCAGCTAAACCACCTCTGATAGAATAACTGCCCATATTATACTTTGGATTGAACGTTTCGGAAAATTAGACTGAAATACCACCTTAATCAGCATATTAAACCGAAAGGAAAAAAGTAAGATGGGCACTTGTGCTCGGCTATCCAGATTTGAGACTTAAATAAAGTTGTTGTTGTTATTATTATTATTATTATTATTATTATTATTATTATTATTATTATTATTATTATTATTATTATTATTATTATTATTATTATTATTATTAATAGCAAACACAGTATGAACCTGACATACATGCGTGTTCTTTTTGTTTTCCTTGTAGGTTGTTTTCGAGGGAGAAGGTTTTGTTGATAAGCAACTCAATATAGCAATCGACGATGTCGTTATAACCACAGAGACCTGCTCCTTAAGCCCTTATTTTGCCAAGCCAGGTGACTTGTAATATTTATTGTTATTGTTGTGTTTCTATGAACGAAAAGCTAGATTTTTTGTCTAGTTGCTGTGCTGCCTTTGCCATTGTTATACAATGACCACAGTTGGGACTTCAATGAACTCAAGACATGAACGTTTCCCTCCCTGCAGCCATTTTACTCTTAGTCTGAGGAGAAACGATATATTATGATTCAAATTGAATACTACGCAGCTAGCAGTACTTTACTGTAATCTGTTTGATTGTAACGTCAAACGTCTGTGGTTTATGGATCAAAATTCTAAAGTACTAACGATCAACTGAAAGCTATCGGACAGTTCTTTCTTGTTTCTTCTTTGCCAACATCTTACTAAATTACAGCCCCCCCCTCCCCCCCCCCCCCCCCCCTTCAACCTTTCTTTGAGCTAGTTATGAAAAATGGCCTTTTGCATCTATCATGATTACTTTTCATTTTGGTGACCTTATACGAAACCTAATCGAAGATACTGGGGGGAGGCTTTAACGGATTCTTCAAACTAAGTACCATTGTTTAATTCAGGTTTCAGGTGCAGTGATAACCAGTTTAGATGTGCCAATGGCGAATGTGTGAAGAAAAATCTCCTTTGTGACGGCGATCTTGCCTGTATAGATGGCTCCGACGAAGAGAACTGCGCATGTCCTTCCAGCAAGTTTGCCTGCCAGGGTGGAGGCTGCCTGCTGGCGACTTCTTTGTGTGATGGCACCAAAGATTGTTCTGAAGGAGATGATGAAACAAACTGCCGTATGTTGGCATTTTGAATACGTTACCTTACCTAAACTACTCGCGTATCCAGTGTGATTGCAATATTATCTTATTCTTAAAATGATGTTTTCTGTACGCCGCAATATAGATGTCTTTAGCTTTGGGCGAATTTCTGTATTACCGGAAAAATTTCTCTTGTTTCCGGACGAAATACCAACAAATTTCGCGCGTTAACTGTAAACTACTGAATACAGTTCTTTGAAAAACGTCCCAAGAGGTCGAGGTACCTCAACCTACACAAAAAGGAACAGTAAATTATTTCGCCTTACATCAGAGTAACGCTGTATTCAGTTCATGTCACGCTTTCCCTGCTGTTAAAATGATGGTAACGACAGTAAAAGCTCACTCTGCCATACAAAAATACATCGGAGTGCAGTGCGTGGCATGTATATCTGTTGTAATAAGAACAAAAGTTAATTGATGCTGGTTTCTTGTGTAATGTATTTTCTTGCTGATAGTATGTCATTGTTGTAATGGAATGTTGTTGCTAAATAGAGAACCGATGTTTAAAAAACCCACTGGATATGTCATTCTATTGAAATAACTATTTTTTTCAGGAAATCCTTGTCGGGATCATCAATGTCTGGATGGCTCATGCATTGCCTGGTCAAAAACATGCAGCCAAACGTCGTTCTGCCAAGATGGAACGAACACACCGTCTATATGCGGTAGGACAATTTACTCACGTTCTGCCAACTGGAGTAAGTAAATATGTTCCGCTTCTGTCGGATTTCTTCACTCATTTATTTGTTAATATATTTGTAGGATCTGGCAAGTGTCATTTGAATGATTTGGCGTGTTCCTCCAATAATCAATCATCCGGCAATAAAAGATGCAGATCATTCAGAGGTAAGACGAGATTAGAAGAGATCAGTGAGCTAGGACGTCACGTGACTTACTTTTCGCCTTGTTATGGGATGTGCTTTAAAAGTATGAAAATCTGAAATGATATTTCAAAAACAAGTGTGAGGTTTTATGATGGTTTGAATGTTAGCAAAAATTAAAGGATTTGTGCGGAAGAAGTCGCCAGAAATTAAGAACTTGCTCTTCAGCACCTTTCTCGCAACAAATTCCAAATCATTAATGCCCTCAAACTTGGCCGTTTTGTTTTAGTTTATGGCGCTTTTGTATAGTTTTGTGTTCTTTAAGTTATGGTCAACATTGTACAGATGTTGGTTAGAAATATGTCACATTATAACCCTAGCTACCGTGTTCTGTTTGTTTCACTCCAACGATGCAAGTAAACGCAGAGCTAATCTGGTAAACTTAACCATTCTTAGGACATAAAAATGAGGATGCCTGTCCTTTTTATGGACGATGTTAAAACATATTTACTGCTTAGTTCTACAACAATCGTTCTTAGTTTCGGGAAATGGAGACCAAACATCTCTTGTGGCAAGGAATTTCAAACCTTGGATAACTGATCATTCTTTAAAAATGCACATGGACGAAATATTTTGCTCTTTTTCTCAGGTTACTGTAATTTCCAAAATGGTAATTGTGGATTGAAACGTGATAAGGATGCCACGTTTCATTGGACCGTGGGCTCGGGCCAGACACCAACGGAAAGTACTGGACCGAGTTACGATCACACCTCGTTCAGAAAGGATGGTAAGAAAACAAAGGAACGCTAGACTAGACAAATTAAACTGATAATAATTGATCTATTTTTTTTTTTAATTTCCCCTATGTCTTAAACCCTCTAACCCCTAAGGCAAAACGACATTTTCTCCAGGTCCAGTACTACAAACTCAATATCCATGTATGATACACCACTTTAAAGCTACTCATGAGTGTATTTCATGACTGATAAGTTATAAATAAGAAAGGTTATGGCTTTGAAAAAATTCAAAAGTTCAAAAACGTCCCAGTCCTTGTGTATATATTAGGTGTACCCCTAAACTATAGCTTATTTTGTAATTCTTTACTGAGAGAGATGTCTTAAGACCCACAACTGCGAGGAGGAAAAAGTTGAAAAGTTATAGGGGTGGTCAACCATATCACATAAGGGAGGGGGTTAAGTTTTCATCCTTTCAATGAGTAGATCCTCACAAGACCATCTTGATGTCAAAATTCATAGAAATCTGTCAAATATTGACAGAGTTATGGCATTATGTGCCAATTGGCACTCTTGGGGATTAAAGGGTTAACCCCCAGTATCAAAATGCTTCTTCTCTTCACTTTTCTCCATGTATTTTTTGATCATGAAGTAATATATCACACACGAGCTTGAAGGGTGTTTCATCCGATTTCTAAATACTGAGAAGCGTTTTCTAAAGCTACTTCGAGGTGTTTGGAAATCGGATGAAACATGAGTGTTTGATAAAGCTTCTCAAATCATAATAATTCTTGGAGAAATTTAAAGCAAAAGTTCACAACATTGTCCATACTTCCCTCACGGTAGTGATTTCTTTATATGTTTTCTCTTCATAAATTGTTAATGAGTTTGAGAACATCCAATCATTTTCTTCATTCTCGTGACTTCCATGTTTGATCAAGCAGTAAGGACGTAAGGAGAAATTATTTCCTGGTCACTATCAGGGCTTAAAGGGTTAATAACCAAAAAGTACTGATTTGGTAGCTCTTTTGGGTAACAAAAAATGTACTGCTTATCGGCCAGTCCTAAATAAAACAGTACTGCACAAGTAACATGAAAATTACAACGACAAGTACTATCTAGCACATGTCTTGTACGTTCCGCCATGATGCAGTGTTTTTTAATGTAGTTGCTGTTGTCGTTGCTGTTGCTGTTGTATTCATTTATTGGTTGTCTGCACGTTTGCCCTTCGACTTAATTGCGAAGCGTAAAATAACCAGTTGATAGTTTGCATGTGACGTTATGGCGGTCATGTTGGTGGACAGGAACAAGGAGATTTTTCTCCTCTGGGAGTTACCTGCCATTTTTATACAAGCTTTGTGAACAAATTTTCTTTAGTTTTGTCCACCAACATGGCGGCGACGCAAACCACCTATTAAGCCAAAGCTGACCTACTTCAATAACTGGCGTAAACGTGGAGGAGAGAGGAAGCAGAGAGAGGAAAAACAAGAGAAGAGGCTTCCTTTTGTTTCATCACTTCTCCTTTCCCTTTCTTACTAATCGTACAGGCTACACACGACCCACTCCTTTTTTACTTTTATCAGGCGCATACATCTTCATTGAAGCATCTCAAAGGAAACGCGGAGAGCAGGCGAGGCTCCTGAGTGGCTGGATAGAACCCAGTGAGACAGTTTGTGTACAGTTCTGGTATCACATGCATGGGGCAGATATCGGTAACCTGAGCGTGTACCTAAAAACCAACCAATCAGAGTACCTTGTATGGAGACTGTCTGGAGATAAAGGAAACCGCTGGAGATTTGGACAGACGGCTCTAAGTAGTCCAAGTTTTTATAAAGTAAGGTTTTCAGTGAATGAAAGTCTCACTGATTCGATGAAGATTTCCTGATGTTCTCAGCCAAGTCGTTATAGCTATATCTGACGGCGTTCCGGCCTTAATTATTAAATGTTGTTCCTATCAATCTCAGTTTCTGTGAAGGGGAACTACATTTTACGAGTTGAGCGAGTTGGAGTAATTATTACGCAGTAGATTAAATGTTGTGAATTTCTATTTTAATTAGAGTGTCGTCGTGGTTCTTAAAAGTCTCTACTTAATTATAAGAGACTTGAGCGGTGAAACACCAGACGGTTGTGCTTTTGCTTACTTGCTTTTGCTCCTAATTGGCATTTTAATAAAACGTTGTCTTAACTTGTTCAACTGAAGGTGTTTTCAAGGTAGCCGTACGGTTACGGTTGACGTTTGATGAGAGAAAAAAGTTTCTCTCTAGGTGTGCTGTAAAGCATATTTTTTGCATTCTACGCGGACCGTATACACAGCAAAAGCACAAAATTACCAAACCTGCAGTTTTATATAGAACTTCATCACAGGACAGTGAATTTCCTTTTATTTATTATGTACTTGAATGCCTTGCGTTTGAATTCAGCTCGTTGGATAGTTCAGCCACATAACACTCATTAATCGACGAACGTTCATTTTAATTCTCCGAGACACGTTTTCGTCGGCGCTGTAGCCGTGGTTGCGAAAGATATTTAGGCACCTACATAAGCAGCTACGATGGAGACGAAAACGTCCTAAAAAATAGGTTTGATGATGCAAAAAGTGACTCTATATATGGTACATTTCTTGGCATTTGATTTAAGGAGCTGTTTACATGGAGGGAGGAAGATCCTAGTACCAGGAAGATCCGAGAAGGCGGATAATTTTTTCTTTGCTTTAGATGCAGAAATTTCGGCCGAAGTGGTTACCAAGTGGACAAGGAAAAGAAGAGTGACTGTCGGCCTTGAGCAGCTGAACACCCGGCTACCGCCATGTTCTTTTTGTCCCTAGTACTAGGATCTTCCGAGCGAAAGTAGTTTACATGGTGCTACGATTTTCCTATCTCTCAGCTAGGAAGTTCCTATCTCTAGGAAGATCCTAGCGCTAGGGCCAAGTACAACTTTTTGCACGTAAACTGAATAGAGAAAACATATGGCGATAGGATTTTCCGCCCTCTAGAATCTTCCTAGTGCTAGGATCTTCCTCCCTCCATGTAAACAGCCCCTTAATTCAGCGTCTCATGGGGAAAGTGAATATAGGTTTGTTACTTTCTGGTTTGCTTTGTGAGATTAAACGCCGCCCCTGAGAATTACGTTTGTGGATATTTCAACCACTAGTACTCATTTAAACTGAATGTTATTGAGTTGCCGTAGCCGTCGTTCTTCGTTAAGGTCGCTTCGGCCCGGAGATAACATAACTTTATGCATGTGTTGTTTATTTTTAATCCAGTTTGTACTGGAAGGAACAGTTGGTGGCGGAAATCAGGGTGACATTGCAGTAGACGACTTAACTGTGTTAGATGGAACCTGCGACACAATTCTAGAACAAAGTACGTATACAAGAAATAACTTAACTTGTTAGAATGCGAATTTAAAATGATGGAAGAATGAGTGACGGTGGGTTTTTACAAGTTTAATTTTTTTGCACCTTAGTGAAATTGTAAGCTATTTAAAACTTGATTTTACTTGTATGGCCTTGTTGCAAGTTTAAACGTAAGCTGTCGTAGGAGTAAAGGTTATCTTCATTTGCCCATCCAACCATCCCTGCCTTCACTCATTCCTTCATTCCTTCATTCATTCAATCATTCATTCATTCATTCATTCATTCATTCATTCATTCATTCATTCATTCATTCATTCATTCATTCATTCATTCATTCATTCATTCATTCATTCTTCCTTCCTTTTATTCATTTCTTTCTTTTTAAGTATTTATCCATGGGTTAGTT
Source organism: Pavona decussata (assembly GCF_977016875.1). Lineage (NCBI taxonomy): Eukaryota > Metazoa > Cnidaria > Anthozoa > Scleractinia > Agariciidae > Pavona > Pavona decussata. The sequence goes on along the minus strand of NW_028145663.1, from coordinate 2,056,805 downwards.
CATTCTTTCATTTTTCTCTGCATGCACCCTGTCGTTTATTTATGCACACAATCAACCATTCAGTCATCCCTTTATCCATTCATTTACTTTGTGTTTCTTTCTTTCTTTCATCGAAGTCTGCATGATTGTTATCAAAATTTCAATGAGTGTATCATTCTAACGGAAACCTCATTTCTTAATGGAAATTGACATTAAATTGTTCGAAATAGTATATCGTCCAATTTCAAATTCAATAGGAAAACATTGAAGAGATATATTAGTGTGAGACAAAACAGCATTTGATTATTGCCATGCGATTGCTTTTAAATTTCCGCGGACCGCTATAGGGGATTTCCATGTAGTCATTTGGTCGCTCAAATGTTTCATACAGACGAACTTCTGCTTCAACGGAATGACATCATAAAATCGTAATGACGGCAAGCAGACAATTTGAAGGCGAAATAGGGGATAATCATATCCATTTTTGTCGACTTCCAAAAGTTTAAAGTCAATTTGTTGTAAGAGCAAAAGTTCCCTTTAAGTGTGGAAATTCTTTTCCTTCTGTTCCATTATAATTAGCGAGTCCAGACTGTCATTTTGAAGAAAGCATGTGCGATTGGCGAGCCCAAAAGGGATGGAGGCTTGGCACATTCCTGGAAGGATTGGAGAAGTCGGGTAAGACGCGTTTATATTAAAATTATAGCTTGGGTTGGGGGTAGCCAAGTTAAAAAAGTTTTTTCACTCGTTCGTTTGTTGTTGCTTTTGTTTGTCTCTCCTTTCTGTTTGTCTGTTTGTTTCTTTATTGGTTTGATTCATACAGACAGACATCGTTCATTGAAAAAATTACTTTCTTTGAGTATAATGATCTCCAGTCAACAAATGATGAATGTCAACAAATTGAATGAAATAGAAATGAAAAAACGCTGGTTCTTATTTCACTCATATCAACGCATCTCTTATAATTGTTTTGTCAATCGATAAACCAACATGAACAAAACAAAAGTGCACCTTTTCGAAGTTTCTCGTAGACTTTAAAAGACTGCGCGTGGAGCGAGAAGTCTCGAACGAGGAAATGGAGATTAGTTTGTGCGCGAGAATCTCTGTTTTCAGCGATCACGTTTTGCGCCGTGAATTTGAGAGCAAAACCAACTGTTCTGCCTTCTATATTTTCGATCTATTAGATCTTCTCTATTACTCCGTTTAGGAGAGCCAGGAGATGTGGCCTCTTTGTATTACACAGAGCTTTGAATAATCGATATCTATTGACCCTTCTTTTCTGGTGTCAGGTGGATTCGTCTCACTTTCCGGTGGAGCCTCGAAGCTGCCCACTTCTCTCTTATCTCCGATCATCAACACGCATGCTCATGAATGGAAGTGCTTCCGTTTCCGGTTCATGATTGGCAATGATCTTGTGCACAGTTGGCACGCAGTGTCGTTCATGGTGTTACTGCGGGAAATAACATCTAATAAAACCAAGCAGCTTTTCTTCGAGGATAAAGTGACAAATAAGGCGCGGTATATACAAACACCTTTGACCAGTAACTACTCCAATGCGAAGGTAGGTGCGCTCCAAAAACTAGGAAGATGTGTGTGCGTGAAGTTATAATGTAACAATGAGGCGCGGTATACGGTTTAAAATAATAGAGAAATTTAAAATCGCGTTTACGGCAAACGACAAACGTGAGATTCACGTTTGTGTATTCTTGATAAAATAAGTACATAGATGCGAATCGTTTAAATTAATTCTGGCCCTTAATGCGAACTCAAATCTACTCAATTTTACTGAGAAGCTGAAACAGCCCAATTAGACTTCAATACAGCTTCGATTCAAACGCAAAGAAAGAGCTAAACGGGTTTTAAGTTTTATTAACGTGTAAGATTATGTATATGATTGTTATTACCTTTAATGCATGTTTTTAAACTTAAGTTAGGCACAAACCCACTAGCAATTCTGTTGCTTCAACTACTATCGTGTTTAAATAAAGGATGTTGTTGTAACAGCGAGCGGCAAAATATAGGATAAAATGGGTTCGTGGTCATTTCCGCCGTTTGCGCATTGCCGTTTGGCGTAAACGTAATTCTTAGTCTCAGCCTCTAATGTTGTCGGAAAGCCTACCTGGCAAGGCCACAAGGTGACATGGGCAATTAATAAATTTACCAATCTCGGCTATTGCTCACCCCTAAAGAAAATAAATCACAGAGGAAAATGTTTTCTTCTCAGCTGCTGTGTCGCCCGTACGAAAATGACCAAACTTGGTATTTTCACAGGGTGCTGGCTTACAGGTAATTTTTCAAACATGTAGCCGCGGGGAAGAGTATATGGCGCTTAGAATTTCATTCTACAACTGTACCATAACTCCTGTAATGTTGCTTTACAACTCTTCGAGAATTAAAAATTGAATCCAAGTGACAAGCATGTTTTTTTATTATCACGTGCAGATTGAATTTGTGGGATACAGCCCAGCATTCGTTGGACCATTTATCGCCATCGATGACGTGTCCTTCACCAAAGAAACTTGTGAATACATTCCTTGGAAGCCTGATGCAGGTGAGGAAAGGGATGTGTATTTTGCAGTACACTCTATTAGTATAGCAAGTTTGTTCACGCAAAGTTAAGCAGTCCAGCTAACTGAGTTTATTAGGAGTTAAATTATTCAGCTAAATTATTCTTGAATTTTGTTTGGGAGAATTTTTTTAGCAACGAAAGTTACTTGAGCTATCTAGACCGGGAAGGTGGGGGGGAGGGGGATTCTGCCCGTTTTGGACTTTGAACGTGAATAACTGTTTTAAATATTTGAGCAAACGCCCTTAAACTTCAGGAAATTTATCTGGGAAAAATTCCATGTGGTCGGTTAGGGTTGATCGACTTAATGTTACCATGGCAACCAATTTTTGACAGGCACTTTTTTTCAGGAAATAGAAAATACCTTTTTAATATGAAGAAAAATCACTTTTCTTCCCATAACTTTTGTGTTCTTAGCTCATTTTAATGATCCTTTGTTAGTTTTGATTACTTTTCGTTCAATTTTGGCGCTTTCCTCAAGTTTTGGAAAAATCCAGAAATTCAAGATGGCTGCCATTTGGCAATTATGACCTAATTACCACGTCATATGACGTCATCACTTCACAATTCGCATTTACTATGTTTCCCTACGCAAGCGACAGAAAAACATTACTCGTGAACGAGAAGTATCCGGTTTCCGCCCCCACTCCCCTTACAATGTTGAGCCCAGGTTTTCGTCTGGGGGGTGGGGTGAGTTAGTAAGATGGGCTTCAAACAAAAAACATGACTTCATTGGTCAATCACACTAAATTGGTAGTTAATAGCAGTACTTTGTAACATTTGTCCCAAGACCTTTTGTCCTTGATTGTAGATAAAGTTAGAATAAATGACTTATGTTCATTATTTTTCTTTTGTAGAAGAAGCATGTGGCAACTTTGACTTCGAAAAAGGAACCCTCGAGGGATGGACAGCACGAGGATCAGCCTTCCGCTACCAACCCACCCTTGGGGACAACATCCTCGCACGAACATCCGGGTCTTCCAAGACAACGTCCGGTCATCAGGGGAACTGGTGGATAGGAACTTACGAAAACCGATCAAGTGCAGACATTCCAGCGGGCAACATTCAAGGGGACGCACCTACCGGCACCATTGTGTCATCGCTTATACGTATAACAGGCCCAAATGTTAATTTCTTGGTCGGTGGAAGCTGTAATAGTAGCGCAAGGGTATATTTTTGGGTGGGCTCCCGTCTCTTACCCTTCTTCGACACCCTTAACTGCAAGGAACACATGGAGAGAGTCAGATTTCGCGCTTTTGATGCATACATAGGAAAAGTTGGTCGGATAGTACTTACGGACTTCGACGACAGCCCTGGAGGACATGTTAATTTTGATGACTTCCAAGGGGACTTTATTTGTCTTGGTAAGTTGGTGAATAGCTTTCCAATCTTACCTTTTGGCCAAACAGTGTTATCGGAAATCTGATTTAAACTGCAACGGTGTCGGTGTTGTTATTCGGCTTTTGGTTCGAGAAAACCGGATGCGGTAGCAAAAGCAGGTTAACCGCTAGCATGCCGCAAAGATAACTCGATTAAAATGTGTGTGTAGTTTGAAAACTAACGAGCGTTTTAAAGTTAGATTTAAACTGCGCTATTTTATACTTGCCTTTTATATTCTCTCTTGCCCCGGACATCTCTTCCCGTCATGCTGTAGTTTTAGTTGGGATGAAAACTTATTTCTTTTTTCAAGTTTATCACATGTTAGGGTGAATGGTTGAGTTTCATTCATCCAATTCTAACTTTTTCTAGCACCCCTCTTAGAATTCTACCTCCCCACCCCCCTCTTCCGAAAACAAGGGGGGAGTGAAAAGTGAAGGAAACATTGGACGTCAAATTAACATTCTTTCCTCTTTCACTGTAGGAAATTGTTTCAATGTCCAAAGGGCCATCTTAAGGTGGGAGTAAACGTGAATATTTGAATGGAATTTTAAGAGGTTTGAAGAAAAGATAAAAGAAAGAAAATGATTTTTGAAACACCAACAGACAGTTGATACCCACGCAAGAGCACCCCAGGTTTCTAGTGGACTAACTTGGTATCCGTCTATTAATTATTAACCACAAATTCTAATTTTAAAACTTCACTAAATCTTCAATATTTCTTATTTCTCTTAATTTTACCAATCCTTCTAGAAAAACTATCTCCTCCCAAATATACCCAAAATTCACCAAAAAATTCACAAAACGCCCCACAACATAGATTCACGGGATAAGCAGAGAGTTTTTGGATTGCTTGAAACGTGAACGAGATATTTCCATTAAACCGATTTTAAGCGGCGTGGAAACGGCTTTCAGGTTTATTCCCGCCTTAATCCTTTATTTTCAAAGTGACTCCTCTTTGAAACATCATGATCTTTTCGCATGCCTCCCTCCCCCTAGCTAGACAAACACAAGCACACAAACAAACCTCGAATGCCAACAGCCAAGCAGACCCCGTAACAAAATGAATTGCCCCTAACGTCAACATTGTTCAACTGACAATCTAGACGAGCCACCTTGTGACATAACAAGAGACTGGTGTGGATGGAGAAGCATACGAGCCTGGAAGAGGACCAGATACAAAGAGAGTGACGAGGCGAGTCAGGAATTTCATGACGCAGATCCAGATGAGAATAACACTGGTGGACGAGGTAAGTTAAGGACTCTAAACACGGTGTAACTGATTTCCCGCGCAACTTTTACGTTGGCGGTCACCACACCATGCCGCAGTGCCGTTCAACATGTCTCATATACTCGCGTGCAACACGTAGTGCAAAAATATGAGCAATGTTAAACTACGTCTTACACGAAACACGTTATGATTGAAACTGCCCACGGAAACTGTCCGAGACATTGCCATTGAAATTGTACTTTTATTTAAAACACGGTTATGTTATCAGTTACACCAATCTACACCGTCCAAATACAAAGTATGAAACAAATTAAAAACAATAAACGAGACGGGTTTGTTTCTCAAAACTCCTGCAGAGTTTTTTGATCCATTTTCCTGTCGATTGGTGGTAGCTTTTTCTTCAAACTATCCCAATGCGTTTCTTTATCTTGTAAAGCTAGTTTTCAGTGTTTTAGCTTCCAAGCTAAGATTTCTGATAACGAACATTGGGCACTTTAAAAAGTGCCTTCCAGGACCGAATTGTTACTGGCAGTTTTGAGAAAAGAGCCAAAAAACTTATTTTGTTAATTGAGTACCGGAACGGAATTTCAATCGTACTTTTTTAAATTTAATTTAATAGTGGTCGGCCAAAAACGGAAAGTTACTTCACAAAGGTGCACACGTTGCAGATAGTGAAAATACGTTGAAAAGCTGTTGTTCGCAGTGCTGCGGAAACAGAAGCCACATTTCTGCAGATAAAAAATTAGGGTAGGCACACGGTGCATTGCTCGTAATGTTCCTTTTCGTGTTCGAGTATTAACAATTTGCTTTTTGACACACTCTTCTGAAATGGTTGAATTGCACCTTTAATCACCAGAATGCCCGAACGTTGACGAGAATCGTCGAATCTCGGGCTTCCAAAGATTCGACAACATTCATAAACACTGTCAGGTTTCACTGTCACTGTCAAATTATTCCCGGATAAATCTCAGGAGAAGTTGTAAGGTTGATTAGAGGTATTGCAGTTGTCCAAAAATCCGTTCGAAAAGTTTTCAAACTGCCCGTTTCGACACTACTGGACTTTAGAGCGCCTTTGGATGGAGCATCAAGGGATTGTTGCATCGTACAAATTTGAAAATGTCTTGCCCCCTTGCTCTTGTAATCTAATAAAACAAATAAATATACTTAAGGTAAACCAATGGAGTGTTAAAACGCCCTTTAAGTAAGTATTTTTATCCGCTGTTTTATGTTCGTTGATTTTGCAGTCAGGGGATTCTTTGAGGCAGATGACTATGAGATCCACCTTCCAGAGGCCAACATTAGCGATGTGTCTTTCTCTGACATTTCACCTCTTAGCTTTGGCTTTACTCTGTGCTTTTGGCTAAAGACCTCGCACGCTGGCTTCTTCATCGAATACAAGGTGGCGTCCGAACAAGGCGAATCACTTTTGTTGGGTTTCTATTCTGGAAACAACACCTTTAGGGTTCACCTCGATAAAAGAGCAAGGTATCGTAATTGTTGTCGTGTTGTTGTTGGTGTTTTTGTTGTTGTTGTTGTTGTTGTTGTTGTTGTTGTTGTTGTTGCAAGTAGTTTAGTATCAATGTGTGTTTTAGTGAGCTGTTTCATCATTTAAGGGTTTTATTATCACTTCTGTATTCTTGTCATTTCTGGGAAGCAATCAGCTAGTAGAGTGGGATTTAGCAGGAAATAATTTTACTCGCTCGCTCGCTCGCTCGGTCAATCGATTCCTGTAAACGTTTTTAGCTTGTTCCAGCTGACAAGTGGATAAGGCCGGGCTTGCGTTTATTTGATAAGTTTTAGGGGCTAGAAGAAAGACACCTTTAAGATATTGCAAACGAAATGATGAACTTCACGGTCGCGGCTGAGACTGCTTAACTGTCAAAAACGAGGACATTGCGGATCTCAGATCAAAGTGATGAGCTGATCTGTCGCATTTGGAGCCCTTCAAACCAAAATATTGGCTTACGTGGCTTAGAATACTCAACCACCCACAAGGAGGATATTGTTAATCTCAGTTCAAAGGAATGAATACTGCCGGTCTGGAGTCCTTCGATTCAGGTTCAAGACACAGGCCCTCGAAAACTAAAGCGAAACCTCGGACTTTACACGGGTTTTTAAATTCTCAAGACCTGGACTCTATAGTAGGGTAAGGTTGTTCTTAAACGCCGCTTGCAGTATGCTAAATTTTGTTTATTGATTTTGATTTAATTTATATCAATTCTATTAACTTGTGCACTTCGACGTACAACGAAGGTGTAAAATTCCATCGACCGATGGATCATATATCCTTTTCGTGCCTCGTGGCACATAGGGCCTTCTCGACCGATGGATACATACATATAAATGCATAAATTTTCTTTTCACACGAATTCGAGAGTAGCTGATAGATAGTAGCGATGGATGGGATGGCTTTGACAGTTTTGAAGCGAAGCATTGTGTAAAATTGATTAATATCACATGGAGAATTTCACGCCCGGGAGAAAATAGATGCAACGACTATACCAAATAATATATCCTATTTTATTAAATTCTCAGCCTCGGATATTGCATTTCTAGCGTATTAGTTCGGTTAATCCCGGTTATCAGCTCATACACCGTAGTTTGACCTTATAGGGAAAGAAATACCAAACAATGCCATCTCAATATAACAACAATAACGGCCACAAAGTTCGGTATGACACTATTTAATGGTACGTATCTCTGAAGTTTCCTTTAAAATCAGAAAATTGCACGATTTTACAATTTAGATCACATAACAACAACAACAATAACAACCGATTACCTTCAAAAATTTCAGGATAGCTTGCAAATCCTGGCGGTAAGAGGTTAGAACCGATCGAAGAAATTCCTCAACTGAGAAGAGCTTAATGCCTGCCGTTATGTTTCTACGCATTTACGAGGACTCCAGTTACAATAGTACACTTGAACGTTTCTTGAATTTGAGAAGTCCGGCTGTGTCCGACTTACTTCGCTCTCGATTTTTCATTCAACTCCGTTCGCAAAGAGCTGCGCGTGTCATGTGATCATTACGTTGTCGCTTTGGTCGGAAGTTGCCTCAACACCCCGTCGTTTTAATTTGAAAGAAATTTTTACTTAAAATAAAATTCAGCAAACTTCAACAGCAATACCCAAACGCGGAGAATTTAATAAAACAACTATTCCATTCGCGCTTGTTGGATATGAGATTGCTACGCGCCTCGTTGGCTATTTACCACCTCATATCCAACGCGCGCTCATGGAATAATTGGTAAATATCCTTACTCATGAAAGTGATGAAACTATCATCAGCCACAGTAATTGATGTTATAGTTATGGATGATTCTTTATAACTATCATAATTCATCATTTATTATAATATTAACAAAAGTTGAAGTACAGTACCTACCCGAATGCAGCGAAGCTAATCGAGTCGGGTGGAGCAGACTTTTAAAATCAGAAAAAAGGAAAAGGAAAGGAAAATTAACTAACTAATTAAGAGGAATCACTGGTGTAATCTAGTAATATTGTTAGCTTTATGCCATAAGTAGATCTTCAATTGTAAGCGCATTGAGGCTCGGCAAAATGCGCATAGATTAACTGTAAATTAAATTAAATTAAATTAAATTAAATTAATAGGACAGTATGGGGAATATACTCACTTATGTCAAATTAATGAGTCATACTTGGCGTGCATTAAATCACTTTTTTTTTTATTTCTATACAGTGTCATCCCAGTGGTCATGGTGGATGACACGTGGCATCACATGTGCGTCACGTGGGAGAACTTTGATGGGTTGCTGGATGTTTACAAAGATGGAGAAAGAAAATTTCAGTCTGCTGGGTTTCGTACAAGCTTACTGCAGAATTTAGGGATTCAGGGTAATGTTACTTCATATACAAAAACTCTCTAAAAGTTGTTTTTTTTTTTTTTTTTTTTTTTTTAAGTAAACAATTTTCGCTTTTGACTCGTAATTTCTAACTAAGGTTATCTTATAGAGAATTGTTTGGTGGTTTGGTTGTTTGGTTGGTTGGTTTCTTTGATTATCTGTTTGTTTCACTTGATCTTACCTTTGACCTTTGAATTTCTGAAGCATAAACATATACAACGACGAATAATGCTCACTAACGAGATATTAACAAAATTAAGTCTCCTAATTTTCAGGTATTTTTGCGTAAACAAATTGGGGGCAACGAGGAATTTTTCATTGATAATTAAACAACAATAATTCCAAAAAGCTGTAAGAGGATACACAACAATGTAGGGCATTGTCTTCCAAATTGAAACTTAATTATCTCCGAAGAAATACATGGTTAGCCCCAATTTCCTTTTTGAATTCTAATCTAATCTACTTTTCCGACATACTGTAGTCGTGAGCCTCGAAAAACATCTCGAGATGTGCAGAACGTAGCGCAGTAGAAAAAACAGGCAGCGCCCTTGAATCGATTGGCTCCATTTGTTATAGTTCGTTAACTAAGCCTTAAACGTGTCTTCATAGGAGGAGGAACCATGACATTCGGTTTTAGATCTCCAGGAGTAAATTCACCAGTTATCCTGGGAAAACTGAGTGGATTCAATCTGTGGAGTTATTCAACCAAAGCAGAGGAAATACTCCGCATGTCACATGGATGTGGGGGTGAAGCGGGAAACGTGAAGGCCTGGGAAACAGTTAGAAAAGGTTTGAAGACAGAAGTGATGGTAAAATGGAAGAGATCGTGCCGTGATCGAAAAGGCAAGTCATCTATGAAGTGAACGTTTTAAAGGTTTAAGAAACTCCGTCGGTGCTATTGAATCCGAAAAGATCTCTGATGAACAGCTACCTGCAGGGCGGGGAGAGGGGGGAGTCCAGGAACTAACTGTCCCTTTCAAAACTTGAGCTTGAATCAAAATGTATTTGTGTTAGAGAAACCAACACTTAACACCTAGCATAGTGCAGACCAGTATTCAAAGTAAACTTAAGGAGTGTGTGGAAAGTGACCGAAATTTGTTGTTGTTGTTGTTAATTTTTTTTTTTTGTTTTTTTTGTTTTTTGATGGTTTTTGGTTTTTGTTGTTTGTTTGTTTGTTTGGTTTTTTTTTATCATCATGAATACAAGTCCTTCAGACGACGATATAACTTGGCACATCAATATACATCATGTCGTTGCAACTGACATCTTTAATACGGCAAACGGCAATCAGAGAATACCAAGTAGAATTTAAAAGATTCATGCTCTTCGAACTAATTTCGTTAATCGTGGATGTAAACCAGTGCAATGGCAGAGAGAAATTATTTTACATTGAATTCATAGAAAACAGCAAGGGTGGGGTAAATAGTTTTCTTTAAGATTTACTAGGTGAAATTTTCCACTTGCATTCCTGCTCTATAAAATTCCTTGATCAGTCGCTGAACTAAGAGCTGTTTGTCCAGGTAGAAAATGTTTCACTTCTTTTCCAATGTGAAAGGCTTTTCCCTCTTCAGGTGACCGAGTTGTGATGGGTAGCAACACTACAGTTTTCAATGAAACCGCTGTCCTTGTGAGCCCACCGTATAACAGGTCACGTGACTGGCATACCAAGTGTCTAAAGTTTCGTTTCATGATGAGAGGGCTTGGGAAGAAATCAGTAACAATTTATCAACAGCGAGATAACTATCGGCAAGTACCCATCTGGTCTTGGAAAGGGAGCACTGGTCACAACTGGATTTACGGACAAGCTCCATTGAGCGCCATATCGGCTTTTCAGGTAGGGCCGTGTATAACAGCTCTCATAATTAAGCGTTCTTCGAAGTAACATTAAACGCCCTTTCTAAACTGAAGGCGGTGTTATACTTGGCAATGTCTAGTGCAACTTACCTAGCAACGTTAAAATTAAAAATAACGCGTTTCGGAATGCGCAAAGCGAGCAGGGACGTAGCTTAAAAAACCTCCTGCAGCGTGGCCCCCATCTTTTCGAAAAGTTGAAATTGCTACACTGGAATTAATTTTTCAAGCTTACCCAATGTTTCTTTTCGGTGAATATCTGTTCAGAATATTCCAATTCGTTCTCACGAAATCAGATTGAAGTGTAATGATAAAGTGGCGTTTTCTTCGTAACGTGGAAAAATTAGATCAGTTTGCTTTCAAGGGGACATAGCAAAGAAGTGTCCTTTAGAGTGTGAAATAAGGTTGGCTGGGATTTTCGAAAAGCCAACTTCAGCTTCAAAATTCGAAAAATGAAAATGTTTTTTAAACTTTTCTGCAAATAACTACCGGGTGATAGTTGCCCCGGCCTGATAAGCGAAGCTTCGTAGGCTTATGTGCTAGTTTTAAGAACATTAAATTTCTACTAAACCGTGGTAACCTGATAGTGTCTCTCTGTGGATGAATACAATGTGTTCAGGGCGGCCATATTGCAGGAGCGAAACAAAAGAATTGGAAAATAACTGTATTTTTATGCAAATATCTTTTATTATTTGGCTCCTCCAACATGGCCGCCATGAAAACACTCTATACTTTCGCGTCACTTGTTCAGGTTTAGCCAATCAGAATCGAAGAAAATTTATTACTGAACTGTAATATTATTTTAGATAGCCACACGAAAAGCCACACGAATTACTGCATGGTGCAACACCGTCTTTATGGTCTATCAGGGTACAGTTCTAAATACGTTTTACCAAATAGGTCTTCATAAAAGGTAAAGCGGAAAAGGTGGAGGACTTAATTGCATTGACAGGACTATATGTTGAGGAGGATCCAGCTGGATATTGCCAGCACAGTCCTCAGTTGGCGAAACAAGGTAAAATAATGTATATTTTGCATTCAACGAAATACAATTTAGAGAGCAAATAACCAGAATAGCCGTTTTGGGCGGAAAAGGGAAGAATAATCAGTTCGTGTGTGTGTAAGACCTCAATCAAGTGATATCCTTTCCACAGACTCTTTCGAGTGAGTTCTGTACATAAAGTTTGCAGTAGTCAAACTACAAACTGCAGTCCCATACACAAACGTCGGTTGCTACAACAGTTTGTTGCGAAATCTCGATGTCTATAACATGCAGTAAAGAGAAAGAAGGAGATAGAAATATTTCCTAGTTCTCTGTAATGTGCTTGTTTTAACCACTGTGTTATTTAAAGGGGCCGGCTCTACGAACCAGAAAATAAAAATAATGTTTCATTACAAAGATAAGTAAACAAGCAAACGTCCTTTCCAGCTTACTTTACGATTTCTTCGTTTGAATCATCATCACCATCAACATTTATTTGCCTTACTAAAAAAAAGAGAAATCATTCAATTTACAAGTTAAGGTAATTTTTTTTTTAATTTCATTTATTTATTTATACAGGAAATCTGGTTTAGCATAGCTAGTTTAAACAGAGTCCTAATTAAATAGGAAATAAACAAATAACAGAAAATCAATACAAAATAGCACACTAATGGCGAGGAGACCTCAAGAAACCACCAGGCTTATGAGAGAGGCCACCTCGGCTGTCATTAATAAACAGAAAATTTGGTGCTGCGTAAGAGCCGCTTGATCAATTCATGAGTTTACAGATAAAAACTGCAACATTTTTCCTTAAAGGTGAAAAAACTAGATGAAGAAGTAATTGATATTGGGAGAGAGTTCTAGATTTTGGGACCTTGGTAAAGGACTGTAAATTGCTTAAGATTTGTGTGACAAGAATGCGATCTATAGTGGTTTGGCTGTTCTCGTTCCATACTTATGCACTTGGCTACTTGTTAAAAACAAATTCAGAAACATGAATGAATGAATCTGAATCGGAATGAAGTGATCATAAATGTTAACTTAGACCCCGTTCACACAAATCCGGACACATTAGAAAACGCCATTTTCGCCCCCAAACCGCGTCAAATATCTTCCGTCCACAATATCGTTTTCGTATCATTTTTGCCGTCCACGCTAAAGCTCCCTCGCCCTCCAAAAAGCTTAATTCGAAGTTGTGGCGTCTACGTTTTAAAGACTAGATGACAAATTTAACCACGCTTTAAAGCGTTTTCAACAAGACATTCTTTCGGAGGTCAAAAACGACTCTTTAGTATGAGTGTGATCTTAAAAATTTAGTAACTTTTAAAGACAGTTGCAACAGAAAAAAATAGAAAAACTGGGCTTGAGTTATAATACTTTTTGTTGTATTTGTTTGTTTGCATTTTTGGCTTGTTTGTTTGCAACGGCGCAGATTGCTATCTCTGTTTTGATGGTCTTTCATTCATTAGACTTTTTTTCTTTTCTAGCCTGCAGTGAAAAGTTATCCAACATGTCAGGATATTTCTTCTCGCCCTCCTTCCCTGGGTTTTACTTAGACGACAGTTTTTGCACGTGGCAAATCACAGTACCAGACCGCAACATCATTCGCCTCACATTCCTAGAATTCCGCCTGAGGGACCACCCGACCTGCGAAAACTGCTTTCTGGAAATTTTCGATGGTGGCGACGAGACTGCGCCCTCGATAGGCAAGGTCTGCGGTTATAGCTATCCTCCGGTTTTTGTGTCTTCCTCAAGCTACTTGACAGTTGTCCTTCGTTGTCATGGTAGACCACCCATAGCAAGATTTAAAGCCTTTTATCAATCTGTTGCAGGTAAGCATTTCTTCTTTTCTTAGTCTGCTCCTTCAACATTTCTTAGTCAGTTAAACATGGTATAGTGTTTTAACTTTAAAAGGCCCCAGTCTTGAACGAATGGATCGTACATGTGCAGTATACTTAACTTTTTCTTCCTCTAAACAAAATCATCCAAACGTTCCAAGATGGCATATTTCTTCCGCTTTGTTTTGCAAATCGAATCATACTACAAAACCCCAAGCTATAACTTTTCAGGCTTTTATTCCATAGCTGTTTTAGTTTGCAATCTTTTGGGTAGAATTAGGTTTACTTGAGAAAGCAAAATACTTGGAATAACATATATGGGATAATATAATATGAGGAATTTCGGGACACATTGCATTCATTATTTTGGTTGAGTTTTTGTTTTATTTTGTCGGTTAGGTAGACGCAACGTAAACGAAAGTTGGCCATCGCCTTTGTTTATTATCCCCGTTTAGCGATATCAGACCGACTCAGGAAAAAAACGTTGCTGGTTGCGATATTACGTTTCCCTGTAATAGCTGAAACTATAGAGAAGTGGTTCCATAATTTCTGTGCTGGAGTTTGAACCATTGCAGGAGTTCATTGTTTGAAGAAATTATGAGCCACATCGACTAAAATTAAACACGGTGCATACCTTTAAAATACGAGCAGGAACTTTCGCGACAAGTTATACAACTAGTAGTAATCAAAGATTGAGGAATGCGTTCGATGATCTCAATCCCAGGCTCTCTCTCCTTTGCCAAGTTGGTGATGATGTCATCCACCCCTGCAAAATCTGCGGGGGATGTCAGATACGCGTCCCAAGATTCATTCATTTAATCAACGTTGTCCCATAAAATCTCGACTCCAATCTGTAATAGGGGTGCATTCTTTCTACGTCGAACGCAATAAGATATATAGTTATAACATTTTCAGAGTTTCTAGAAGCTAACCCAAGGTATTCATCATTTCTGTCTTTAGCTCATGATGATCAAGGAGACTCTTGTTCGCGTCAACAAGGTGAGAGGTGTAATCCGGGAAGAACCAGTGGTTGTCAGTTGAGGAACAAAAGCAATTCAATTTTTGTTTTCTATCACGCTCTTTAATTAACTTGCTAAAACCCGCGCAGTTTAGTTCTCTAACAATAAAAATCAAAGCTAAATCTAAGCGTGCCGGCTTCCAGCGCTTGGCACCGGTTACGCATTAATGTTAACTGCAAAGAGTTATTTTAACTTCAAAATTACAATCAAATTAACCCCTTGGAGGTATCTGAATTCCCTTATTTAAGTCCAACAAAGAAGTAAATGACTCCTGTTTTCGAGTAAGGATAAATCCAAATAAAATGCTTTCTATTGCAAAGTAACAGAGTTAATGCCATTTCCGTCCTGACATATATTTTTTACTCCGAGTTTGTTGGTTGTTTGCGTCTTTGGGGATTGGCCTCAATAATTGCTTTAGTGTTATTCAACGATTTTCGTTAGTGAAGTGTTTTACTTGCCTTTCAAGTAACTAACTTGATTTGCTAATCAGGAATTTGCACACGTGTATCTAGGGTGTCCATCGAGCTGTAAATGTGAAGCGTTTGGTGAAGGTAAAGACAAAAGGATTCTGGTGACAGGAGAAGACTTGCTGACAGTACCTAGCAACTTTCCTTTCAACACTAGAGCAGTGTAAGTTCAGGATCACCAGTTTAAAAGTACTGTTGCACTAGGCAATTTTTTTGCAACTTGTCTTGCAATTTCGTCGCACCGTTGCAACACAAGTTGCCCGAATCGTTGCTTAATGTAACATGCCCTGAAATGAACATGTCTCGCAACGTTTTTGTTGCAGTCACTGTTGTGAGAAGTAGAACCGACTTCTACTTCTCGCAACGATTGCGGCAACAAAAAAATTGCGAGACATGTTCATTTCAGAGCATGTTACGTTTGGCAACGATTCGTGCAACTTGTGTCGCAACAAAATTGCGAATCAAGTTACAAGAAAAATTGCGTATTGTAGCAGCGCCTTAATCTTGTCTAACATCTCAAACATGTTTTAAAAAATTGTCTAACTTGCCTTCTTCAAGGGGTATCGAACGGTTCCTTTGAAGTTTCCAATGCTCGTAAAATTTGGCTTCCGCTCGAATACATTTCAAAGTTTCCAAGGGCGTTTCTTGCCCGTAGTCGCATGTTAATTTTCGTAAGTGCTCGCAGGCTTGGGTTATCGCAATGGTTGTTAAATTTCTCGAATTCTCCTTAGCGTGTTGGTAGATAAATACATCTACCTCTGGAAGATTTCGGACATACTTTTATAGCTACATTAATAATAAAGAGTAGAATAGTAGAAACATTACTAATTTTGGCTTTATTTTTTTACCGCAGGTTTTTTAAAGAGAACCGAATATCTCAAATACGTGAGAAAGATTTCGCAAATCTCACAAAACTGGAGCATATGTGAGTATAAAACTGTACTTGGCCTCGAGGCAGCATCAAAGCGTGTACACTATCGTGGTAAACTGAATGCTTTTATTTTTCTTATTTTTGTTTCAAGTGACATGAGTTTCAACATCCTTCTTCGCCTCGATGGAGACTCCTTCCAAAATGTGTCGTCTGTTAAAACATTGTAAGTACCCAAAACACAAAATTAGACTTCAATTCGTCGTTATTTTCGTTACACGTAGTAGCGATAATAGAGTGATATTTGAGTAATGAGCAACAAAGCTTAGAGCCGCAACAACTGAAGCGCATTGTGCGAATTGAACCTCGCTCTCTGCAGTTCGCGACCTCATCGCTTACTTCTCGAAGATAGCTCTATTTTCGATTTTATATCGCGCCCGAGGGAACGAAATGACAGCTACTCTCTATCTGTGAATAATTAAAGTGGCATGCAGGCACACCCGCCTCCACTAGTTCCACTCTCTTAGCATCAGGGAATCGCGGATTCCTTATCCGTAAAATGCATACACAACATTACAGCTAGGTGTGAGTCGAATATCCCACAATGCAATGCAACCAAACTGATGGCTTCATGAAGAGAATGCAAGATCGTTTTCAAGGTCTTGTTGCAATCCAATGCGGTCGCCACTTGCACTACAGTGCATCAATTCCTTGTATGCGACTTAAGGCTTCTTCTATTTTTTATTATTTTTTTAACGTTGCAGGAGACTCAACTCCAACTTTTTTCGCTCTCTCCCTGCCGGTGGTCTCTCTGGACTTCCTAACCTTCGTGTTCTGTAAGTATCACAGGAATGCTGGAACATTTGACTAATATAATATAATGTTGTCTGAAGAAAGAAAACTTCATACACGCTATGCATGTAATTGAGATAGAAACTAGAGCATTTTAATTTTACTTCTTTTTTTTTTCAGCGATTTGGGAAAGAATCTTCTTCGCAAAGTAGATAAGGAAATGTTTGATGGCCTATCACGCTTAGAGGTTTTGTAAGTACAGACTTGTATAATGTGAATATCAACGACAAAAGGTCTTTTTTATTTACTTATACGTGATGAATGCGTTTACTAATAAAATTTCTATCGTAATTCGGACGTTGTTGTTCGATGTTTAGGAGCCTCCGTTCAAACCAAATAAAGGAGATAGAATATGGCGCATTTGACAACAAAAGTAACTTAACCCATTTGTAAGTACTGGCATACTTAATTCTTTGTACTCTAAGTTTTGTTTCATCTTTGTTTTGCTAAAGTTTTTTTTCCTGTTTGTTTAAACCTCCTGTCCGGTTTCACATTGCGTGATCTCGTCTCTCTTTAATCTGTTTGAGGTAAGTTTGGGGAAGTAGGTATGGCGCAGTGGTGAGAGCACTCGCCTTCCCCCAATGTGGCCCGGGTTCGATTCCCGGACTCGGCATCGTATGTGGGTTGAGTTTGTTGTTAATCAGGCTCGTCCCTTGTGCCGAGAGGTTTTCTCCTGGTACTCCGGTTTTCCCCTTTCCACAATTCTAATTTGATATCAGTGGAGAGTGTTCGCAATTAGCTCTCTGCGCTAGTGTACACTTAAAGAAAGTAATTTTTGTTATATCCCAGAATGAAGATATCATCTACAATTAAAAATGCTGCTGCATATCACAATTTCTGATGAAGACATGCACCGTCCTCAAAACAAATGTGGTGTAGTTGAGACTTTAAGACTGAAGAAAGAGTGCCAGTGCATTCTCGTTAAGTCAACGTCTCCTTTTTTTCTCTTTATACTATAATTTAGATACCTTCGGGACAACAAGATAACAACGTTGCCAAATGGCCTGTTTGCGGATCTTTCGAAACTGAAGTTACTGTGAGTATATGAGGCACCAAGATCTACACTTTATTTTAAGAAGGAACAATGACTGTGTTAACAAAATTTGAATCAGTCCTGGGCTCGGCTTTTCGAAAGCCGGGGTAAAGTCACGTACTCAGTCATGTTTCCCTGTCTCTTGTTTAAAAGTGTTTTCACTTCTTATTTTTGACTTCCAGTTTGTAGTAAGTAAAGGAAGAATTTTAGCAGCATGTCCTTGAGCTACTGACAGGAGAGTTGGCATAAATGATTGATCAGTCGTAAGGCATATTAAAAAATAAAAATCATCGTTCTTCCATGCGATTGACTGTTTCCTAGCTAATCATATTTTGTCTTTACTTGTTTTTCTAGGGACCTAAGCAGCAATGAGCTGACAACAGTTACAAAGGACACTTTTCGTGGACTAAAGTCATTAGAATATCTGTAAGTCTTTTTAAAGACCATATTACAATATAAAACCATATTAAGGACGGTGCCTACTATTGTTACTGCGCATACGTTCTGCGCATCTCGAGATATTCGGGTTTCCTGTGGGTGGTGCCTACTAATACAGGAATATTTTTGCGCGGTTTAAAACTATACGGAGAAAGCAGAACTTAGCAAATGCTTTTAATATCTCATAAGAAAATTGGGAGTCACCATGCATTTTTCAGAGATAATTAAACTTCAATTTAGGAAAAAATCCCATACATTGCTTTATATTTTGGCGGTTTTTAGAGATATCATTGCTTAGCTATCTCTGAAAAATGCATGGTTACCCCCAATTTTCTTTTTGGATTCCAATAAACCGGACAAAAATACTTCGGTATTAGTAGGCACCGTCCTTAAAATATGATTTCTGGTCATTCACTCTTGGGTCAGGTCACTAACACGTCACGTGACCATTAGACAAAGAGAAATTTAGTTGTAAGCTATTACAAAAAGTAACGTGTCGTTGGGTAATGCGGGCGCTCCTTCGGCTTATATGTTTGTTTGTTTGTTTGTTTGTTTGTTTGTTTCGTTGCTTTCAAGTGGCTGTCAAGAGATGGTTCATGTACAATTTCCTTGTTTGGCCATTCACAAATGATAAATGCACAAGAGGCAAACTAAATGTTAATACTACAGGGCAGGGATTTTTTTTCAGGGGCTCTGGTTTGCAAATTGGAGATTTTTTGCGTTACTGAGATCTAATTTTTTTCTTTCTGAGTTAGAGATTCCCTGTAAACTCTAAACACATGGAAACGTGTTGTTTGTCGCACTGCTGTAGCTCTTGTGTTCTTTTCACTTCAACATTCTTTTTTTAAAAGGAAAGAGGCGTTAAAGTAAATATCTACAAGTTTAATTTTGTATCAAATATTGTTACTTAAAAATTCCACCTAACATTTAGTTTTGCGTGACAAAATTCGCGGGAAGCGGGAAGTGGGAAGTAATTTTTACGTCTTTTTCAAACAGCAATCGTAAAAAGTTTATGCCTTGTGTTAAATTGCCTCTTTTTTTCCTTAGCTTATTTATATTGTCCCGTTATATTTTCGTCGCAGGTACCTGGATCAGAACAAACTATCGGAAGTACCGTCTGATACATTCAGTCAACTGACTAATCTTAAATCTCTGTGAGTAATTTTGATGACATTTTAAAATAGTCTTCTGACTAAATAAAATGCGTCTCATCGTGAACATTTCTCTTATTTCCCACACAGAAAACTCGACCGCTTCATCCTGTGCTGTTACGCGAAGAAATCGATCGACGGCGTTGACTGCGATTCCCCAGTCGATGAATTCTCCAGCTGCGACGACCTCATGAAGAACAACACGCTTCAAATCTGCATCTGGATTCTCGGTATTCTCGCCTTCCTTGGTAACCTCCTCGTTATAATATGGCGCTTGATCGACAAAGAAGAGAACAGGGTTCATTCCTTCTTACTGACAAATCTGGCAATCGCTGATCTCTTTATGGGCGTGTATCTACTAATTATCGCCATTATGGACGTAAAATGGCAAGGGCAGTATTTCAAACATGACATCAAATGGAGATCTGGCCTGGGCTGTCAAATCACAGGCGCTCTTTCCATGCTCTCCAGCGAAGTCTCCGTTCTGATTTTAACTATGATTACACTGGACAGACTCATATGCATCGTGTTTCCTTTTCGATTCAAACGCCTCACTTACAGAGCCGCCGTGTTCAGTTGCATAGGCGTTTGGATATTTGGTGCAGTGATAGCTCTAATCCCCATCACTGGAATAAACTACTTCTACGATGAGAGCGGGAAATTCGGTTTTTACAGCCGCTCTGCTGTCTGCCTTCCATTGCAACTGTCCGCAGGGCGACCAGCCGGCTGGGAATATTCAGTCGCCTTTTTCGTCGTATTAAACTCCATTTCTTTCATTTTCATCCTGGTCGCGTATATATCCATGTTCTGGACAGTAAAGCGCGTTTCCCGCGCAGTGCGATCCACGAATCTAAGCAAAGAATCCGCCATGGCAAAACGTCTTGTCTTCATCGTGATGACCGACTTCTGTTGCTGGATGCCCATCATTATAATTAACATTTTATCCCTAACAGGGAATTTTTACGATCCAAACAAGATTGCCTATGTGTGGATAGCAGTGTTTGTCCTTCCACTCAACTCGTCCCTGAATCCTATCCTATACACGTTTTCCACTGAGAGGACTAAAAGAAGCTTAAACCGGAAGCGGAAAAGCGTCACGGGTTTGGTCCTCAAGTCGCTGGAAAGTCGTATGCCGGGTAGGTACAAATTTGCGTGTAAACTCCAGCGTCGGTTGCAAAAAAAAGTGTGAGTTTTCTGCAGTCGTTCCTTCCCTTCCTCAGTAACTGACCTTCAGAGGAGTGATCGAGTAAAGAGCTCGAGAAAATCGTTCGAACGCAGAGAAAGTTGCATTGCTTAGGGAACTGGTCATAACAAGTTTGTTCGAAAAGGACCCACCTTGTCTGGGGTAGAGTGGTTATCGAAGACACCACCTGTCTCATGAACATTCCCGACAAAATTTTACTGGCTTTAAAATTAGAGTTGACACCGAAACATTAAGGACGGTGCCTACTAATACAGAAGTATTTTTGTGCGGTTTATGACTATGCAGGAAAAGCAGATCTTAGCAAAGGCTATTGAAGGGGTAACCACGCATTTTTCAGAGATAATTAAGCAACAATATTTCCAAAAAGCGCCAAAATACAAAGCAATGTATGGCGGTTTTTCCTAAATAGAAGCTTAATTATCTCTGAAAAATGCATGGTTACCCCAAATTTTCTTTTTGGATACCAAGAGCACTTGCTAAGTTCTGCTTTCTCCGCATAGTTTTAAACCGCGCAAAAATATCCGTGTATTAGTGAGTACTACCCATAGGAAACCCGAGTATCTCGAGATGCGCAGAACTTATGCGCAGTAACAATAGTAGGCACCGTCCTTAAGCTAGCAAGAGTCAGCATTGCTAGATAAACAAGAAAAGTGAGGTTTGAATCTCATCATAAACTTTAACTGTTGTATAGAGAGGTGGCTGTGCAATAAAGACACCATCTTTTGAGGTTGAAGAAGGTGGGTACAGGCAGCGACCATCTTCTATTTTATGGTTTGGTGGGCCCTGTTCGAGTATAGTAGTTTTGACAACTTCCCTTAGAATTTAAGCGGCTTCTCCATGAAGAGATACACCTAGATAGTGCTTCGATTTATTTTCAGGTCGAAAACAATCGGTTGACTGGCTGAAATCGTCTGATGACCTCACTTTAGTGACTAACGTTATCGCCAGTTCCAGTCCTATCCCGGACGTGAGGGCACCGGAGACATGGGAACGACACTATCAGCAGGTGCACGCTCGCGCTAAACTGAGGTTGATTGAAGAAGTGGATATCTTGCAAGATGATATCGCAGGAAAACGTTTTACGGTAAGTGGTCCCCTGAATGAAGAATTGCCAGCTTACAGCAGTGAGTGTAGTTGCGATTTATATTCAATGTAATTAAGGCGCATAAGGTTGCATTGGTACGTCAATTGATCGTTTGCATGTAACGTCATGTCCGGCACGTTTGGTGGACAAGAACAATAAGATTTTTCTCATCTGGAAGTTAGCTGCCATTTTTATGCAAATTTTCTTTTGTTTTGTCCACCAACATGGCGGCAATGCAAACCACCTATTAAGCGTTACCCTTAAGATTTCACCAAGAACACTTGTGTTTTTATGCGAGAGAGGTTTAATTTCTCCATGACGTCCTCAAACATGATTGGTCAATCGTTTTGAAGTCGTTTTCCTACAAACCTGAAGCCGTTCCACTAAAACTACCGTATCAACAGCCATCACAAAAAACTTCTGAAAAGAACGAAACGAGAAGCACCCAATAGCAATGCCCCATTTACAGTTATGTACTTGGTGACCTAGCCTTTGAGTAGAAGCGAGGGTGGAGTTGTTTTGGTTTGTTACAAACCGTTCAGCTCTTACGAGGAAATGTTAACAAGTTAGCTTGACTCACTAATAAAAGAGCTAGAAGGTTTGTATCAAAACAAAACCCAGCTTCAAATGATGCGACGCCTGTTCCATTACTTCGGTGATTTTGTTCAAGTTAATATAGCGCAGTATTGGACTGGGTAACAATTCTTAAGTTACCTTACGTCTGCACGATGTACAATCTGTGTTCCTTGTTATTTTAGGGTTATGCTCTAGCCTGGTGCGAAGAGGAAAGTACGCTTAGTATGGTGTTACTAAAATACTTTCCGAAAGAATCCAAAGAGGACTGGAATCGAGAGGCGGAAATAGCGCAAAGCCTGACTTGTAGTGGTGGACCGCCCAGCAACCTACTTCGGTACCGCTGGAACTCAAAAGGCAAGATAGAGATAGTGTTTTCTACGTATGACCACCTTTTTTTATATATATATCCTTCATTACTCTTCTTGTACAAATGCAAGTTAAACTGCCTGTTGTTTAAACCCTCTAGACGTTCCTGGCTGTTAGGGGGCCTTCGTACAAACATCCCTAGCGGCCAGCATTGGATAGCTCATCCTATTGGCAGGGTATTTTTCTATACATTCAAATCGTAAAGTATACAGTTTTTGTTCTCTCTCTAATCTTTTAAAGCCTTTCGCCGCCTTCATGTAAGCCATTTTTATAGCACTGGAGTTTCATTCTGTGACAAACAGGTTGCAATTAGAGCGAATTTGAAATGTTTCAGTATTGCGACGATCATGTTCATGTTAGCGAAGTAAGTTGTTTATTTTTCTGTTCTTGTTCCTCAGCTCGCGACCAAAGTATCGAACATGGGAAAAAGAAGATTCGTGATTTATACCCAAACAGTTTGTGAGTTCTTTTCAACAATTCTTTTTTTTACTCATGTTTTCCAAGCAATTGGTTTCAAGCAGTTTGTCCTTGATGTAATTATGTGTCGTATAATTTGTTTTTTTCTTAGCTTAGCTCTATAACTGCCTCAGAAAGCTCACGTCATGTTCTCTGATTAATCAATACAGATATGCTTTTTACATCCAATCGAAGATAAATAAAAAAAATACTTGACTCAAATACCTGCTGTTTGTTCTAATTTCTAATTGGTCCTTTTAGTTAATAGGGTGTTTTGTTGTTTCTAGACAGTCTTAAGGACGTTCGCGCGAAAATGTTTTAACATTGATTTTTTTTTCAAACTTCTGATGCAGTTAGTCTATGAATTACTTACATCTGAAATGCAAAAAAAAATGGGGGTCACCGACTTCATTTCGGAGATATGACATCTGCAAGTTTGCGCTTATTTTGAGAAATCGGTCCTCGTCACTCGATATGACCTCATCGGTTGTTGAGGCAAAATTTTTAAAAACGAATCGCTGGAGACAAACTTCCATTGCCGAAGTTTATTTCAGAGGATCTATTAAACAAATAAATTCCACTTTTATTATCCCTAAAGCCACAACTAATCTTTAATAATTGTATTTCCACCCCAGAAGTGGCACAAAATGTGCGGAGTTCGATCGCGCGTGGGTAGATAAATTTAAAAAAAATAAACTTCCCACATTGATTTTTCTTTCGTTTGACGACAGTAAGCAGATATCTGTCAAAGAAGGTTAACCGTCCAAAAAAAATTGGGGGTCACCGACCTTTTAAAACCGCAAAATCCAGTTGAAGTTGTCGAAGATGTGAGAAACTTACGGAAGTCACGTTTTTGCGTGACAGGTCGGAGAAGCACTGGAACCTAAACAGGATTATCTATCCCATAATTCACAGCTCACAATGGTTGCTCGATCGTTTTTTGTTTTCGTGCGAGTGTGCTGTCAAACCTCTGATCGTCTAAGTTGTTTATTGTTATTCTACCTTCAAAACTTAAACAGCTGTTTAGCCAATGACAGGAAAATGCATCTATAGCCGTGTGCGAGGCGAAAATGTGAGAAGTAAGCTTATTTTTTTACCTAGAATAGGTATGTGGAGATTGATTGTACACGGGATTGGTGATCAATAAAATTGCTTTCTTGTATAAGGGTAAGACTTTCTCGTTTACTGTCAAAACTTAAAAAAGCTTAAGGTGACTTCGATTGACGAATAGACTAAATAAAGTATTGCATTTCAATTATTTTATTATATCGAGAGTCAAGTAAATATATTAATCTCTTGGCGCGAAATACCCGCAGGTATCGATGCCTTTTCTTGGACTTTTTGTTGCAACCTTAACCCGTCTAATCGTTTCACGTCGATTTTTCGTTTCAAAACTGTGCAACGGAGATGAATTTCCCCCTTTTCCCTCTTTTTAATGCTGTCACGTCGGCCGACATGTGTATTTACCTCCGTCTTCCTCCGTGTATCGTCAACCATGAATTGCGCGTGACATTGCTTGGCGTGTGCGTTACCTGCGCACTAAAGATGCGCATAAACAATTAGCGCGAACGTCCTTAAGACAATCGTTCCTTTACAAAAAATTCAGACAAAACATTCAGTGTTTTTCTCTCTTTTTCACAAGGCTTATTTGTTATGAATTTGTGTCAAGCTCCACTTTAGAGGATTTCCTTTGCGACAAAGGAACTGTTCTTAACTTCGATACAGTCTGCGCCATAGCCAGTGACGTCATCAGTGCTATAGAGCGACTTGAGGATCTTGGGGTACTTCACAACAACATCACAGCAAACAACATTCTGATTGGTCAATACCAAAGGGTAAGTTGACTAGGTTGACTCTTTTGCACTTTAACTGTTTTCTTCTGTAGTGTTGTTTGACTTCGCTACCGCGTTCGAAAAAATTAAAATTTTTTGATTGGCTGCTCTGTATAAGCTCCGTAACGGCTTCCATTGTTTTACCGAAGAAATCCTGCGGTAATAAAATTCCAGTACCCCAGAGTCTCTCCTGGCGCCCATCCGCTGACCAAAAAGCCTGAGGACTCTGGGTAGGGCCCCACTGAATATCACTTTCGTGATGTGGGCTCCCTGTATAAAGATTGTTATTATTGTTATTATTATTATAGGAGATTGGTTCCCCAGAGTCTCTCCTGGCGACCAACCGCTGGCCAAAGAGCCTGAGGATTGACCCAACCATCGCTCACTAAATTTAACGCTGCACTACCGCGGGTTAGCATTTACTATTATTTTTTCTTTCTTAATTTAGCTTCCGCCCATTACAGCAGTATTGGGTGGATTTTCTCAAGTATCCAAGGTGAATGAGCGCGGCGCCTTTACAAACTGGGCGGTGGATGAGCAGGTCAACTACAGCACGGATATTGAGCAATTTGGACAATTGCTGGCTACCCTATTGGGGCACTGCCATGGCTCTAGTGAGTACACTCAGGTAAGAACGGTTTTTATAGCCATTTTAAATTGCAGTGATTGATACAGGGGTTCCCTCCTCCTCTCCTCTCCCCCCCCCCCCCCCCTCCTCCTCCCTAATTTTTTCAACCAAAACCGAGGCTTGCGGGGCGAGGTGCCGATATATTTCGTTTCACAAAGAGAATCAAGTTGAGCGTTCGGTCCTACAATTTACCTAAAGGTGTGGATCCACCACTGAATGGTTACTATTAAACTTACTTGTCCTTTTTAAGTTTAAATTTTAAGTTTAATGAGTACAATTAACAATTGTTTCTCGAGTGCACGTTCGATATGAGATGAAAGATAGCCAACGAGGTAGCGCAGACTTTATTCACAATCAAGAAATATTGCTAGATCTTGTTGATTTCACTTTGCAAAAACGACTAGCACATGTGCATTACATGCATGTATTTATGTACTGAGTCGTTGCATCAATCTTGTTATTTGAAAGATGAAGACAATGACAATAATAAGTATGATGATGCTTTTATTTGTTTATAAAACTACATATAGAAAAATTCAGTGGCCTTAATGACTTAATTTACTAAATGCGTTTACAAATACAGTGTTACATCGTCATCATGCATTACATACATCACTGCTAAAGAATGTCTTCTCAAAACGTCGAATGTACTTCAACAAAACTCTTCTTGACTTTGTGAATAAATTACACTGAAGGTAAAACATTGAGAAAAACGATGAAATTAAGGAGCAAACTCTTACCGATTAGAAAGGAAACACGAAACGCTGGGAAATTAATTAAAGCCCGAAATAAACCCCGTCAATTATCAAGACATGGGATTGTCCTAACTCTTGAGAGTCATGACACAAACAGGGAGTTCGTATAAGACCTTTTCTTATGCAGCTACAATGATATGATCCCTGTTAGATACTTGAGACTAGTTGCTGATTTTCTATATCAGTTTTACTACTTTTGAATGTTTTTTCTTCTCCAGCTGCATGAAATTATGAACCTATGCTTCCAGGAGACATTGCAGGAAAGACCAAAGGCGTCTTACATCCGGGAACTACTGGAAGAAGCTTGGTTTTCAGTGGGAGTCTGGGATACTTGTCTTTAAATCAACTCGTTTAAAGTTTTATTTACAAGGGACTTGTATTGCTATGCTAGTATTTCTAGCGATGCTTAGATTAATTTATTTGGAAAATTATTTTGCATATGGCTAACAGTTTAATTAATAAAGATATTTACATGAACAAGGCCACTTTGGCAAGAGCACCGCTCTAAATCCTATGTTTGAATTGGCTTAAGTCTATACAACGCAACCCACTAAAATGCGAGTGTGCTCTTTAGAGAGCTTTACTGATAGTTTTTCATTTAAGACTTGTTTTTTTATGTAAATAATGTACAGATCGTAAAGTAAATCGTAGAGTGAAAAAGTAATAGCACACATTCCTTCCAAAGCATAATTCAAGTATTTTCTGTTCTATCCGTAGCTTTTAGAGAACTTAACTAGTGATTTATTGTCATTTTTCAAAGTATGTATAAACATCTTAATTTCAGTAGATTAAGTACCAGGTTACATTTTGAATAAAGTATAATACGACAAATGTTTGTCTAGCGTACCTGTAATCGCGTAAGGAAATCAATGGAAGTCATTAACGACAGTGCCTCCTTTTTGCTTCCGTTTCACGGGAATAGCCGAGAAACCGTACTATAAACTTATTCAAAGGTTTTTTGCACGATTTATGGCTATGCGGGAAAAGAAGATCTTAGTAAGGGATATTTGAAAACGAAAAAAAAGGAAGAAAGAAAGAAAAAAAGAAAATTGGGGGTAACCCGCATTTTTTAGAGACAACCAAGCCTCAATTTGGAAATTAAATGTCATAAGTTGTTTCTATTTTAAAGTGTTTTTTTTATGTGTGTGTTGCTCAAATACCATCTTCTTTTTGGATTTTAATGTGCCTTCCTAAGCTCTCCTTTTTCCACATAGTGTTAAACCGAGCAAAAAATACCTCTTTATCTGGAGGCACCGTCCTTAAAAACACATCACCAGTTGTTCATACGAAGACTTTTTAAAAGGGGAAGCGCAACAGGGATTTGGTGTTGTTTCAAACTTAAAAATAATGTTTCATTTTTGTGATGAATTACCCCCCTAGTTTACCACTGAAGTCTGTGGCCACAAATAGAATGAGTTGTGATGGATTGCAATAAAAAAAATGTTAGGCAAACGTTTATTAAATTCTCGTATTTTCGTTTCCATAATGCGCTACAACAGATCGTAAGTTGTTCACTGAAACACTCCCCACTACAGAAAATTTGGGGAGATTGGTACGAGTGAGAGATTATGGGATCGTTTGTGTAGACGGATGGAAATTGCACCGATGAATAAGTGTATTTCTCGGCAGTCAGTTAAACAGCAAAAATCTCTTAGGTGAAAACTATTTATCAAGAGCTACGCTACCCCTAAAAATGCCGAAAAATGCACTTAATCGTCGGTGCAATTTCCATCCGTTTACCCAAACGATCCCACAGTCTCTGCGCTGTAACTCAGTCTTCTCAGAGATTCTGAAATGGGGAATTCAATTTCAATAATTTAGTTGGCGTCTCTCTCTATTGGTGTTCCAAAAAGGCTGTTCCTTGAATTGATACCCCAAAACAATGCTAGACACCTTATAGTGTTTGCACTATGTAATACTGTTAATCATGATAGCCCTGATGTAGAAGAGAACTGGGCCCGGTTGTTCGAAAGCCGATCAACGTTAATCCCCGATTAAAAGTTAACTGAGGTTCTCATTTCGCTCGTTAAAAATGTCTTAGCAAGCTAATTTTAAGCTAATAGCAAAGAAAAGGCCAAGTCAAAATTGAAGGACAAAAACCTTTCCGTAATATCTTTAATGACTAGTCATTAAAATCGAATGAAAGTTCACGTTAACCCAGGATTAGCTTAATCGAGCTTTGAACGACTGGGCCCAGAAGCCCATTTGCTAGGCAAACAACTGAGACATTAGAGCTCCATTTAGGCGGGGAACGTCCGTTTTGAGGTTTAGCACTGATCAACTCATTTAGGCCAAAGCACTGATTTTATAAAAGGTTAGTTGTCATCTGTTGCCATGGCTAACTCTGTAAAATACGTTAATAATTACCACTTTAGTCAGCTATCCCTCTTTGGTCTGGTGGAAATTTGATAATTTTTAAACTTCTTTCACCCTTTGAAATAAGATTTTTGTTGTGTAAAACTCATATATGTCCAAACTTGTTACAACCGTTCCAAATATGGAAAAAATCCTCGTGACACTTTCCCTTTTAGACGTATTTCTTTTCTTTTCTCTTTCTTTTCTTTTCTTTTTTCTTTCTTTTCATTTATTTATTTATTTATCTTTTTTTTTACATTTGAAAAAAAAACGGTTAATAATGTTTTTTTATTCCTGATGGAATCTTTTGCGTTAATTCTGATAAGCAAGTTAGCAAGTTGTATGAAAACAGGTGAGATCAGAACCCGTGGAGGGAAAAAAACCCTTTTTATTTTATTTTTGTTCCTTTAGATTTCAAGACGATAAATCTCCTAAAAATGAGTAGAATGGCAATACCTCATGTTTGGTCTCAGGAACCATTTAAAAAAAAAACACTGAGTTAAGACTAAAACATAAAGTTTCCTTTATATGCGATTGAAAAATAATCTACCGTACGGAAAAAAGATGGCTGCTGTATCAGTTTTACCACCATACCTTGCGAACGTAACACAGCCACTAGGCACATTGTGAATGCTAGGTTTGACATTTTTACACATAATATAAGAAAGAGCAAGGCTGATTTTACGATCGGGGAATATATTTTTCCAATATTTCGAAAGGTAAGGTCTTTGTTCTTCAGGGTATTTTTGAGACTCATTTAATCATTCACTAAAAAAGTTTCCAGGCTTTTAAAGTTTAGAATCTTTCTGTGTGTTTTTATGAGCGTTACTTGGGATTTATGAATTATGGGTAAATGTACCAGTCGCCGTTTTATTTCGGTACGGTGGAATAATAATAATAATAATAATAATAATAATAATAATAATAATAATAATAGTAATAATAATAATCAACTTTATTTACAGAGGGTAACACACATTGAATGTTATAACATCTGAACTGTTTGGGCTGGACCAAAATGAGGAGTCTGCAGGCTAAGGAAAGCCTGGCTCTTCCAAGGGAACTTATTTGCACATGATCGTTTTTCATCAATGTAAAATATCGCTGCCATGGTATTTGTACTCAAGTTTGGAGTATTCGGAGTGTTTGCTGGTTTTTGTTTTTCTTTTCCTTTTCTCGAGCGACCTTCTACTATCTTCTCTTTGGGTGCTGTCTCTGTGAAGGAGCAGGAAGCGAAAGGGAGTGGAAACGAACCCAGTGAGGCTTCACCGCAGTCAAACAAACAAAAACAAAGATAGAAAAGAGTACGTTAAAGATAAGGTTTTCCTTTGAGAGCTCAAAGCTGAGGAGTTTTTTGTGAGTCTGTGAGTTAAACAAATTATTTTATCATTTATAAGAAAAGTTTCAAGTTTTTTAAAGTGAAGCATGCGGAGACTGATCGGCACTGTGTGTCTGTGTTCATTGTATGTTCAACATGTGACATACTTAAACCTTGAAACATTTTAAGTAAAAGAGAAATGATTCAGTAAAGTGAAAATCTTATCTTTAACAGACTTTTCTTATTTTTTGAACGTTTGATTGCAGTTAAGGCGCTGATCAACTAAGTGAAAGCTTAAGGTACTTAATACTTAAAGTGCAGTAACCCTCCCCCCCCCCCCCCCATTTTTTTTCCACTAAACATGTTTCCCTAATTGTTCTGATCATTTGTGCGAAAAACGTTTTGAGATTACTGGCGTTTCTACGGCCTTTTGAAGTTTGACTTTCTTGACCCGCCGCCGCGTATTTAGGGACCTGGGTCGAGTTATGTTGTGACATCATCGAAGGAATAAACACGAAATGTTTCGCAAGCATTTGACGGCGCTTCAATCGAACCGCGAATTTCTTTCGCATGTTTCATCCCCGTATTATCTTCGAAAGTGTCAAGATTTTGACACAACGTAAATATTATCCTGCGCTGTCACAACAAGTCCTTCGATGATGTCACAGCTCGTCACAGCCGAACTAGGCTTATTCTTCCTTTACGCGCGGACGCGGGTCAAAGAAGCGCGAAATTTTCCAAATTTGAAAATTCATGAAAAAAAAAAAAAGAGAGAGAGAGAGAGAGAGAGAGAGAGAGAGAGAGAGAGAGAGAGAGAGAGAGAGAGAGAGAGAGAGAGAGAGAGAGAGAGAGAGAGAGAGAGAGAGAGAGAGAGAGAGAGAGAGAGAGAGAGAAAGAGAGAGAGAGAGAGAAAAGCTACGGCAACATTTTTTTTTTTTTTTTGCAAAATGATCAGGCCAATAACGAGAATATGTAAAGCGTAGTTAGTTGGACTTAAATACACGTGGCCCGCAAGTAGTAAGGCAGCGGGGACATTGTAGAGTCACAAAAACAGCTTAATCCGATTAAACATTGTGCCTACTAATAAGGAAGTATTTTTGTGTCGTTTATGACTATGCGGCAAAAGTAGATCTTAGTAAGGGCTATTGAAATCCAAAAAGAAAACTGGGGGTAACCACGCATTTTTTAAAGAATTTTTCTAAAATAAATGTAAAATAGAAATCAATGTATGCTATTGGATTTTTTTTTTTTTTTTTTTTTCAAATTGAAGCTTTATTATCTCAAAAAAATGCATGGTCACCCCAAATTTTCTTTATGGATACCAAAAGCACTTGCTAATTTCTTCTTTCTCCGCATAGTTTTAAGCCGCGAAAAATTATCCATGTATTAGCATGCACCACCCATAGGAAACCCGAGTATCTCGAGATGCACAGAACGTATGCGCAGTAGCAAAAGTAGGCACCGTCCTTAATTAAATGCATCTATCAATCAGTCATGATTCAATCAAACTTTATTTACAGAGGGAAACATAGTACCATAAACTCATGGCCCTCATAATACGAACTAAACCTTAAGATTGAAACTACCCTAAAAATATAACGAGACTATTACAATTCAATCAACCAATCATCCCTTATTTTTACACGATTGGTAGTTAAATTATAAAATTATGTCCGACGGGTCGCGTACAGCTAACACTAACTAAAATCACTTGAAAGAACAGGTTACAAATAACAGATACCCACAGTAACTAAATCATGATCACTTTTCCCTTTAATTCCCACCACAACCAAGTTCCAAGCGAGGAAAAACTCAAAATAGATTTTTTTAAAACATTGAAAGACTGCAAAAAAGACCATAGAACATTACTCGGTACCTTTTAGTTATTTGAGAACTGGTAGTCATATTTTAGGATTTTATCCCCTGGCGTAAAAGTTAGAACTACCTGATTTGAACCAAGTGGTTCAACTCTCAGAACGAAAGAATTAATTTTAGTCATTTTTTTTTTCTAATCCCCAGATTATTCTACAACTCTTGTTCTTTCCGCATACTATGTAATAATAATAATGATAACTTTATAAATGTGTCGATGTAATAAGTTAAACTGTAAGCTACAGTTGAGGACACCTAGCTACTACAAACCAAATTAAGATACTAAAACTATACATACATAAATTAGCTTTATTCTGTAAACATAGATCATTTAACATCATAAACAGACGAAATGGAAGAAAAACCAGACTAATTTATAATTGCGACTACTAAGCACACCGAGAATGACCTCTTCACGGCTCCAGCTATGGGAATGATAGTTTATTACGCACTGAAGTCGCATGATTCAAATACACTAATTAGAAAATACATAACAATTTAAAGTATTACTCAGACTATAAACCCTGTTCGCTGCCTGACGAGAAAAGCCAAAAAATCCAAATATAGGAGCACCAACGCGGAAATCGAATAAAAGCTGAATTTCGGGGGCTAAGATCGATAAGTACGACGACATTTATTTTCTCCAAGACAAAATACATTTATCTTATATTATTTATTATTTATATAATACTTTTACAAGCGGTGGAAGCCTGCGAGCAGTCGCCATTTCTTTCCCCAAAGATCCTAGAAGCCAGCCCAAATGTACTGATTAATTGTGCAAGACAGTAGAAAAAGGAGGAGGGATTTGAGCAATCTCCCTCCACTCGATTTCTTGCGGCTCGTGGTCTAACCACTCCCTAGGTCCAGTTCGCTTTAACTAAATTAGGAAAAAACGACTGCTCGCATTCTAAGACAAGTAAAATTATTTTGAAAAACAATATCAAAAATCTGTTTTAAAAGAACTTTGCCTGATTATAATTGATGATGAAGGCAGTATGTCAGGTTATATAAAAACGAAACTTGTACACTCCCCAAGGCTGTTTTAGATAGAATAGTTAAATTTGTTTCTACGGAACATTTTAGTACTAGCAATTTCGCCGATTTTTTAGCTCCAGTTTCAGCTAATAGTGCAGTATAATTAAAGCCTCAAAATTGCTGCTCGAATTCTTAAGTGAATTTGATCGATAACCATGGTCGTTTCTTCAATTAATGTTGTAAGCATTTCGGGAACTCAGTACGAGACCAAAGCACACTGCGCTGACAGCTGTCTAAACCTATCAACACTAACTTCGTACCATAACGGCTGTCAAACGCTAATTCTAACCCTAAATCCTGACGTAATTTCTAGCCCTAACCCTAACTCTACTAGTTCTAAGACTAACCTCTACTGAACTCCTTCCCTACTGACACTAACTCTCAATCCTGACCGTAACTTCTTACTCCAACCTCACAGTGTACATTTTTCCCTCACTGAAGTTCCATGTAAAACTTTTAGCTACCGAAGAAAGGAAAGTTCGGTTTGCAAATATTTAAAATTGGCTTGGAACACCTAGAACCCCTCCTGGATTAGTTTACTGGTGCTTTGTTAAGGTTATTTGGTTATTTTAGTATCAGCTCAGATTAAAAGCAAATTAAGAAGAATTTAGGTGTTCCAAGGTCACTAACTTTATTTCACTCATACTTCAAATCAGAATTTGGGTTTCAATTTAAAGGCGGAAAAAAATCCGAAACCTGCGAGTTTTTGAAAGTCTTTTATCAGAAGATTGAGTCAATAACAAGTAGAGAAACCCTAGTTTAGGAATGCGCTATTTCTATATACACAACTGCTCCCTTCCTCTTCGACGCGAATTTAATAAGCAAAAAACATATTGCCTTCAACATACCTTGGTCTTCATCGTGGAAACGATAAAATTTATTTAATACATGACAAGAAATCCACACGGCGAACACAGCTTTGTTCTAGTGATACCTTAATTACGATGTTTGAAAGAGTAAAGAAAAAAGTTTTCTAAGCCTGAAGAAATGTTCGACGAGGTCATAGGTACAAAGATCAATTATCGCGATTATTAAAAATGAGGAAATAAACGGGGTTTTAAGGCATCACTAAAAACATTAGGTAAACAAACAGGTAAACTCTAATTCTTTTTTCCTTTGCAGCATTACTGAACAAGGTCTAGATTCTCAGAATGTCTTGATTAAAAAAAAAATTAAAATATGAACTATTCCATCAATATAGCATTTTCTTGGAAACCTATTACTAATCAATCTCTGCTGCACAAGAAAAGCCATAAACTGAATACCAATGTGCAGTAACGTAAATTAATTAACCTCGTGTTTCTAGTCTGTTACCCATCGCGTCGTATTTTGACTACAGAAATGTTGGTTCATCCAACACCGATCGACTAAATTACATGCACAAAATGCATCCTTCTTACAGTGAAATAAACACCAATTACAAAGCAGAACTGAAGTAAAGGTTTCATAACTTGGCAGAAAAAAAGGTAAAAGTTTTGTAAGACTGTGATTTGTTTAAAATTCTATCGTGAAGTCCTCTTATGATTTCTACCCGGCTTATTCTCGCCCCTTCCTGGTCAACATGCATTATTATCATTTTCGCTCTTTTTCTGCCACACTTAGCCTTTTTAATACTTTCTTTGAACAAATATGTTTCCATATCAGCTGCTGACTTAACCTTTTAACTCCCGAGAGTCAAATTGAAAACCCAAAAATTTCTCCGAACCGAATTTTAATTTGACAACGCGGTATTGAGAAAACTTAATCGTTATGTAAGACGAAACGAGCTTTGACTCTGGGAGGTTCAGTGAAAAACCTTTGTTAGCGACCACACCTTAACGGTAATAAAACAAATTAAAAACCGGCTACTGACCAAAACAATTTAGTCCAATTTGATGTGCACAAAATAGTTGATAACCAAGATAACCTATGCATACAAAGCGAGTCTAATTAATCAACGAGTTACAAGTATAAAATTACTAACTTCGCCAAATTAGATTCTACAAGTTCTGAAGCGCTTCGATTGCAAGTACCTCAAGAAAATGCCAAGGGAGGAGGCTATGAACATTTTTCTGTTTTGAGCTTAATTATGAGGGACTAGAAGTCAATAAATTTAAAATGGATAATGCCTGCTCGAATAAAGTCTGTTTTGAGGAACCAACTCAGTAATTGCTTTAGTCTACATGTGTTTATACAGGTTATGTGAGTGAAAGGCCGTTAGAGCAAAATGTCCTTGTGAAGGTTATGAACACATAAATAAGATGCAAATAAGGCCTTTCTGCACTAAGGCCTTCAGTCACAAGATCAAGAAGCCGGCCCCCCATATTTCCCTCGTAGCTCAACATGTAAAAACGGTTGGTCAAATCGTTCCAAAAACGATAATTGTAGAATTGTCTGACGCATGAAAGAGCGGCATTACCCATTTGAAGTAATCCACTGGCAACATGAAGGCGAGGGATTATGACCACATGTTTGTAAGCAAATGAAAATAAAATAATGATCTCATGTACATAAACTTATGATGAAACTTGAACTTGAAGGAGCAGGTAATGATAGCTAAATGACCTCATACATAAAATTACTAAGACAAAGTAAGTCTAATGGTCTCATGTTTATAAACGATCCAGGATATGGGTGGGGGAGGGGTGTGTATGGCAAAGAGGTATCTTCTTGAAGCACAGACAATCTGATGCACAAATTGAAAATCTAATTTTTTGGAATGAGTTACAATAATTAAACGCCCAATTTTGTATCTTCTTTGGTAGACAAGCAGTGTAGGCATTTGGCTGTCGATCATATATCTTAAACTTGCTAAATATTTTGTATCTCTGAATAGTGACTTGAGTAAAAATAATTAGGTTGTCCGTAATAATTGTGGCAAAGATGGTCGCTAACAAAGTTGCTTATAAAATACAGTTACTTTTGCTTTTCTACTCCCCAATTGCGTCTTCTTACTTTCACAATTCATTTCAAAATACAAAAAGCTTCCCTCACTAATAACTTACTTGGAAATTCTTTAACCTTTTTACTCCCCAAAACGCCTCGTTTCGAAAGTAAGAAAAAAATACTGCGCCGTTCACTTATTGAAAAACTTTTATTGGAACTTATAGTCGAACGATCGCATTCTATACAAGGTGTCAAAGCTGTTCGAGATTTAACTTATTTAACTGTTTTGGGGAGTAAACGGGTTATAATTAAGGGAAATAGAATTAACATAATTATAAACCTCTGGCATGGACGTTTATGAGGCTTCTGATTGGCCAGTCCCATTCTTTATCCTTCTTGATGCAAGTCTTTTTACTATCCAATCTTGATCATGGGAACAGCTTCTTGCTGTACTGTGGTCTTGAGTCCAACGTCCTTAACAATCCTACACATGAAAATAAAATTAACATAAATGATGGAAGTATATGTAGGGTGTTTCGCGAACCATGATTTGCCCTATATAAATTTCTGCGTTCGAAGAACTGGAATTATATGAAACGACTGTTTTGGTGAAATTTAATATCTGCTGTCTTCCCCTCCTTATTTCCCCTCGACTCCATCATGAAATTAGTACTCTGACTCAGGGTGAAAATTATATAGGCAGTGTATAAAAATAAAAAAATATCATATTTAGCAGACGCTGGAATTTGCGGCGTAATCATTCCTAAGGTACTCCTAGATCTTGATGGCCTGTCACTTATAATAATTGAAATTTTAAGTTGCGTAGGATGCTTACCTTTTCGATTCGGAACAGACGACTACATTAAACTAGAATGAAAGCTTCTTCGTCGGTCAATACAATCTCGATTTTTGTGAAAGGTAGTTGAAACGGTCTCCCATGATGCATTGGCTGGTAGTCTTCCTGCGTACTGAAAGCAAACAACAAAAATAGCGAAAGTTAGTTGTAATTTCATGAATTCACATCATATTATTCTGAACAATTCGTTGTTTCAAGGCAAAAAAATGAGGTTCTACTTCTTGTCGCCATGGAATCTAGAGTTGTGTCATGTTTCGAGTCCGTGGATGCAGTACCAACGCATATAAGTAACGAAAGCCATACTTGGGTTTTTATTTTAAATAGTTCAACGAATGCAAACTGGTTTGTGGATACCGGGGATAGAGGACGTGAGGTAATGGAAGCAGAAGACATAAACAACACAAATCCAAAATATGACTAAAACACCATACATCACAAATTAGTATGGTTAATCAAATGGTGAAGAGTGAAATTAGGAAATAATTTCACGCGCGTTTTGTCAAAATTCTAACAATTTCCCTCCCCTGCGTAATGCACAGCTTACCGTTTAGTAAAAGTTAGCACTGCGAGCCAATGACGGTCGAAGGTCATGAGCAGGATAGGCACCGTGATAAAATGAACACGCACATCATCTAAGCGCATGATATGAACCTGAAAACGTTCAAAGAACACGAGGATAAAGTGGTTAAGACTACTAACATTTGAAATGGCAAAAATTAAATTCTACGACATATGCATTTCAAGACTTTGATCCTAGAAGGGATGTGATTTTTAAAAGACAGTTTTATTTGTTTATTTTTATTTTATTTATTAACGTTTTCTGCAGTATTGGTACAAGTTAAACTTGTTTATTTTCGTAGTTGTGTCTCTAAATACTTTAGTCTGAACAACAGAATACCTTAATCATCTTAAGGTGAAGGAAAATTAATTGTAATTCATTCCTTGAAATTTCCAGTGAAATTGTAGCCTGCGAACGCAGACGTATTTCCGACTGTCGAGATTCTCTCTGCCGAAAAATAAGTTATTTTTCGGCGGAGAGAATCTCGACAGCCAGAAATACGTCTGCGTTCGCAGGCTAGTGAAATTGCACTGTTTACCTCTTTGGATAGACAACCACGTGACAAGGATGAAAGTTGCTCTTCATTCACTGATATCCTCACTTGGGGAGTGTTTATACGTACCAAATCTCGCACCAACACTGGAGACAAAATGACAAGAGAGCAGTTAGACCAGATACTGGAATGACATCCTTTCCTGGGCAACTTCGTATCCAAGTTAGAAGGATTACAAGTTAACTTCCTAATATGAATGCCTTCTTTCGGGCGATGTAGCAGCTGTTGTGATTGGCTTGCAACCCTTTTAGAAATCAACAGAACAATCAACAGAGCAATACCAGCTGCTACACAATTTTAAAAGACATTTACTAGGAGAGCTGTTGTTTTAGTGCTTCTTTCTCAAGTCATTACACCTATAATCGTACTTTGTTTTCTTTAGTAACGTATTTATTTCAGTATTTTCGTGAACGAAGTCCTGCTTTCTGATACGTCACACATGGATTATCCTCATTGGAAGTTTGGCAAACAGTCATGATTTTCTAGCTCCTGAGTGTTTGTCTGGCTCTGGTCAGTTATGTTATCTCTGGGATAAATCCCAGGTTATTCTCTACGCGGCAATAGCTTACCTTCATTGGACCCAATGCAAACAGATCAGTAGAAGGAAACCAGCAGGGTAAGCCTGTACTGTGAACCTGAAGAAAACAAAACAACTGATTGGTCATTGTTAATTAAAATTAGAGTATGAAAAGAAACATGGTAACTGCTTTTCAAATCGATTTCGATTTTTGGTGGGTCGTGCAACACCATTCCCAGCTTCACCATTTGATTATTTTTAGTTGAAAAGGGTAGCGTTGGCAGAGAGGTGAGTTTAGAAACGGTTGTTTGGGAACATACACTCCCCTACATTAAATTTATTGGCGTGTTTTACCCAAGAGTGTATATGTGTCTTATAGCCATTAGAACGCATTTCTCCCAATACATCTGTAGCCCGTTTTTGGGTTCAGAACAAAAACGATTCAGTGATCATCTCTGAAATAGGACATACGGGGATATATGGCTTTGCTTGTTTGGTCTGAAAAAGGACGTAGGTAAGTGATTCTATAGTCCCTTAATGATTCTGTATGCTCTACTTGTCTGATTCAACATTTTGACACAAATATTATTCAAAGAAACAACTAAATGCTTATCAGATCTAAAAATTAAAAAAAATTAAATGCATGCCTATACCTTAAGGAGACATCTGTCTTAAGCAGTGGCGTCAGTAGATCATTTAGTCAGCCTGAGGTCCAAAAATTCTCAAAGTCGGACCAATGTCGAGTCTGTGTGTATCCAAACCTCCGTCAGTGGCTTGCACTGAAAGAAAATAACAACAGGGCCGTAAGCTACTCGGATTAAGATCATTCTGAATCGGTTCGGTTCCCTTACTAAATATTTCTTCTACCAGTGCACTATTACAAGCAAGCTTCATCCATTCAAACAATAGTGTGGTACTAAGGAATATAATCAAGCAATTGATAAAGTGTATTGAGCAGGTCTTTTCTTTGAGACCTTTGTTTTCGATGCAGTTTTTCCATGTTTTCCGAAACTTTTCTAGCTTTTAGGTTTGTCCCTCTGACGAAAAAGAAAACAACGTAATTTAAATATGCGAATTAATCAGCAGCCCTATTGATATCTGGGAGAAAAAACCGAACATTTCTTCATTGTGCTCACGTAGGCTGTGTTCCTCAAAATAATTTTTTGTTAGTTCTTTGACAGGCTATTGGGCAAGTCAACTGTCTTCAGCCTTTGACCACCAAAATGTTTTACAGTCTGAACACTGGATAGGGGAAAACAGTAACTGGTATGAATCGCACTCAGTTCATAAATCCAAGATTCAATACACTAAAACCGATCTAACATTCCTAACCTTCTATCAGCAGACGCCAGAGTCTTATTCAGACGAACAGTATACTGATTGGTTACTGCAAACGTGGTCCTTGTTCACTGCTCTTTAAATCCCCAGGAGTAGATTCTTAGCATGCAGGCCCTTGTACGTTTAGGGCTTGTCACACCTTCCTTACACACAGTGGGGAGGCAACGCCTGAAGAGGCTAAGACAGGGGCAGTAGATCTATTGTTGTGTTTACAAGACTGGGCTGCACCTCCTTCACAATATCACCGGCGGATGACATCTATGGCGAAAACTCATCACAACTTCAAACCACTAATGGCAATGGTGCAGAACCAGTGAGGTGCATCACCAGGTTAAGAATAAGGAATCCCCTGAAAAGATATCGCTTAACATAGAATAATGTTAGTAACTTTAAGAGGGAAAATAAAACAAGCCTGACAAAATTATTCTTCGCACACAAAATCAACTACTTGCATCAGAGCATCTTCGCTATTCAGATCTGTGCTGAGAGGCAATAAGCAAGGTCTAGTCTGAATGTGGCAGTCTCCGACCTACTGTCTTTCTTAGTTAAATTCTAAAGTCATTGGGTTTGAATCCCATTCATGGTGCAGATTTTACTCTGGGCACTGTTGACCTCTTCCGTGCAGATTACTTAAAGTAAAATAAATTTCTTAGTCAAATTCTAAAGTCATTGGGTTTTAATCCCATTCATTGCACAGATTTTATTCTGGGCTTTGTTCACGTCCTCCGCGCAGATTACCTGAAGTAAAATTAATTTGTTAAGTTAAATTCTAAAGTCATTGAGTTTTAATCCCATTCATTGCACAGATTTTACTCTAGGCTCTGTTGACCTCCTCCGCTCAGATTCCCTAAAGTAAAATTAATTTGTTAAGTGAAATTCTAAAGTTACTGGGTTTCAATCCCATTCATGGCGCAGATTTTACTCTGGGCACTGTTAACCTCCTCCGCGCAGATTACCTAAAGTCAGGTAAATTTCTTCTTAGTTAAATTCTTAAGTCAGTGGGTTTGAATCCCATTCATGGCGCAGATTTTACTCTGGGCTCTGTTGACTTCCTTCGCGCAGATTGCCTGAAGTAAAAAAACTTTCTTAGTTAAATTCTAAAGTCATTGGCTTTGAATCCCATTCATGGCGCAGATTTTACTCTGGGCACTGTTGACCTCCTCCGCACAGATTACCTAAAGTGAGATAAATTTCTTAGTTAAATTCTAAAGTC
This sequence comes from Pavona decussata, assembly GCF_977016875.1. Classification (NCBI taxonomy): domain Eukaryota; kingdom Metazoa; phylum Cnidaria; class Anthozoa; order Scleractinia; family Agariciidae; genus Pavona; species Pavona decussata. Next base: position 2,015,908 of record NW_028145663.1, on the reverse strand, counting down.
ATTGGGTTTGAATCCCATGCATGGTACAGATTTTACTCTGGGCTCTGTTGACCTCTTCCGCGCAGATTACCTAAAGTCAGGTAAATTTCTTCTTAGTTAAATTCTTAAGTCAGTGGGTTTGAATCCCATTCATGGCGCAGATTTTACTCTGGGCTCTGTTGACTTCCTTCGCGCAGATTGCCTGAAGTAAAAAAACTTTCTTAGTTAAATTCTAAAGTCATTGGCTTTGAATCCCATTCATGGCGCAGATTTTACTCTGGGCACTGTTGACCTCCTCCGCACAGATTACCTAAAGTGAGATAAATTTCTTAGTTAAATTCTAAAGTCATTGGGTTTGAATCCCATGCATAGCGCACATTTTACTCTGGGCTCTGTTGACCTCCTTCGCGCAAATTACCTAAAGTAAAAGTAATTTCTTAGTTAAATTCTTAAGTCATTGGGTTTGAATCCCATTCAAGGCGCAGATTTTACTCTTGGCTCTATTGACTTCCTCCGCGCATATTACCTAAAGTAAATAAAATCTCTTAGTTAAATTCTAAAGTCACTGAATTTGAATCCCATTCAAGGCGCAGATTTTACTCTGGGCTCTGTTGACCTCCTCCGCTCAGATTACCTAAAGTAAAATAAAATTCTTAGTTAAATTCTTAAGTCACTGGGTTTGAATCCCATTCATGGCGCACATTTTACTCTGTGCTCTGTTGACCTCCTCCGCGCAGATTACCTAAAGTAAAATAAAATTCTTAGTTAAATTCTTAAGTCACTGGGTTTGAATCCCATTCATGGCGCACATTTTACTCTGGGCTCTGTTGACGTCCTCCGCGCAGATTACCTAAAGTAAAATAAAATTCTTAGTGAAATTCTTAAGTCATTGGGTTTGAATCCCTTTCATAACGCAGATTTTACTCTGGGCACTGTTGACTTTCTCCGCGGAGATTACCTAAAGTAAAATAAATCTCTTACTTAAATTTTAAAGTCAGTGGGTTTGAATCCCATTGAAGGCGCAGATTTTACTCTTGGCTCTATTGACTTCCTCCGCACAGATTACCTAAAGTAAGATAAATTTCTTACTTAAATTCTAAAGTCACTGGGTTTGAATCCCATTCATGGCGCAGATATTATTCTGGGCTTTGTTGACCTCCTCCACACAGATTACCTAAAGTAAAATAAAATTCTTAGTTAAATTCTTAAGTCACTGGGTTTGAATCCCATTCATGGCGCAGATATTATTCTAGGCTCTGTTGACCTCCTCCGCGCAGATTACTTAAAGTAAAATAAAATTCTTAGTTAAATTCTTAAGTCATTGGGTTTGAATCCCATTCAAGGCGCAGATTTTACTCTGGGCTCTTTTGAACTCCTCCGCACAGATTACCTAAAGTAAAATAAAATTCTTAGTTAAATTCTAAAGTCATTGGGTTTGAATCCCTTTCATGGCGCAGATTTTACTCTGGGCTCTGTTGACTTCCTTCGCGCAGATTACCTAAAGTAAGATAAATTTCTTAGTTAAATTCTAAAGTCATTGGGTTTGAATCCCATGCATGGTACAGATTTTACTCCGGGCACTGTTGACCTCCTCCGCGCAGATTACCTAAAGTAAAATAGAATTCTTAGTTAAATTCTAAAGTCATTGGGTTTGAATCCCATTCATGGCGCAGATTTTACTCTGGGCACTGTTGACCTCCTCCGCGCAGATTACCTAAAGTAAAATAAAATTCTTAGTTAAATTCTAAAGTCATTGAGTTTGAATCCCATTCATGGCGCAGATTTTACTCTGGGCTCTGTTGACTTCCTTCGCGCAGATTACCTAAAGTAAAATAAAATTCTTAGTTAAATTCTAAAGTCATTAGGTTTGAATCCCATTCATGGCGCAGATTATACCCTGGGCACTGTTGAATTAATCCGAACAGATTACCTAAAGTAAAATAAATTTCTTAGTTAAATTCTAAAGTCATTAAGTTTGAATCTCATTCATGGCGCAGACTTTACTCTGGGCACTGCTGACTTCCTCCGCGCAGATAACCTAAAGTAAGATAAATTGTTAAGTAAAATTCTAAAGTCATTAAGTTTGAATCCCATTAATGGCGCAGATTTTACTCTGGGCACTGTTGACCTCCTCCGCGTAGTTTACCTAAAGTAAGATAAACTTCTTAGTTAAATTCTAAAGTCATTGGGTTTGAATCCCATTCATGGCGCAGATTCTACTCTGGGCACTGTTGACCTCATCTGCGCAAATTACCTAAAGCGAGATAAACTTCTTAGTTAAATTCTAAAGTCATTGGGTTTGAATCTAATTCATGGCCCAGATTTTACTCTGGGCTCTGTTGACTTCTTCCGCGCAGATAACCTAAAGTAAGATAAATTGTTAAGTAAAATTCTAAAGTCATTAAGTTTGAATCCCATTCATGGCGCAGATTTTACTCTGGGCACTGTTGACCTCCTCCGCGTAGTTTACCTAAAGTAAGATAAACTTCTTAGTTAAATTCTAAAGTCATTGGGTTTGAATCCCATTAATGGCGCAGATTTTACTCTGGGCACTGTTGACCTCATCCGCGCAGATTACCTAAAGTAAGATAAACTTCTTAGTTAAATTCTAAAGTCATTGGGTTTGAATCCCATTCATGGCGCAGATTCTACTCTGGGCACTGTTGACCTCAACTGCGCAAATTACCTAAAGTGAGATAAACTTCTTAGTTAAATTCTAAAGTCATTGCGTTTGAATCTAATTCATGGCCCAGATTTTACTCTGGGCTCTGTTGACTTCCTCCGCGCAGATAACCTAAAGTAAGATAAATTGTTAAGTAAAATTCTAAAGTCATTAAGTTTGAATCCCATTCATGGCGCAGATTTTACTCTGGGCACTGTTGACCTCCTCCGCGTAGTTTACCTTAAGTAAGATAATTTTCTTAGTTAAATTCTAAAGTCATTGGGTTTGAATCCCATTCATGGCGCAGATTCTACTCTGGGCACTGTTGACCTCATCTGCGCAAATTACCTAAAGTGAGATAAAATTCTTAGTCAAATTCTAAAGTCATTAGGTTGAGAACCATCCATGGCGCAGATTTTACTCTGGGCTCTGTTGACTTCCTCCACGCAGATTACCTAAAGTAAAATAAAATTCTTAGTTAAATTCTAAAGTCATTGGGTTTGAATCCCATTCATGGCGCAGATTCTACTCTGGGCACTGTTGACCTCAACTGCCCAAATTACCTAAAGTGAGATAAACTTCTTAGTTAAATTCTAAAGTCATTAGGTTGAAAACCATCCATGGCGCAGATTTTACTCTGGGCTCTGTTGACCTCCTCCACGCAGATTACCTAAAGTAAAATAAAATTCTTAGTTAAATTCTAAAGTCATTGGGTTTGAATCCCATTTATGGCGCAGATTTTACTCTGGGCTCTGTTGACTTCCTCCGCGCAGATTACCTAGAGTAAGATAAATTTGTTAAGTTAAATTCTAAAGTCATTGGGCTTGAATCCCATTGATGGCGCAGATTACCTAAAGTAAAACAAAATTCTTAGTTAAATTCTAAAGTCATTGGGTTTGAATCCCATTCATGGCGCAGATTTTACTCTGGGCTCTGTTGACTTCCTCCGCGCAGATTACCTAGAGTAAGATAAATTTGTTACGTTAAATTCTAAAGTCATTGGGTTTGAATCCCATTCATGGCGCAGATTTTACTCTGGGCACTGTTGACCTCATCTGCGCAGATTACTTAAAGTGAGATAAACTTCTTAGTTAAATTCTAAAGTCATTAAGTTTGAATCTCATTCATGGCGCAGATTTTACTCTGGGCTCTGTTGACTTCCTTCGCGCAGATTGCCTGAAGTAAAATAAATTTCTTAGTTGAATTCTAAAGTCATTGGGTTTGAATGCCATCCATGGCGCAGATTTTACTCTGGGCACTGTTGACCTCTTCCGCGCAGATTACTTTAAGTAAAATAAATTTCTTAGTTAAATTCTAAAGTCATTGGGTTTGAATCCATTTCATTGCGCAGATTTTATTCTGGGCTCTGTTGACCTCCTCCGCGCACATTACCTAAAGTAAGATAAATTTCTTACTTAAATTCTAAAGTCATTGTTTTGGAATCCCAGTCATGGCGCAGATATTACTCTGGGCTCTGTTGACCTCCTCCGCGTAGTTTACCTAAAGTAAGATAAACTTCTTAGTTTAATTTATAAGTCATTGGGTTTCAATCCAATTCATGGCGCAGATTTTACTCTGGGCTCTGTTGACTTCCTCCGCGCAGATTACCTAAAGTAAAATAAAATTCTCAGTTAAATTCTAAAGTCATTAGGTTTGAATCCTATTCATGGCGCAGATTTTACTCTGGGCACTGTTGACTTCCTCCGCGCAGATTACCTAAAGTAAAATAAATTTCTTAGTTAAATTTTAAAGTCATTGGGTTTGAATCCCATTCATGGCGCAGATTTTACTCTGGGCACTGTTGACTTCCTCCGCGCAGATTACCTAAAGTAAAATAAATTTCTTAGTTAAATTCTAAAGTCAGTGGGTTTGAATCCCATTCATGGCGCAGATTTTACTCTGGGCTCTGTTGACTTCCTCCGCGCAGATTACCTAAAGTAAAATAAATTTCTTAGTTTAATTTCAAAGTCATTGGGTTTCAATCCCATTCATGGCGCAGATTTTACTCTGGGCTCTGTTGACTTCCTCCGCGCAGATTACCTAAAGTAAAATAAAATTCTCAGTTAAATTCTAAAGTCATTAGGTTTGAATCCTATTCATGGCGCAGATTTTACTCTGGGCACTGTTGACTTCCTCCGCGCAGATTACCTAAAGTAAAATAAATTTCTTAGTTAAATTTTAAAGTCATTGGGTTTGAATCCCATTCATGGCGCAGATTTTACTCTGGGCACTGTTGACTTCCTCCGCGCAGATTACCTAAAGTAAAATAAATTTCTTAGTTAAATTCTAAAGTCAGTGGGTTTGAATCCCATTCATGGCGCAGATTTTACTCTGGGCACTGTTGACTTCCTCCGCGCAGATTACCTAAAGTAAAATAAATTTCTTAGTTAAATTCTAAAGTCAGTGGATGGCGCAGATTTTACTCTGGACTCTGTTGACTTCCCCTGTTCAGATTACCTAAAGTAAAGTTAATTTATTAGTTAAATTTTAAAGTCACTGGGTTTGAATCCCATTCATGGCGCAGATTTTACTCTGGGCTCTATTGACTTCGTCCGCATAGATTATTTAAAGTAAGATAAATTTGTTAGTTAAATTCTAAAGTCACTGGGTTTGAATCCCATTCATGGCGCAGATTTTACTCTGGGCACTGTTGACTTCGTCCGCATAGATTATTTAAAGTAAGATAAATTTGTTAGTTAAATTCTAAAGTCACTGGGTTTGAATCCCATTCATGGCGCAGATTTTACTCTGGGCTCTATTGACTTCGTCCGCATAGATTATTTAAAGTAAGATAAATTTGTTAGTTAAATTCTAAAGTCATTGGGTTTGAATCCCATTCATGGCGCAGAATTTACTCTGGGCACTGTGGACGTCGTCCGCATAGATTACCTAAAGTAAAATAAAATTCTTAGTTAAATTCTAAAGTCATTGGGTTTGAATCCCATTCATGGCGCAGATTTTACTCTGGGCTCTGTTGACTTCCTCCACGCAGATTACCTAAAGTAAGATAAATTTGTTAAGTTAAATTTTAAAGTCAGTAGGTTTGAATCCCATTCATGGGGCAGATTTTACTCTTGGCTCTATTGACTTTTTCCGGGCAGATTACCTAAAGTAAGATAAATGTCTTAAGTTCAATTCTAAAGTCAGTGGGTTTGAATCCCATTCATGGCGCAGATTTTACTCTGGGCTCTGTTGACTTCCTTCGCGCAGATTACCTGAAGTAAAATAAATTTCTTAGTTGAATTCTAAAGTCATTGGGTTTGAATCCCATTCATGGCGCAGATTTTACTCTGGGCTCTGTTGACTTCCTTCGCGCAGATTGCCTGAAGTAAAATAAATTTCTTAGTTGAATTCTAAAGTCATTGGGTTTGAATCCCATTCATGGCGCAGATTTTACTCTGGGCACTATTGACCTCTTCCGCGCAGATTACTTTAAGTAAAATAAATTTCTTAGTTAAATTCTAAAGTCATTGGGTTTGAATCCATTTCATTGCGCAGATTTTATTCTGGGCTCTGTTGACCTCCTCCGCGCACATTACCTAAAGTAAGATAAATTTCTTACTTAAATTCTAAAGTCATTGGGTTGGAATCCCAGTCATGGCGCAGATTTTACTCTGGGCTCTGTTGACCTCCTCCGCGTAGTTTACCTAAAGTAAGATAAACTTCTTAGTTTAATTTCAAAGTCATTGGGTTTCAATCCAATTCATGGCGCAGATTTTACTCTGGGCTCTGTTGACTTCCTCCGCGCAGATTACCTAAAGTAAAATAAAATTCTCAGTTAAATTCTAAAGTCATTAGGTTTGAATCCCATTCATGGCGCAGATTTTACTCTGGGCACTGTTGACTTCCTCCGCGCAGATTACCTAAAGTAAAATAAATTTCTTAGTTAAATTTTAAAGTCATTGGGTTTGAATCCCATTCATGGCGCAGATTTTACTCTGGGCACTGTTGACTTCCTCCGCGCAGATTACCTAAAGTAAAATAAATTTCTTAGTTAAATTCTAAAGTCATTGGGTTTGAATCCCATTCATGGCGCAGATTTTACTCTGGGCTCTGTTGACTTCCTCCACGCAGATTACCTAAAGTAAGATAAATTTGTTAAGTTAAATTTTAAAGTCAGTAGGTTTGAATCCCATTCATGGCGCAGATTTTACTCTGGGCTCTATTGACTTTTTCCGGGCAGATTACCTAAAGTAAGATAAATGTCTTAAGTTCAATTCTAAAGTCAGTGGGTTTGAATCCCATTCATGGCGCAGATTTTACTCTGGGCTCTATTGACTTCCTCTGCGCAGATTACCTAGGGTAAGATAAATTTTTTAAGTTAAATTCTAAAGGCAGCGGGTTCGAATCCCATTCATGGCGGAGATTTCTCTCTGGTCTCTGTTGACTTTCTCCGCGCAGTTAACCTAAAGCAATCCGCTGGGTGAGAATCCTTTTCCAGCGCGGAACTTTACTCTGGACTTTTGTTGATCATCTCCAGATTGTAGACCTAATTGTAAGTGAAATAAAATTAACACGTTGATATGAGTCAGATTTTAATACTTAAAAGTATTGAGGTATCAATGAGTTTGAATTCCAGTTAATGTGAATACTTGGTTCTAAGCTTTGTTGACCTCAACTGTGTAGTTTGAAGAAGGTGAAAGGAAACTTTAACTAGAGCAAACGTTGATATGTCTTTGGGTTTTGCCATCCTAGCAAAGTGCGCAGATTATACGTCGCTTGTATTTTCTGATGTCTTTTGTCGGTACTTCGAATTTGACTTTTATAGAATGGATAATTAAGCTACACGTAGATTTTTAATTTGTTATACTTACGGGTTTCCGTCGAGGAGTAACGCCGTTTCTGAACTTTTCTGCTGTGTACTTCCTTGGTATCATGGCTGCTCATCATTGGAGCCCCTGCACTCACTGTGAACTAAAAAGTAAACATATGCCATACACTGTTAGAATGAAGAACAAATGTTCTTGGAAAACGATATACATATGCTTCTATTTTCTTCTTAATGTCTTCGCCTTTATAGCTGGTGTCTTCCTCTCTTCTTTGACCTTCGATGGTTATCTATGCAGTGTGCCAATGAGTGTCGATTGCTAGACAAAAAAGTGCGTCTATTCCGTGAAATTTACCGCCACCTCTTTGCCATTCGACTTCACATGTGCTGATGTCGGCTTGCTGTCAGATCTCTTCAAAATTCGATGATAGCCAAAAGAGAAAAAAATTTGCATCCTTTGAAGAACGTGAAAAAATGAAGAGCTGAAACTTAAAGGTTAGTTTTGTAATAACAACGCAAGACGCGAATATACCACTCTGGCAGCTTCTATTTCTTAAAGTTTTATTGCTTGTATATATTCTTAACAATGTGCTGCTTTTTAGGTTAATTTATGTCCTTACTTTAAGCAATTAAAGTTCTTAAAGCAATATAGACACTATTAAGACACAGACAATTTTTTTTGTATATTTTATTATTAATATAATTGAGCCGTTACAAGAGTAATACTTTCGTGCTATATTCTTGATATGCGTGCGGCAGAGAGCGATGGAAGTCGTCTGAAGAGTCCAAGTAGAGGTGAGGAAAAAAGAAAAGAGGATTCCAAACCATCGTTGTCGTCAAAAAAGGTTTTATCGGAGAAAAAATACTGTGTCCATGTAGAGGCGAGGAAAAAAGAGAAGAGGAGGCCAAACCATCGTTGTCGTCAAAAAAGGTTTCTTTCGTAGAAAAAAATACTGCGTCCATGTAGAGGCGAGGAAAAAAGAGAAGAGGAGGCCAAACCATCGTTGTCGTCGGAAAAAGGTTTTATCAGAGAAAAAATACTGTGTCCAAGTAGAGCCGAGGAAAAAAGGGGAAGAGGAGGCCAAACCATCGTTGTCGTCAAAAAAGGTTTTATCGGAGAAAAAATGTGTGTCCAAGAAGAGGCAAGGAAAAAAGAGAAGAGGTTTCCAAGTCATCGTTGTCGTCGAAAAAAAGGTTTTATCGGAAAAAAAAATTAGTACACTTCTTTTCTGAAACAGAATCACTGGGTTAGCATTTTCCCTGAAACAAAATCTTGCCGTTAGCATTTTTAGCTTAGTCTTAAGTTAAAATAAAGACACAAGACACAGTTTTCCTTATGTAGATTTATTTTTCAAAGTATCTTAAGTTACATCTTAATTAAGCTCCATGTCGAAGAAAATCGCCAAAGGAATGCGGTCCTACATGAAAAATTTGCCACCAAAAGAAACCGAAGAGAGCTCCTGTGTCCATAAAACCTGACACTTACGAAAGGAACTCTCCAGGGTCCTCCTGGCCTTACGCAGAGGTGTTTAACAGCTTGTTATCGAGACTTTGTCGATATCAAGCCTACACCTATGCTCTCGGAAGTGTGTAGCGGAACGAAAGCCGAATTCGATAGCCGAAAAAATATCGAGAAGCCGAATCGAAGCGAAATATCGAAGTTAGGGCCGAACGTTATATATAGAAGATAACACCTATCCTAGACCTTTGCTCTCTCTTACGACAGCCTTACGATGCACCCGACGTTGATCAAAAGTGTTCGACCGGAGAATCACTGTACAGTTTAAGCAACGATCTGGGATTGCTGTTATCTTCCAGCGTGATACAATGTCGTGGTTGTATCACGAGGTAAACCAAAATACCTGTTTCCAATGGCAACCTAACTGCTGGGTTGTCATGTTGCTCCATACTGGTGCAGGCTCGGAAGTCACAGGTGATTCGAACGGACGTACAATCAGCGTTGACATCTTGACCAGTCGATGCAGTCTTACCCGGAATTTGGTGCCGGCCGGCCAGTTGTACGTTTTCACAACAGTGTGATTGGACTACAACCAACAAAATTCTTTATGCTTTCGCTCGGTATGCCGCTACATTTGGCTAAATTGTGAAAATATCTTCGATTGATAAAGTGAAATTCGGATGTTAGACGAATTGTGGCAGCTGTAACCAACTTTCACCATTGCGAAAACGTATATTGTAGTACTATTTATATATAGCTGTTCCAACAGTTGCTGCTGGGCGTTGCCTTCAATGAAGGAGCCAAAATACGACTAGAAATACAGGTGTAAAATAGTGATATATTGCGAGAGCGCGAAATTGTCAAAACATAAGGTGCTCCTTATGTTTGAGAAAACGTTTTACTCCGCCCTTCAAGTAGCTTGTCCATTAACATCAGTTAGAGCAGCTGAATTTATAATTTTTGCTATCTGCTATCTTCTTTGACTACTCTTTTTCCTAATTCTAGCAACAGGTCATTTGCAATAAGATGCTTGTTGGACTTCAGCTCCTACGTGATAACTCGGCTGTGATTTGCTTTTTGGTTTATTATTATTTTTTGCGGCACCAGTTGCACCTATAACCAATTTTGTTTCTTCCATTAAAGGCCACAAAAAAATTGCGGCAGTGGTAACTAATAGCATCCAAGCACAAACGACCTGTTCTTTGTCGCATCCAGCTAGGTCCAGGTCCTTTGTTCGCCGTCTTCCTTCATCGCCGCTATGGCAGCTTACTCGCCTACTTCCACTGACTACTCAATTTGCCTATGGCGTGACTTGAGTCTTTGTTCTTCGTTCTTCGGCCGACCAGTACCAGTGTTAATCCACTGACCAGACTGCTCCGTTTGCACTAGTGTGGCTTCGCTGACCAGTATAACCGGAGCTCCGTACTTTACCAGTCTCCATAGGTTGCGAAGGCTTCCTACGCCTACGATTTGTAGACGATCTAAGCTCTCTCGCCGCGAAGTGCAATGCAGGCCTCTCTTGTAGAGGAGGTTTTTCCCACAAGGCAAGATCAACAAAGAGACAATCTACTCAAGCTCGTCGACCATCCCTAGAATCCTTCGCAACCGACGGGGTCGCCGCGCAAGCGTGACGATCCAATTCGCCTGCGAAGGAGACTAGTTGGCCTGAGTATCAACTTGAGGACATCTCAGTGTCAACACTGCCACAGCAAGAAAATCCTCCCAAATGACTGTCACTTTCTAATAACGAGACTATTGGACTATCTTTGCTGACTCTTCGGCTGTCTATGGTTCGACCTCCAGTGATTGTCCAATGATTCTGCGTCGTAGATTGGTCTCGAAGACTACGTACGCTTACGATTTGTAAACGATCTAAACTATCGTGTGTGCGTTGTCCCATTATATCCCGGCTAACTACTGAGTCATGATTTTTCTGACGCTAAGCTACGCTCACAGATTTGGTGGTAGACGATAACCTCTCCAATTTCTCGAGTTTTCGTGCCTCTTTGCCTTTTGGGAAATCACGCGTCGGAAGAATTTGTTTTTCGATTTTTTTTTCTTTCTTTTTATTTTTACACGCCAATGGTGCGCCTAATCTAAAAAGGTTGTTATCCACCAAACTTGCGAGCCTGAGTAACTATATACCTGTAACTAGAGAGACCACTAAACCTGTGAGGAGTGGCCAAATAAGGTCTCCTTACAATGGTTGAATGGCCTATAGCCTCTAGTTTTCTAACATTGTTTTAAATAAATGTCTGGTTGAACCTCACGAAAGAAAAGCTTCACTTAAATACAGCGCTCACGCTGTCAAGTGAAGTGTGTCATATCAAATTTGCTTTTGCGCAACGAAGCGGTTGATCCGATGACCACGACGTCGACGAAGGAGAAGACAGTAAAGACAGCGACGAAGTGCTCCGAAATGCTCCGAACCGAAAAAAGTCGAATTGAAGCCGAAAAAAACCGAAGAAAAATTTGGCCTAATTTCGACAACTGACCGAATAACCTGCAAAGGAACCCACGGGAAGCCGAATGGGAGCCTAGGGGGAAAAAACCATCCAACCCAAGGGGACCCATCGTTAGTACAGTTAAGTTAAGCCGAATATGAAGTCCGCTGACTTCTGGCCGAACGTGTGTGCATAAAGTGTGCTTTGTAAGGTTCATCCAGAGCTCTTATTTACCCCCCATTCCCATCCCACAAGAGACTAACCATGGGCTCCTGCCCATATTGAAGATGTTTTCTTTGTCTTCGGGTGGTCGAGGCGAAGCTGAGAGTGGTACTGCTGGTAGGAAGGCGGTAGAAACTAACTGAACGGGGTTGCGGCGGTCTGATCTGACTGGGTACTTTGAAGCTTAAGGTAAGCTGGGGTTCTGTAGTTGATTTGTGCATGGGAGCACTCTGGTCTGAGGCTGAACGCTGTGTACTGTGGTTAATTCTGAGGTTCTGAGGCTGGTCGTTGGGGATGCTGTGGTGCTGGACGTTTACATTGGACTGGAGCTACTGTGATGGAAAGCTGGCCGAGGTGAGTCATCAGAAAGTCAAGGAAAGCTGAAAATAATAATACAAAGCAAAATCAAGACTCGATACTTGATCTACCTTAGGTAGTTCGCCATTTCTGTTTTAGTTGAACGAGTTGAAATAATCGTGAAGTAGCACAAGTGAAATAAAGTTATATTTTCAAGTGGCGTTTTCGTTGGCGTTGCCGTCATCGCTGTTTAAATTCCCTGATACTTTCAGGGGACATTTTAGCATTAATTTCAAGTCATCTTTTGAAAGAGTTGTTTATTTGTCGTTCTATTTATGTTTGGGGACAAGCCGTTCATTCTGTTATTTTTCAAATAAATTGTTGTTGTTGTTGTTGTTTGCCATGTCAGCAATACACTTAGAAACGCTTCTGCGATTTGTAATTAATTAAAAATCAAACATACGGAATTTTTTCATTTTTATATATTTTATTTGCCACATACCTTAGTTCCTTGATATTAGTTTTTTTTATTCAAATCTGAAACGCACAAAATTTACGACTTCCGTTTTCGAGATTTTTCTTGTTTATCATCGTCAATCTAACTAAATATTGATTTTACTAAAATATCAATCCTGACAAACTTTAACTCAAAGCCAACAACTGGTGTAAATGTCACGCCGATCGGTATCGGAGAATACTCAACAATTTTTATATTATTCCACGAGTGCGCGTTGGATATGAGATGATAGATAGCCAACAAGGCGCGTAGCGCCGAGTTGGCTATAATCATCTCATATCCAACAAGCGCGGGTGGAATAATTGTTTTATCAAAAACAATCAAGTAATATTGGTAGGCCTTGCTGATTTCCTTTTCAACCAGAAAACAGTTTGTGGTCGCTACTACTCGGGCATGGTATAATGGCTCATATACCATGGCCGCTAAGCTGGAATTGCATTATACAATGATCCAGTTTTTAATAATACGAAATAGCCGGTTAAAAAAGCGAGGTATGGTCCCTCTTGAACTGCATTTTGAAACGCCGTTTATTAAAGAAAACAGTACAGAATTTATTCTGATAGAAAAAAAATGGCAAATTCGTTCACTCGTTTCTCCTAAATTAAAATAAACAAAAACTAAATACGGCTCAGTTGAAATACGTTTTTTCCCAACGAATAAAGGCAAACTGCACCAAACTATATGATGCCGAGCAGCGTTTGGTATAAAAATTGCTTTTCTCTGCCGGCTGCGCACGTGGCTCAGCACCTTGCAACTTGTCCGCGGTACAACTTATGCAAAAATGTCGGAAGATGATAAAGTTGTTGAGTTTGAAGTGGAAATTTAAATGGAATTGAAACTTAAAAACGTTTACGAGTTTTTACGGCAATTTTCAAAGATCATGGTTCCGTGGTTACTTGTTTAAGAATTTTAAATTAACTTCTGCGAAGACAAACTAGCGAATTTTCAGCAACAAATGTCTAATAAGTACCATCTATATTCCCTTAATGTGGAATACCTGCTTTTTAAGACGCAAAGCTGCATGAATGAAATGACCTTTTATATTGAAGTGAGCAAGGTTAAGAACAAGAAGTGGAATATTTCATTTTGGTCCCGTTGATCCGTTCAACCCCCAGAAAACCGGGAAAAATTCCGCACACAATTCGTAAACTCTACGTACTTTGAGAGCGGACTGGCATAAAAGTTCAACACAATAATGATTCATTTCTTATCTGGAAACGAATTGAGATATTACGTTTGAATTAGGCATAAACTACATGTTACATCAACATGTACAGCCATACTCTTCACCGCGTGTACGCGGTTTGTCAAACATTTTTCGAATTAAAGAAAAAATATTGATTCTGAGTACTCTACCCAACACTCGTCTGGTGTTTTCGAGACCAAAATGTATATCGTAAACGTAAAGAAAACCAATGCTCCCGAGAAACATTCCACAAAAAAGCAAGTTCACATAATTTTCGCATGATGCAAATTTGTCTAAACTTACATGACCAAACTTCAAATGAAAGAAAGTAGATACTTTCTTCCTCCCTTTCAAACTTTCCCTCTCCACAATTGTCTTCAGGATGCTCGGTACAGTACGCTTCTCCATTAATACTTTTTGTTGAAGAAGGAACATTGGTTTCTTCCATTTTCCATGGCTAAAGCGTTGAGTTGCTCGTCAAATTGTAATTAGTTTGAAAACTGCGCCTCGACAAATCACGTAAATCTTGATACAGTTCTCTGATTGGCTGGTGGATTGAATCGCTCGTGCTGATTAATGCAAATAAAAACGTGGCGACAATTTTTTTGCAACATGTACATTTTCACGCTGGCCATGTCATTAGTGTTCATTAGTATGCATTTTATCAGTGGTGTAATTTTGTGACTTGCATATTTAGCACTCTTTGGCCAACTCGTCATTAAAGGCTGGTTTCCATATGATCGCAGATCGCAATAAGGTCTGCGATCATATGGAAACCAGCCTTAACGGTTGAGGGCAATCAAAATAATGCATTACGTTGTCAAAATTATCTTTAAAAAAATTAAGTAGCTTGCGCTTGGGACAAATTTCACTCCTTGTTTGTTATTTTTCTTTTAATGTTTTTTTTTATTTTTAGTTGGAGTGGCGAACACTTTCCAATCAGGCAGCTGGCCGCTTTGAGGCTTAAATTTGCATCTAAAAAGTATCAGCGCTCAAACGTTACTTTACTATGAAATTATAAAAAAAAAGCTAGCTCAACTGATTTTAAAATTATTTTTGGCAAACGTTAAATCATAGAATCAAATTCTGTTATAATAGACCCATTCACAGTGAAACCCTCTGTTCTCGGAAATAGGCAATCGATGTCAAATAACCTCTATAAACAGATTTGATATCTTAATGATTTCTAAACCTTTCACACTTGATCAACTGAGAAATATAGATTGTACAGTGGCTAATATGGAGTTTAATTTCAATTACTATTTTTTCAATTTTTCATACGTTTGAAAATTTTTTTTAGCAGAATTTGTCGAGTTTTACCTACAAATGCATGGCAAGATTTAAAATCGCGATAACCACCCGCGTATGGGCGTTGTTTTTTTGGTGGCAAAGAGAGAGAGTGGGAGGGGGGGGGAGGGGGGGGGGGGGAATGAATTTTTTTTTTGCCTAGATGAAACTTTTCTCGCATGAGTACATCTTGACCCTCCCTGTTTCACAGTGCATGGCCGTTGTAAACGTGAGGTTGATAGCCGGGTCTACTAATATAACACAGTTACGAACCCTGTTTAAAATTTCAGGCTCTAAAGCCTCAAAGTCTTTCTTGTTCGTTTCTCATGTCTGGTTCTCCGTTCTGCGCTCCCCCAAGCGCTTTCTTCCTCCCTGAGTAAACATTTCAGAGCTTGATTTGTACACAACTCTATAATCTGACCTCTACTGTATAGGAAAATAGAGGGCCTCGTTTTTTAATCAAATATTTAACTTCCCAGGCTCAATCATATTGCAAGATAACTACCACCAATCCGTACAAAACTGATTTTAAAAATACCTTGTTGAATCCCTGTGATAAGCCCCCTAGGGTATAGGCTTAGCTATTTGTAAACAGAAATTTTATCCCGGTTACAAACCTCCCAGTTATAACCCTCCCCCTTCTTCCGCTTATAGCCCCATCTGTGTGCAAACAGCCCCTCCCCACCCCTATCTAAGGCCTTATCGTGGTTTTCATCCTCCACTGACTAGATCTCGTCAGTTCCCGGCCTGAATACTGCGGGACAATCGGGGTTAAACTTATATCACTCTACAACAGGTTTGTACACTTATTCTTGTTGGATGGATGGAAAATTTTGAATTCCTGTAGGCTATTTTCATCAGCAAATAATTGATTCTGCGATCATTTTTTACACAGCATGGGGTTGTATTCCTTCTCTCGATAACAATTGAAGCTAATTATCTTGAGTAGAATTTGGTACCCTGAATACCAGACGAATATTGGCCTGAATGGAACAAATTCTTTGTCGACTGGGGGGTCGGTTTGGTTAGCCTTTCGGCGCCGGTACAGCACGTCTATGGCGATTAATTACTTCAGTTCTCAAAAAAATCTTTTGCGGTGGAAATCACTCATGATCGTCTCTTCCAAATCTTAAAAGCTACTGACGAAACAAAATGTAGTATACTTAGAAGCGTAGAATATGCTATCTGTGATTTAAGGCTTAAACCTGGGCTTCTGTACCTTTTATATTTGTTAGTATTGTGACGTAACTTGATGAGCCACTATTTAAAACAAACTCAAGGTCGTTTTAACTAGTTGCCTATAATTTTAATCATGTTTGCCATTGTTACAGTTTGATTTGTGGAGAAAGTGTAAGGTATTTGTTCATAGCCAAGCTAATCCCAGTTTAATTACCAATCAATAAAGATTCTTAAAAAAGATTTTTGTCCCTCAGTTTTGTTTTAGACTTTTATTTACCATGTAGCTTAAAATTAGCTTTGAAAAACATTTTTAACCTTTAATCGTTGATAAGCGTTTTCCCGCCTTCTAACAACCGGGTGCGCGGGTCCTGGGCAGCATTTCGACAAACGCAGAAAGGAAGCAACTCTTATTTTACACAAACCCCTGTCTGTTTTATTAGTGAACCATTGCATGCTATAATTTCAAACTGATTGTTCACTCACTGGTAGAAAATAAGGCAATTTACTCTTCGCGAATTTCCGCATAAACTCTTGATCATTTTCGCTGTTTTCTAGTACATCCACATTTTGTCGGTCTAGAAAAATAATGCTAGACTTTCTCTCATTACCTCGCCTCTCTTTTCTGGTTTTGGAGGTCCGTTGAGGTGGGACAGTTCGTTTACCTGGTAAGAAACGTTCGAATGTTGACTTGTGACCTGAAACCTTGCGCAAATCTTGCCAGTTGATACATGTCGGTTTCTTGCACTATTTGTGTAATTCTTCCCCATTTTTTTTTTTACCCCTTTTTTTTTTCCACGAGCCCTCATTCTCATCCCCAGGTCTCTCTCGGCTTACAGTTGTCGCTCGATTCAACTGCTGACCAAAACTCGTAATGGCACTGGTAATGAGGATCCTCAACCTTCCTGGACTGTTATTTTAACTCTATCTGGTCGGACCGGGCTTTTTTCGTCTCTGGGGCCGGGGAGGGGGGATAGGGGATGGGGAGGGTTACGTCCCCTCCTCCAGAACTCTGAGACTATGAAAGCTATGGTAATGACACTTGGTTAAGACAGGGTGGGGGATAGGAGTCCATGGATGCGGTATAATTGTCTGTAAGCACTCGAATCACTTTACAGTGGCCAAATTACTTTATCAGCTCTGTTAATAAAACCAACTATTTTTCCGTATAGGCAGGGTAAATAATAAGGCAGGCAATATAATAAGCAATTCAAATTATCAAATAGCGTGTGCGTAGGAGTCAGGCAAGCCTGTTCAGTGTTCGACAGCTCACCAACACTGGCGTCTTCCCAGCTGGGTGTCCATTTGTCCCACTGTTATCTGGGGGAATCCTTGCAATTTTTGGTGGGAGGTGTGCGGCTCGGTTTCTCAAACTCTGACCCTATTTCAGACCAAAATATGTAATTTTCTCTTTCTCCCATTTTCAGATCCATTCCCGTTTCTGTAAAGTCCACACCTGTTTTCAGACTTTCAGACCAGGCTCCAGTTGTTCAACACGGAGCGGATAACTCTATCTAGCGGATAAGTCGCTATCCAGTGGATAAAATATACTCCAATCAATACATTTTATCCGCTGGATAGAGTTATCCGCTCTTTGAACAATCAGGCCCAGGACGGTTAAAATATGTACCCTATTTCAGACCCAAACGGCTTAATGAAACTGTCTGTTTCATGCTACATATTAATTCGAATATTCAGTCGCTGTTTGTCGATTATAAGTGGTGAAATCAGACTCTCCGTGTTGAGTGAGCGACCCCGTGATCATAGTGATGCATAAGAATAAGCTGTGCTATTTCGTCCGCTGTCACTGTAGGTTCGCCTGCAGTGCAGTGGTTATCACGTCTGCCTTGAATGCAGGAGACCGGGTTTCAGTCCTCAACGCTGAACCATAGTTCCATATAATATGTCATATCTTTTTTTTTTACACTTTCAAAAACCATACGGTTTGGGGCCGCACATGCCTATTTAACTTACATAGGAGAATACCCCCCTCCCTCTCCTCCCTTGGGTTCTGCGGGTTGTTGTTCAGGCGCTATAAACAACAAGCAAGGTCATTTTATCGATTTCAGCCATATGTCACGCCTACCTGCCTACAGACGTCACCTGACAAAGATAGTTACCCCGGAGCATTTATAAAAGCCGGCACTTGCCGTCGCGATGACGGTATACTTTTTTAAGCCAACAAATAATTGAAAAGTTCGAATTTTCAGAAGTTTAACCCCTTCGTAGCCCCAAGAAATGAGAACAATTGTAGCTGTTGTAGCTTAAAGCCGCGGACACCAAGCCTCCTGAAGTTCCAGTATCCGGGAAACAACCAAATGAAGATCGCGGTCATTTGGTATGTTTTCATGCAGTAGACGTAAAGATTTAACTTTTTTTTTTTTGGTTGGGTCAGGGACAAAACAAGGCTTAAAAAAAGACTCTTAAACCCTTTGAGAAAGTTAATGAGTGCTACTCGCCATTTATTTTCTTTCCAGTGAAATTTTTTTTTTGTTTTGACTAATGCCACTTATATAGACGTCGGTTGCCGGTTGGCATAAATCTTTTAAAAGGTAGATATATTGATTGCTGCTGTTGATGTAAACTGGCTAAAATTTGAAAATTTGCTCACTTATTTCTTTCGGCTCTATTGCAAGTGGGTTTAAGTTACAGTTTTATTTCTAATTTCAATTAACGAAATATGCATATTATAAAAAGAAAAAATAAATAAAATGAAAGTAGACAGCAACAAAAATTATTTTCCCGAACGGAAATTTGGCTATCATGATTCTTAGGCTTAATTGAAACCGTGTCATAAATTTTCAGACTGTTGAATTTTAATTTGTTGTCAACTAAGACAAAAAAATTATATTTGCTAAATTCGATGGATAGTGTTTTTGTTTTCTTGATTCGTCTAATCTGACGTGCATGTGTGAGGCTTTTTTTGGTCTGCGTCCGGAGCAAGTAATTTCGTCGCTTGATTTGGTCTGGAACCGTTAAAAAACGCATTTGCGTGAACTGAAATCCAAACAAGAGCCAAAAATTGTCAATTTGTCTTTTTCACGTTTTGTTTTTTTAAAGTCTGGACGGTGAAACGAAAGAAACCTGAATTTTATTGTATGCACGAAAGATATTATGGTGAAAGTAATCCGCACACAACGCCGGGAACCGTTAGCTAGGAGACGGGAAAGAGAATCAGCGACCCATTCATCTCATTTCCTTCCTATTTTCCACGCATTATGAAAATTTACATATCAGACGAACGTAAACAAGGGTAAAACGCCACACAAGCCGAGAATCAGACTTTTAATCGGTGTATAAGCTACCACTAGGAACGCGTGGTTCAAGGGCAGGCGAACTCTTCGTTCCTATAAAAATATTAGCGTTTTCTTTAAAAAAAAAAGTTTAAATATATTTTTTATGCTTGTTTGTCACGGACCTCAGTTTCTTGCTGTCAGATGTTAATACGGTAAAGATTCTGAATCATTTCAGCTATTTTCTTTTCACTTTTTTCTATAACTACACGCTACTGGCTCAGTGGGTTGGATCACGTACGATGTTTCTCGGGTTATGAAAGTTTAATATTTAACAAGGAACTCCCTTGATAAAGGTGCTAGAAACAAGTTTTTAATTGCCCTTCTTTTATTTGCCTAAAGCTGATTTAACTTTCACAACCTGCTAGGATTGTCAACTTGCCAGACGTTTGGTAGATCGCGGCGCCACAGATCGGACAAAAAGCAAGAATAACAACTTTCCGCTTCAGTCCATATTGCGGAAATGAAATAGAGACGCGTTTAAACCGTAAGTGCGTGTTCCTCTTACGTTTCTCTGTAATTTTCACAGCCCAAACTATACTGCCACCAGTTTTATTGCTCTATGTTTGTAAACAGTTTGACAATCTTGATATGCAACTCTTCCCTGAGGCCCTTGCGATCCCTGTAAACCATTAAAAATCTCGCTCGCGTGTTTGCAATCAGCTATATTGATTTCACAGAAAAAAAAAACCGACGCTATGGCGCACGTACGTAAACGTTGATCGGCACTGGCTGAAAAGCTTTTCCGATACTCCATAAAAGTACGTTAATTCAATTGAACATCTTATAGCCTTGGTTGTTGAACATTAGATGTTCCCTGTCCAAACAATGGTTTCAGGGAAAACCAATCAATTCTTTTTGTTATGCCCTTTGGGTCCGTTTGGCGCACGTGTGTCAATGTGTCGGTTATTGTTCATGTAGATATTCCAATCGTGTTTTAATATTCTTTAGCACGACTTTTTTTTTAACTGGGACCTTTGTCAGGGTATAAAATAGGGTCACGAATTAAGTTCTTTTTGTTTATTCAGGTGGACAAGAATCGGCCAATATTTATATGTGAGGTTCTGCGTTATACTTTGTCTTGAAATAAAAAAAAAAATAATCGGTGAGTTTCAGTTCTGTATAACGTAAAAGTAGCTACATTAAAATTACTATTATTATTATTATTATTATTATTATTATTACTTTTACTATTATTTTTACCATATTACTGGCTATAATTTAATAAATTCGGTGTTTGATTTATTGGAAATAATTTTTAATTGTTATGTTTTTTATCAGAGATGCCCTTATCGCATATATCCACAAGCGTTTGGAATGAATTTGCATTTTAATGTTTTTATCATTCAAATAAAAATGATAAGAAATACGTTTACAGTTGAAATGAATTTCGCCCTATTGTCGTAGCTGTCAACATTTTAACTTTCCCTATCTCAGCTGATTTTATTTCGTCGAAAAAGCCTAATTGGTTTGTGAGTGGATTTTAAGGAATATTGGCTTTTCAAAGTTCAGGTCAAGGGCATCTTTCTTAAAGCCCGTGTTATTAATTAGTCAGAAACTACTTTATATGGTTATAGAGGAATGTTATACTCAAATGCCCCTGAACAATAGTGTTTTGCCTGGCGCAAATCCAGGATGAAGCATCAGGCAGTACTTTTTAACATCAAGGTCACACCCCTGAAGTGCTGTGCTGTCACCCCGGCTGGCAGATAATTTAATTTTTGCCCGCAAATACGCGTCAACTATTACTGGGATACCACAGAAGAAACAAATTACTTCACGTCTGGATGTTTTAATTTACAATTTTCGAGAACCAAAGTATGAGTTTTTATTTTATTTTTTTTGACAGATTTAAGAGCTTCCTGACTTTCAATGTTAAAGTTCGAAGCAATTGAAGCTGCCATGGACCTTTGAAAATTTACCGTCTGAAATTTCCTGCAGTTGCTTCAGTTTTATTTTGTGATTGACTTAAGAAGTCGCTTTCTAAGTGAAAAGAAATGCTTTTGTTTCAGCCAAATACCATTTAAGGGAAAGAAAAAATAGTCCTCTCGATCGTTGCAAGAAAAATATACAAATTCGTGTTGTGTGTTATTTAATCGATGTCGCCTTTGCGCGTGAAGCGTGACAAGGTAATGGAGCTCTCTGATTGGTCAATTCAGCTGCTGATTGGTTGTGTGGCTCAAATCCCGCCCGATCCTTTTGTAGCGAGCATCTTTTTTCAATCGTCCCGTTTAAAACGTCGTAAAATCTTCATTTGTGGACGGAAAACGGTACTGTTGCTGCGATTAGAAAGGTAGTGAGCAGGGCTAAGCATTTCATCCAAAGGAGGGAAGTTTTACGAGGTTTGAACCACATTTTATGTTTTTTTATTATCTCCGTCTTGAGCCAATTGGTATTTCAAGCATCTTTGAACGTGTATGGCATGAATTGTAAAATCGTGAAGAACTCAGGAAATCGTGAGATTCTATCGGATATTTTTTCTTAGATGGTTCTCTGTTGCAATTCTCACGCTTGGGCCTTTTTGAACAGCATTTGCTTTCGTTCGAAAAGCGAAAACCGTAATTTTACTTGAGTGATCGTCGCCTATGTAATGTTATGAATAACAAACATAGCTCGGCTCGCATTTGAATTTCTAATTTTATCACTTTCGTTGAAAGACTTATATATTGCTTTATATCATCTAACCAGAATCGACCTTAGCTATACGAGTGGTTTTAATTCGAGAAGCAAAGTCGATGTTGTTTTTCAAAGGGAATTTTCATCCCTCCCATTTTACTGTCTCCACGCTGCTTCTCTCGCTATATTATCTTCCCTTAGCTTACAAATAACTTCCTTTGTGATTTTACAGGTTATTGAGATTTTGAAGTTGCCATCTTTCAGACAAATGAATGCAATGCGTGGTTCGTCACAGGTAAGCCTCGATATTAGTCAACTTTACAAGCGCACGGTAAGCTTATTTTTATCTGGGCTAAAGACACGGCCATGTCGACCGCTGCAGTCGCGGGCGACTGGGAAACGGGTTGAAGTGTTTCGTGCCTTTTTGTGATCGCCATTTTACAAAACACTGATTTGTGCGTCAGTCTCCCAAAAAATACTTTAGACACAAAAATTCTCGAATTTACAGGCAATTTGATGAAGCGAGATAAACGATCGAGTTATTAAAATGTGTTGATATTTTGTTTAGATAACTCGATACATGTTGTCGATTTCAGCTGGTGAATTTCTGACGAGTGGCGAGTGTTGCGATCGTCTGTTCTTCTCGATGTATTTGTGTTCATTTCAGCTGCTTCCCTTACTTTGAAATGTGCTATGCCGTAAATAACACCGTGGTCTACCCAGCGGAAATTTCCAACTCGGAGATGGCATGTTGTTTTCTAAAACTTTTGAGCTTATTCAAGCGCATCGCTGACGTAAGCAGGCCTTTGATAAAATCCATTCGCGAAAAATCGCTTTATTAGCTTAATTTTCACGTCACATATGTACTCCGATCATCCGCGAAACTCGTTTGGTATGTTCTAAAACTACCTCCAACGCGATTAAAATCATTTAATCTCTTTAGCAAAATGGAGTTTGCCGCTTGATTTTGCCCGGACTAAACTCGAGAGGCCCTCAATCAATTGGAACAATTAATTTTTTCCATGTCCTCCGGGATCAGTTTTTAAGCCCTTTTTATCCATTGAAAAAATATCCTGTTAATTTTACATGTCTAGTGATCGGTGAGCAGTAATCATTTTAAAACGATAAGAAAAAGGATTTAAAGCCCGTTGCTTATGCATTAATTTAAAGTTTTCAAGCGTTTTTTTAAAGGCTCTGTTCGCACTAAGGAAACAGCTTGTTAGTATCGTGGAGTTATTAGCTATAGAATTCTGATAAAGAGTTCAAATATTACGTGATATTGGTTCTCTAGCATGTCGTTTAGCCAAATCTTTTGTAGCCTATTGTCTTCAGTGTTTTTGCCCAGTGGTCGGGTTGACTTTGTTGTCGTTTCTTTATTTGAACAGTTGGTGCAAAATCAATCAACCAATGACATCGTGCCTTTTGTTTCCTCATGTGATAAGCATTGTTAATTATCCTAGAGGGTCTTTGTATTGTAACTCTAGTGTTTAAAGGCAAAACTTCAGTTTAAAGAATCTGAAAAGGATATGACATTGCAAGTGGTCACACAATAATATTGTTAGCTCCTTTTACGTATTCTATTAATAAAAAATAACGTTTCTTCCTGCTCCGAGATGGTAAACCAAAAATATTACAAACTACTTAAAATCGCCCACATAAATTACTTGTAAGTTAAGCGTGCGCTTGTCAAGTGACCTGTGACCAATTTGCATTTTAGTTTTATAAATATTTAAAACAGCATGAGTCTTTCAAAAAATCACAGTAACAACCTGGAAATTCCTGAATTTATCAGCAAATATATAATAGGGTTTTCTCAGTGGAAGCTTTTCGGCATTTAAAATATTAAGGCCTCGGAAACATTTTGAGACTGTGTAAGTGTTATTAATTATGATTCCTTTTTTGTAAAGTAGCTTTAATTAGTGTTTTTTTTTAAAGGTGATAATGTCTACATAAAAGAAACATGTGGTAGTCAGTTCAGTTGAAAAAAAAGTTGCTTTCTGTTAAAATGTTTTTCTTTCAGACTGTTGTGTGTGGTTTATTTTGATAACCTGTGTGAACCAGACAAATCACACCCTGGTTAGCTTTGTGATGTCAACATCATGAATCTTCTTATAAGATGCATTGTACCAGATATAAATTATTGTGAAACTGTCAGACAGGTTGCGAGAATGTACATGTAGAATATCATCAGCGATAGGAGCCTTGAATACTAGGAGTACCAATTTCTTTTAATATTTCACAGTAGAAATACATGCAGGTTCTCATTAAGTACCGGCAGCTGACTAAAAAAACCTACTACTTTGGATTTGAACCTTCTTACCTGTTTTACTTACAAAAACTCATTAAGTAAGGCTGCCTTCTGCTAGTTCTAAGTCCTCTGCTCTAAAACTTAAATTGAACCCTACATATGTATTTAAAAGAGACATAGTACTAAATGAAAAGAACTCATCATTGGTTTTCAATGGGCTGGGCATACTATTTAGGATTTCATTTAACACCCATACTATTCAGGGAACCTTGAACTGACCAAGCATCCAGTTGATTAATTCTTTACTCTGAGCTGTCAACCTCAGGAAGCAGTAGGGGATTCAATAATAACTTGATTGAAATCACCTTTAGTAATAAAAAATTATTAGCGATTTTTCAAACATATATGAGATTTATGAAAAGCAGTAGCAGTAGCACATACTGGAAGTTAAAACCATCTTAAATAAGAGGTACATGTATGTAGCACATACAGCATATTTTTGGGTTTCACTCACAGTGTCAAAATTAGAATCATACTCAACTTATTTTAGGACTGAAACATTGACGCAAGATGCTTTCATGTTACACCTGAAAGCTGAAAGCAGTTGAGGCATTGGCTCACATTACAACTTCTTTTAGCACTGAAAAGTAAAACCTGTTCCAAATGTAACTTTCTGTCTGAAACACCTTGTAGAACTCACTTTCAGCTGTTCCTTCCTGTTTCCTGTGTTTGTGAATCTAGTATGCAGTCCAGTGGCTTCAAAAAGGAGCATTTGAGTCGGATCTCTGATTGGTATACCCCCACCCAGGCTTCTCCTTAAGTTTCAGAGTAAATGGCTTAGTAAACAGTCAAGTGTTTTTAAAACATGTTACATGTAGCTTTTTTACTGAGAAGTAAGCGGCTTAAACTACTGGCTTTTTAGCTGGCTGCAGGGACTTGGTGAGTGAGGGGGGTGGGGGGTGGGGGAAGGGTATTTCACCAAGGACTATGCTAACCATGGGTAAATTTTGAATTCCTAATGTTCCACCAAAGTAAAATAACGATGTAAATTATGTTATGAGTCAGAGTCATTTTAAATGGTGCATACAACAAGAATGAAGCTGAATGGTTTAGCTTATTGTAATAATTATTAATATTGATAGGGACTATATGTACATGTAAATATGCAGTGCTTTATTTTTTTAAGCTGATATTTGAGGTAGGACAAACCGTTTAAATGACAGAATCAATTTTGATCAGCAGATTTTATAACTTGTACATTATTATTAAGATACCAGAATGAATTAAAAGATCATTAGGAAATGTCAGCTTTTAGAGTTAAGTATGAAGTAATATTCGGGTGTTTGCAGTCTAAACATGATCTGACAAAAACGTTATTTGCCTGAGGGCATACAACAGGAGCTATTGATGTTGATTGTGTTTCTTGTTTCTCTGGTAACGAAAAAACAAAGGCTTTTGTCTTCTGAATACTATCGCCATGTGTAAGGAGGTCTAATGGACAATCAACATCACTTTAGAAGTATATTTAATATTGGGCCGAGTGTTCAAAAGTGGCTCATTGACTTTCATGTAACTTAGAGTTGTCTAGAATATTAAATTTGTCCAAATACTATTAAGAACCCTTCTGATCCCAAACTCTTGGCATATAGGTAGAAATGCCACATGTTTCTTAAAATAAGTTACTTGTACTGGAAGAATTAGTGAGCAGTGTTTCAATCAGTAGAATTGAAATTGTTGTCTCTTTTCTTTTGAATATGCATGCCACTTTGTCAATATGCACGTGTTAATATCATCAAACGCACGCACACACAAAAAAAACTTAACTTGTAAGCACTCTCCAGTTGGTACTTAAGACATAATAACTTCCTAGGAGTGGTGAATTAAAAACTTGATAATTTCCAAAAAATTCCACTTAGAGAGTTTCAAATAAAAAAACAAACAGTATTAGACTGTACATGTATTTATGAACTGATTTTGCATAAAATTATATGTACAGATACTGTACGTGAAATCTGTGCTGCGCAACAGATTTCGCGTAAGGGTTTTACAGTCATCATGTCCTTTCACTTAATATTGGAGGCATGTTCACTGCATTCTCCTTGATATTGTAGATCAAGAACAAACAGAATAATCTGGATGTATAATTTTCTTCAGGGAAATTTGAGTCTCTTACTGACAGGAATTATTGAAGTATTTAAGTATTCTTGTACCTTAAAATCATGATTGATAAAGTGTAATTCTGTGTTATCTCATTCAAGAAAAAAAGAGAATGAGTTGGAAAGGGACGCTTATTCAGGACACTATAATGTATGTTGTTCTGGTAGTTTCTGTTCTCGGACATTTTACATTATTTAAAATTAATTTTGATTTATATCAGTGATCAGCACTGAGCACTTTTGAATTTTTTGTAAATTTAGAACTACATGTATATTCCAATTTAATCTGAAAAAGGCAAGATGAAAGCCATGCTATGGCAATTGGTCCTGCAACAGCAAACAAACCTTTTGTTAAAATGTAAAGTTTACTTTCCAGACACTTTCTGTAGTCCTGTAGTGAACTTTTCAACTGAGTTTAAAGCAAATGAACAAGTATCCGCTCTTAGAATTTTGGACTCTCAATTCTTAATGATCAGGAGATCTCAGATACATGTACAGTTATGTGTATATATTGTCTTGTGGTAAACCTTTAAATAATATTGCTGCTGCTTTGTAATACCAATACATCGTCCGTTATACTGGTGTCAAGAATGTAGAGACAAAGCCTGGAGTGTTTAATAAAACATTCTGTTTTATGTATGTTCTTGGGCAAGAGAGTATGATAATCATAATAAATTATTGTGAAATACAAGCAGAATTTAATTAAAAGCAATTAAATATATTGAGCCCCTTCCCAGCAAGTATTCAAACCAATATACTTGTATACTGTAAGATTGGGGATTAAGCAAAAGTTTAATAGTTTGAGTTTCATCTTTTTGTATATATGAAGCATGAGTCAAGCTCAGGACAAACTCAGCAAAGATTTTTGATGGCATTTTAGGTAGAGCTCTAGTCCATACATGTATCTGTTTGAGTTTAACTTGTTTAATTTGTGATTCATGAGTGTTTCAGATAAAGGAACGAGTGGTACATTGCTCATTTTCAAATGGACTCAGATCAACACCTCTATTTATTAACAGCTAATATGTTACTGGCAAAGAACTACAAAATAATGCGGTAAAGTAGTTGTCAGAAATGGCTTACATGTACATTGTATTGTACATTCAGTGGTCATTTTCCACTGGCACCTTACTCTTCAAACTTAGTTGCCCTGATCTTGACTTGTGATGAGATTGTTTACATGTAGTTTGAGCTACACAGTAAAGACCGTCACTGTCGGGACTTTATTTGCACTTTGTGTCAGAGGAATGTTGCCTGTCAGGCATAGGTGTCCTACATGCATAATAACTTGATCTGGTGTCTGTAGTATGAAATGACTATAGGGCCATTTACATGAAAGGTAAAAAATGGTACGGACCCGTTGAAAAGTGGTACTGAAACAGAACCCATAATTTTTGTAAAGAAATATACCAATGCTATTTTGGGTCACAATAGTTCTTTTCAAACATTATGGGTACTAGTACTGTACATACCACTTTTCAACGGGGGCGGACGGCCCTAAAGAGTGTTTCCCCTGCCCCTTTCCAATGGTACACTGTACATGTTTATACCTCCGTTTTGGGCCATACCCTTTGATATTAAGCACTTGGGTTAAGAAAGACAATATTAAGTAAAATTGATTGCCATGGCTAATGAAAGTTAAAAATCAATGTGCGTGAGTGAGTACATTTAGCTTGTAATGCCTGACTCTTGGCTTCTGATGTTCCAACAAAAAAATAATGTTGGATTAAAAAATCCAGTTGACAGCCTGATCACTTACCACCCAGCCTCCATGAATGTGAAGAATAGACAGGATGAATAATAATGGTTCATTTTCTCTTTCACTGGTTTAGAGTCATTAATTGGTGAATGCAGCCGTCCAGGAGCAAAAGAACCAACACTGGCCCAGGAATCTGAAAAATGACAGTATCGGTAGGCGTAACATCCTGTCCAACTCAATCAAAAGATCTGGAGCAACAATTAGACAAGGTTGATCCAGAAGATGATGGTATAGACGAAGACATTGTATTGAAAAATCACCAGCTTCGGTGTGAGGATACCATTCAAAGGACAGTCGATGTGTCGCCTTCTTTGAAAGCTGTGCAAAATGCTGGAAAAGTATTCAGGGAGGTCACTGGTTCGTTGGATGTTTCTGTGCCTTCCGGTGACAGTGCAGTAGTGTTAAATGAAGGAAATATTCCTAATGCAAGTAACAAGTGTGCGAGTCTTAATAAGGTGACAAAGGCAGGACGAGCAGTTAGTCGTGGGAGAAGGAAAAGCGAAAACAAGGATTACAACCAAAAGTCTCAAGGGAGCAGGCGAAATCGTGGGAGAAAAATATCCAAAAGTAACAGAGATTACGAGAACAGCTCTAGCAACGGTGGCAATTCCGGAGCGGATGGAAATGGAGAAGACAATGGAAGTGATGATGACGACGACGATGATGATGCAGATGAAGATGATGATGATGACGACGACGATGACGATGATGATGGGGAAGATGATGATGACGATGATGATGAAGAAAGTAAAAATGAGGATGATGATGATGACATCTCGTTGAATGGAAATGAAAAGAACGTGAAGTCAGAACCGAAGATCAAGCAGGAGCCGGATGATCAGGAGGTACAGCTGTAACATACAACTTTATTAAAATAATAGTCATTGTTTTCATATGATACATGAATTGCCATGAAAACAGTAGTAAGAGTAACAATTAACAATTATTGGATGAGGTTGAACAAAATATTGTGATTTGTTAGTGATGAGCAGATCAGCCGAAGGCTGAGGTAAATAATAATTATAGTTATTGATCTGCGAGACACTGACAAATCACAGTCTTTTGCGATAACCGAGTTCAATAATTGTTTTATCATTCGATCACCGAGTTTGTTTTTCATAATTTTGATGTGAAGTCACTCTCTGAAAGCTCAGGGAAGCGATCTGCCATTTTCATACTTGAGCGCGGTTTCAGTTACGCATTAACATAATATTACAGCTGTATATGCAGCAAAACACAGTTGGACAGTATTGCGCATGAGCAGACCATTATTTGTAGGCAGTTTTTTGCAGGTCGCATGGTTTGCTCTCTGCCAATGACTAAGAAGAAAAAAATGCGTCGAATGATAATAGTACATGTAATATTATTTATTTCACATTCTTACAGGTTTATGTCATCTTCAGTTGCAAATGTTCATTACGATATGTATATACGGTGCAAACTATAAAACTACATGTATACACAATACGCTGGATGTGCCAGCTTCAAATATGTAATGTACTAACCAGGTCTGAGTTTAAAAACAATTTCTGTGAACCCAAACTCAAATTTTACTAACAATGGTAGTGGATTTATCAATCATTCTATTAATGTGGGAAAATATATCAAAATTAAGTCATCCCACAGGCAATGAATAAACCATTTTCTATGCTACATGTCATGCCTTGAAACCAAATTGGCCTTGTTCTACCCGGAAGTCAAAGAGTTAGTCAGCATTTAAACTGTTTGCATGCATTATTCCCAATTTTGAGAGCTGTGTATTCTTTAACACCTGTCTTCAGTCATTTGAAGTCAGTAGTATGTTTAGTTTATTTTCCATTTATTTTGCCAGTAACCAGAAAAAAATTGCAATTTTGACAGTTTTACCAGCCGTTCAGTCGCAAACATAAAATTTCATGTCCGAAGAATACTGTAATAATTACAGTATTCTTCGGACATGAAACAAGTCTGTAACACTGAAATCAGCTGTACTCCCACACACATACGTACAGGATGTAGAATTAATGGTTACCAATTACATGTTACTTAATATTGAATGCAGATGTACCCTACTGGACTACAAAGCTTCATGGCAGGCTTGGATGGTACTAATATTCCATTAGCTGATCTTCTTGAGAAGATTCCAAATTCAGTATGTCCTGGAGATGATGAGAGTGGGACAACACCAGCAGCACCTGGTGTTCCTGTGACACTCCATGGGATAGTCTGTCATGAAATTGGAGGTAAGGATCGGCATCCTCAGAATTGTTTGTAGTTTTAGGTGCTGCAGTTACTGTACATGTAGTACTTTATTTTGTTTGTCCTAAAGCTGGAGGCTGTTCCGTCATTCTGACATTAGGAGGCTAGTCTGTGAAAAATGTTTATGCAGTCGACCCCCGA
Source organism: Pavona decussata (assembly GCF_977016875.1). Lineage (NCBI taxonomy): Eukaryota > Metazoa > Cnidaria > Anthozoa > Scleractinia > Agariciidae > Pavona > Pavona decussata. The sequence goes on along the minus strand of NW_028145663.1, from coordinate 1,985,460 downwards.
TAACTCGAACCCTCGCTAACTCGAACCTCACGCTAACTCAAACCAATTTTCCTTTCCTTTCAGGTCATTTTCTATATAATTTTACCCTCGATAACTCGAACGCCCGATAACTCGAACCTTTTTCAATTTCCCTTGAGGGTTTCGAGTTATCGGGAGTCGACTGTACATATAAGACTACCCAAAGCAAAAAGAACCAACAAACAGCAACAAAAACTATAATTTATGTTTATACATGCTTAAAAATTATGTTCCTGTGGCACACCTTGGGATTTAAGGTTTATCATGAAATTGGAGGCAAGGATACATGTAGGCATCCGCAGAATTGTTTACAAGTACACTGTAGTTAGTAGTTTATATTGTTTGTCCTAAAGTTCGATGCTGTTCTGTTAGTCTGACCTTAGGAGGCTAGACTGTGAAAAAGTTAATACGTGTACAATGTAAGACTACCCAAGGCAAAAAGAATCAACAACAGTGCTCAACAAGAACTTTATACACTGTATTTTTTATGTGCTTAGAAATTATTCAGTTTAACAATAGAATTTAGTGATTCTATTAACTGGCTTACACAATAATCTGCCATTTGTGAGTCCATTACAGAAACCATTTTTTATACCTTATTTGAAGATGCCAAAGAAATTAACTATTAGTTCCTTGGGGAGATTATTCCATATAAATTGTAATAGCACCACTCCTACTACAGCTTGCCTACATTGTACATTATATATCTATACACAAAAAAAAAATTATTAAAAGCTATTAGTTCATGGCTTTGGAAGAACCAATTCCGGTCAGTCACTGAAGTTAGTGCTTTGTTTTACTCTGACCTTAGTTCATCAGAGCTGTTCTTAGCAGTTGGCAGCCTGCTAAAACTTAACAGCTGAGATTCTAGCCTATTGAAATTTTATGAATTTTGACTTGTTTTGTTTTCTGTGTTTTCAGGAGTATTGGTAGTAAATGTCAAGTGGAGAAACAAGTTTTACTGTGGCTCCCTAATAGACTGCTCCAGACATGCATGGGCCAGTCCAAGGTACATATTTTACTATAATAATTATTAACAATATTGTTAAATATGAATATACCAAATATAAGAGTACATTATATTATATATTAATTAATATGCTGTTTAATTCTATACCTGTCAATGGTTTGAACCCAGGAGTCATGTCATAAGTACGTAAATACATGTACTACATTTTCACTATGGCGTCATTTTACTACAACTACCAGAATCCTTCTCGACTGGTTTTTGTTTTCTCGTACTAATTAGAGCTATTGTTCTTTGCTGTCCACTGGGATTACAAAATTTGCATTTGAAAAGGAAAACGAAATGAAAATTTTTCTGGTAGTTGTAGTAAAATAACGTCATCATGAAAATGGCCTATTACGATCATCCGGGTGAGTGTAGTCCTGAGAAGGACTGTTTGAGGTACTGGCAACATTGACATTTCAACAACCTGAGCGGAAGTCATCCTGAGAGTTAAGTAAATTGTGGAACAGCTTTACTGACAAACAACCAATTACCTTTCGACTTTGTGGGTCAATCAGGTCAATAACCAGAGACATTAAAATCATCTACTGACTGACTGTGTTGATGCAAATAATTATTATTATTCACTTTCAGGTTTCCTGCAGCAGATGGAGGTGAAAATGAAATGAAGATGGGTGGAAAGGGTGGCCATGGAAAGGGAAAGAGAAGACAGAAAAATAACTCAGTGTCATCATCTGCAGGAACTGTTAAAGAAGGTAACAATAATATTATTATTTACATGTAATCATCTTCTTAGGTCATGGTTGACCTAACAAGACTCAAAGTATTTCTTTATGTAACAATGTTTGAAAATCAAATTAGTCGAGTGAAAAGTTGCATTATTTTTCAAGACTGAGTGCCATCAGCAGATGACTCTGAAATCTCTCATACTGTACATTTTCTACTGTGTTTCTTAAAACATAAAGCTGGGGCAGTTAGTTTTCACTTTCTCTAGAAGGGCTGATTGTTTAAGGGAGGTGATGACTTGGGAGACTTGACAAAAATTTCTAACTGGTGGAGTTCAAATTTTGAAATGTTCATGAAGAGGCCTTTAATCAAAGAAGGTACATGTACAATGACTTTGTAGCAATAGATAAAGTTTGTAATAAATTGGTGGCCCTCAAGATCAAACTTAACCTTGATCAATTAAGCCATTGCTGTTGTTTCTCACCTTGCAAATGTATGGCTGTTATGAACAACCAGAGAAGAATTACAGGAAATAACAAATTCTGACTTGATGTTACAGACACCAAATTGTGTAATGACAGCTCTTTAACTTAAGAAAAATAGTTTCTCTTGCAATTGGATGCTGATCCTTACACTGTATGTGTATTCCATGAATTTCAGCTACGCCTTTAAAGCATAAACTGCGAGGTCGCAAGAGAGGAGCTTCGGGCTTACCAGCTCCAAAGTCTCAAGGCTTCAAAGGCATGGGGAAGAGAAGGTCAAAAAATATGGATGATGATGACGACAGCCCTCGCCCTGGCAAGCGAAGCTGCACTATGAAGACAACTGTGTCTCCTCAGCCCTCACCAACATTGATTGAGTGCCCTGAACCTGGCTGTGATAAGAAATACAAACATATTAATGGACTGCGTTATCATCAGGCACATGCACATTTAGAAGAAGTGAGTCTTGCCTTTCTCCCCTTCTAACTTAAAAGCCCAGGTAGTAGCTAAGAGAAACCTCAGCAGGCTTATAAATAAACCCAGCCAGCTCTTGTGGACTGTGGCTGTGCGCCTTTAACAAAAATTAGCCTCAAGTACCCTAAATGCTTGAATTAGTGCCCCTTTCATATAAACGTCTCCCTTCAAATTAGCGCCCCCCTTGAGGCTAAAAATATTGAATAAGCCCCCCCACCCCTCCCTAAGGGAAACAAAAAACGAAGAATATATGGTATGCAGGATAGTGATATGGAAACTGAAGTTGAATATTAGAAGGATTTTAAAACCAGAACTTAGAGGCAACATGACCTTGAAAGTGACCACACAGATTTTTTTTGTGTAAAATTCAGTTGTTCAGCTTTCTTCCACTGATTTTTATTTTGGTTTTAAAAACCTGTATTGCATGTAACTCAACATGTTTAGTTGGTGTCAGTGAGGCATACAGCTATACATGTAATCTCAAGTAGGTGACTGCCACCTCCACCCTCTGTGCCTCTGCTTTAGACTGTTTGCCATAATTACATGTAACCACTGGCTTTCTCAAACTACAACATTCTAGAACAAAGTTTAGCGAGGGTTAACCGACTGTATAATGTATCTCAACGTTACAGCATACACTGTACAAGTAATATTGTCCCTAGCAACATCCCAGTGATGTAAATCATTGTCCAGTGTCTACAGTGTTTTTCATGGAAAAAGTGAAGAGGTCCAGTGTACAACCTTGCTACATTATGTTCCTTACTCATTATTAATTTTGTTTTTGTTTTAGTCTAACCATTCAGATGAGAGGTCTGCTAGCACCAGTCCCTCTCCTGTGGAAGAGTTCAAAGAGCCTGATACCAAGCCTGGCTTTAAAGGAAGGACATCGCGTGTAAGTGCTAGAGCAAGAAGCATATCACCATCGCTAGCTGCTGCAATGGCATCAATGAATGAGAAGAAGGGTGATTTGTTATCCAGAGAAGCCAAGAAAAAGGATCTGTCAGAACCATTGTCAGATTCTACAGTCACAAAGGAACCTAAAACATCAAAATCACCCATAACTGCAAGAGAGGAAGACAGCAACCTGGAAGATGCTGCTACAACTGTAGTGGAAATCTCTGATAAATGCCAACAGGCGTGCGAACATGACATAAGGAAGGAAAACAGCAGTCAAAACAATGTTGAGCAAGCTCAAACTGAATCAAGGGCTGGATTTAAACACAGAGAAGAGCTGGAAACGGCAGTGAAAAGTTTGGAAAATGAAAAGGTCATGGCGTCAGAGGACAACTCCGACCCTGCATCTTCAGGGCCTGATACAAGTGCTGCTGTAGTAACTAGTGAAACATCTGATGTCGACAAGGTTGGAGCGAAAGAGCCTGTGCAGAACAGTCCAGAAGTGTGGGAAACTGTAATTGATAGTGGCTTCAGTGTGGCAAACGGCAACACCAAATCTCACAACTTGGTTGAGGATGTAGAGAAAGCTCTTGGTGAAAACAGTTTCAATGGCAAACAATTGTCAGACAGACAGCTTTGCATTCCAGGGGTACAGCCAGTGGATTTACGGCAGGCCGTTGACACTGGTGTAGGGCTCATTAACCAGCTAGGCATTGAGGTGGAAGACATCAGTGAGAATGAAGAAGATATTGACATTGGGCAAGGTAAGACAGGCTGCCTCCATTATTCAGTTGCTTTCGGGGAGGAGAGGGTGGTGGTGGTGGTGGTGGAGGGGGGGGGGGTTGTACTATCAGATGAGATACATTAATTTTGGTTGATAGATTATAACTCTTGATCTTATTTCAAAATCTGAAATCTGGAACTGCTCAATGAGTGGGGATCGAAGAACTTATTAACCCTAACCCAGCAGTATTTGGACTGGGCTTGTTTCCTAGGCATTTTGCAGTGGGATTTGATAGCAGGAAAGAGGTGTAAGAAGTGGTATTCACACATGAACTGTAAAGGTCAGGTCATTGAAAAAAAAACAACTGAAATTAAGGCAGTGAACAAAAACACTGACCAATATAGATTGATAAATCTCTCACCAAAAGTATATAAATAAAATTGTAATAATCCTGAGACCTGTGGTCAACGACAATACTCAAGCCTCCGTCATACCATCAGAATATGTAAGTCTGACAGCCACTAGTTTGTTCCTCAGTCGCTGAGTTGTCAGCAATAACATTTCAAAACAAGTCACATTTAGTTAATTGTAAGATGATGCTCAGCTGACGAAATTAATGAATTTGAACTCTATATTTTCTGTAGATTCTGAATATACCAGCAAAGACATGGAAACTTCACCTGGCAATTCTGCTGCTGATGACCATGAAAATTCTCTTGAAGAAAGTAATTCCAGTGGAGTACCTTTTGTTGAGAGGGAACATTGTTTAAAGAAACCAGAAATGGATTCCAGCAAAAGCTTATCAAGTTCTGAAACACTAAGAACTAAGCTTGGGAGTAGCTTTTATTTCGATGTAAAGAAAGAAGACAACTCCGTGGAGGAAAAGCAAAATCTTAAGCCAGAAGGCAAAACTTTCTCAGAATGTCAGAGCAAAAGAACAGAGTTGTGGATCAAAACGGAGAATTCACCTTCTGTTTCGTTGCAACAGAGTGTGGAAACAAAACCATCATCTCTGGAAAAAAAGGCAGCAAAAATTCCACGTGCAGGAATTTCTATGGAAGATCTTGTATCTAATAGTATTTCACGAAGTGCCATTGAACCACCACTAATCAACAGCGATGCTCCGTCGATGCGATACAAATACTTTGAGTGCAGAAACTACGGCGACGGCAATTACGACAAATGCATCAGTACTTCAGACGTTGATCAGAAAGGAATTAAGGATTCTAAGGCTACTCTAGCACCCATACGATATCCAGAACTGGTTCGCAATGGGGCTAACTCAGAGACTGATCTGATCTGTAGTAATGTCAAGAAAGTATCAAGCACAGAAGATAGTCGCCCTAGTGGAAAACTCACGAATAAGGACTTGCCTGTGCCTGCGGTCACTAGTCGAACTCGTAGTCCCATTCCTGAAGTTTTCAATAGGAATTTAAATCTGTCTGATAAGTCTAGGACTTCTATGGAATCCAAAAGTCCAAGCTCTTCATTAACTGGTAGTGCGGCAAAGCATTTGTCTTCTTCGAGGTCAGGATTTGAGGCAAGCTTGCAACCACCTTCCTCTTATTTAATTGCTGGATCCAAGGTTCAGTCTTCGGTTGTGGAGAGGAAAAATCCATCAAATCCTTTTCAACCTGTGATAGTGAAACATGAATTTCAGTCTGCCGATGGAACCAAAGGAATTAAACAAGAAGTGAACCCACCTGGCCTTAATCAGTCTGACTCTAAGCCACCATTTATGTCATCAGTGTCAGAACTAGGAAAACAAATTGTTGAATTCAAGGGAAGGTTAGGTTTAAGTGAATCGTCTGCAAGCAGAAGTCCACGCCCTAACCAAGAAACAGAGGATTATGAAAAACCTTACAAAGCAACATCAAGAACAATGTCCAGACCACACCCAGCCTTAATTTCCAGGAATAGTAGTTCACTGCCGCCATCTCTGCCTGTGGGTGTGGCCCATCCTTACCCCAGGGCTTCGGATAGTGGGTCGGCGTCAAGCCATGTGAAAGGTACTGAACACAAGACATCAGCTTCTGCGTCATCTATAACATCAGGTAACGGAAGTTTCAAGTAAACTTCAACTTTATTTATGTCTACTCAGTGGCATAAGACACTTCAAGATGATTGATGTAGGAACAAGTGAGCACCACATTCCTGTGGGCTGGCTTGTTGAATCAAATCAATTGAAAGTGAATTGTGAATCGCCTTGTTTTTTTTAAAAAGTGGGAATTAATCTGAAGGAATGTACAGCTGCAGCTTCTGAATTAGGGGGTGTTTCCTTGATCTGCCCTGTCTGTTCCATCCCACTGGAGTAGTAATAATGCTTGCCTTTGCTTAATGCTGCAGAGTAGATGATGAATTGTTAAACCCAAAAGAAACAATCAAACAAACAAACATAATAAATTGCTCCCGGGAAAAATACCCTTAACTTTACTTGTACATTTGTTATAAAATGGACACTTAAATTTGAAGGAAACAGAACCTTTCTGTATGTACAGTCCCAAAGGATTATTATATTATTTTAGTGACTGCACCCAAACTTAAGTGTCCATGCCCAGTGTCCCTATTAAAGACACTTTCCTTTTCCCAGTTACCTACAGTAGTACCTCTCCTATACCCCTTCCAAGTCCCCATGATGTTTCTTCAGAGCTGTTGCAACCGGAAAACAAAGCAAAACAACTGCAAACTCTACCAGTGCCCATTCCAGTGGGAGAGGTTTCACCAGTGTCGCTGAAGAGGAGCCCGGGACCCGCCATTCATTCTGGTCTTCCACCTGTTCTGCCAATCATTGGTCCAGGCATCAAAACGCAGGGAGCTGCTTCATCTCACCCAGTTGTTAGATCAGGTTTGAATTGCTGCCATCAGTAACATTTATTTTTTGGGGGGGATGGGGAGGGGTGGGAGTTGTGGGGAGGCAAGGGGTTCTAAAGTAGTTCCAGCATGTAACCTTTTCTCCCAGTTCTCACCCTGCCCCCCTCCATCCCCTCCTTGACAGCCATTTTACAACTTCATGAATGTGTACCATTACCCTGTTTCCTGAGGGCTTCCCCTGATGAGCTATCTTGCTGATTCATGAAGTCCGTTATATAGGACAAAGGCTTTACATGCAGTCCACTGTACCCTTAATTGCTCAGATTCTGCCCTTGCTCGAGATATGCTTGACAAAGTACACGTGATTCATCTTTTGTCTTTTTGCAAGCATAACATTCTTTAATGGCCTTGCCCGTGCATACAGTATGTAGACTATAAGTCAATCACACTTTTTCTCTCTTTCTTTAGGGATTAAGACCTCAGGAACAGGTGAGCAAATCAGGAGTGAAAGAAAAAGTGAAACTTCTCTTAGAGCACCATCACCTTATGGGAGATCAAAGTCACCTGTCTCACGCCCTTCAGCAGTACCAAAATCCTCATCTGAACGTAAGAGTCCTCCGCCCTTGGCATCTTATCACAAAGCAAGATCATCAGAAGATAGTCTTAGAGAAGATCCAGATATTGCGATTGTCAAAGAAGATCCTCTTGCATATGGAGCAGGAAAAGACAAAGCTGGGGTTGAGAAAGAGAGGGAGAGGCGAGATGCCTCTGCAGAGCTACACTTCAGGTCGCAGGAACCCATGTCTGCCGAGCAGCTGAGGAATTTGCAGCTTCAGCAGCAGATTACGTTGCAGCAGTATTACCAGCCATTCATACAGGGCGGCATGTCACTGGAGATGATCAAGAACCTCAGTCAGGTGGCGTACATGCAGGGGATGCCTGTTGATCCCAAGGCCACGCTTGCTGCTCAGGCACAGTTGTTTCAGAGCATGCCGCCAGAGCAACAGAGGCAGCTGATGCAGCTTCACGGGCAGATGATCTTGGAGCAAGAGAAACAGGTGAGTGGTCAGATGTATTCGCCTGTAAGCTTTAATGTCAGCATTCCTTTTCTTCTCACTGAGCTATTAAGGGTGATTTGTTTAAAAATCAAAGTGTTTATATTTGGTGACTGTCCAACACCTCATTGCCTCCTTTGATTGTTCAAGTTGTAATATTCTAAGGAGAAATTAAATGCTTGTCTCTGATTACCAATGTCATAGTGGAAATAGGAGCTGTGTACATGCAGGCTTGTCTGAATTGTTGGTAAACATGTGCACTTTAATCTTCAATGAGAGATGTGTTCATTGAACAGTATCATGTAATGTTTTCAATATAATTGAGGCTACTGAGGGAAAAAACTTGAGGGTAACCCTAACTGTAACTGTAAGGGTTTTTCACAGGGTGGCATGTCTTTGGTTACAATCCATGTTTCACATGTTATTTCACATGGTTTTCAGAGACCCAAAACAAATTAAATTAAAATCTCAGAATTATTGAATTTCACGTAATTTTCTAAAGACAGCTCTTCTTATTTCACAGGCTGTTTCACAGGGAGACATTTTGCTTGTACTATACAAAAGTGTTTCACAGGCTGTTTCACATGGCTTCTTCACTTCCAGAATTCATGTTAAAATTTTCACAGTGTCACATTTTTTCATATGGTGGAATAAAGCTGATTTTTTTGTGCGAAGCCAATTTTTATTTCACAGGATGTTTTACTTGGTGTTTCACATTCCCAAAAAATCACATGATTTTCACATGTACTTCACATGCTTTTCACAGGGTTGCTCCCAGTAGTGAGTATCCATGCCGTAATGTTTTCAATGTAATTGAGGCTACTGAGGGAAAAAAATGAGGGTAACCCTGACTGTAACTTTGACAAAACTGATTAATTTTCTTGAAAAAATGTGAAGTCTAAGTATAACAGTTGTTACTGCAAGATAGTCTAACGTAATTACTTTTTAATTTAATGGTTGATATTTTACAGGGAATGCGAAGCTCAAGCAGTTCAAGCCAGCCAGAAGCGAGAAACTTTGAGAAGAAGGAAATTACCAAATCAAGTGATAGAGTGCAAGATGAAAGAAGATTAGATGAGTCGGGTGCCAAGAAATCCCCCCAGGGTAGGCTACACCCTGACATCAGTGAGAGTGAGTTCCGCAGATTTCCTGTTCAAGGCGAGAGCTTAAGGTATGCTTCAAGGAGCCTGTCACCGAAGGTGATGCACAAACTATCATCAGAAGAGCCAGTTGAGAAGAAGAGCAGGGTAGATGACTCATATGAGAGGGAGCGGGAGTTGGAGCGACAGAAGTACAAGAGGGAAGAAGAATTCCTTCAGAAGCAGAAGCTCAAGCAGCAGATATCAATGTACAAGTAAGGTTAAGTCTTGTGTTAATTAATGTCAGATATAGCTTTGGAACCTGAGAGGGCAGAGAGGGATGTCTGAATTTCCTGCTCCCTTCACCCTTCACTCCAGTCCTCACCCTCTTCTTGGTGTACACTTCCTCCTTATGTGCTAATTTTCCTGTTTGCAAACTAGTACTCAGTGTTGCAAAATCATTCCTGCTTCTCACCACCTTGGGAATCCCTCTTCTCTTTTCCTACCTCTCACAGACTTCCTTTATCTTCATCCCCCCCCCCCCCCCCCCCTTCCTGTTCGTCCACATTTCTCTGCTAATCCTTAGTATAAAATCAAATCATGTTCTTTCTCGTAAAGGCAATTGGAGAGTGACCTACAGAAAGAACAGTTGGGAGCCAACTTTCCTCGCAAACGGCAGATCACCCCTGAGAAATCAGAGAGAGCTGGAAACAGCAGAGAAGATGAAAGAATGGAAAATAGCGCCAGGAATACAAGGGACATGATTTATCACCGAGCCCAGGTTTGTGACTTCTGAATGGAAGGTGGTTGTTTCAGGATCTGTCCTCTGTTTTGTGTTTCCTTAGTCAGGGAAACTCTGTGAGATTTTCATAATTAATTTTTTTTCTGAGAATCACCTGTGTCGGATTTCAAATGGAGATTGGGGAGGAGTTTTTAAATTTTCATTTTAATCAGAAATCGGAGTCCATCACAAGAAAGATCACATTAAAATTAGTCAGTTTACCAAGTTCGAGGTTCTGTTTTAGCTTGCAACCATGTAGAAGACTTTCAAAAATCGGAAAACTTAAGAGACCTTTTATGGATTTGGGTGACGCCATCTCAGAATTAGAGACACTTGTATGGAATTTAGGCGACCTTTGACTACTCACAGCCTGGTTATTACATGTGCATGTATGCAATGAAACATAACCACACTTGGTAAACATAGTAATTTTTATATGATCTTTTTGGCAATGGGGTTTATTTCTTCATATGATACAATTTGAACAGTGAGTAACTACATGTAGGGTCCAGTCCCTTTACAAACTTCGGAACGGGCAAGTGAGTGCTGTCCTATTTCCTCGATAAATTACAGCCTTCAGTCACATTAAACCATCATGTAAAATTAACTTTTTAAGATACATTTAATACATTGTAATTCTGTGAGTAGTGAAAATTTAATGGCTATCAAGGATGTTATTAATTTTAATCGTAAAACTGTCACCATTTCAGGAGTCTGCCACAAGCACCCTTAAGGCAGGGCACCATTCTTTTGAGGCAGAAAATTCTTCTGGTCAAGGATCTCCACGTGGTCAAGTTGTTAAATCACAATCCCTTGCTACATCAAGATCTCCAAGACCATCAAGATCCCCGGTGCCCACATCAAGATACAAAGACAGCTTAGATGAAAGAGAAAAGCGAGATGGTTCCAGCTCACTTCCTGCAAACTTCATGCCTACCCAGTTTCAAGCTTACCTTTCACAACTCAATTTTGACCCATCTACAGGTGTGTTGTTGTTGTTGTTGTTAGGGGGTCAAGGATCAGGGGATTGCCACACCTTCTTTGCCATACGTCAGAAAATGAAATTGTATGATAGTCCTTACATGTACTTCTGTTCATAGTACACACTCGGATTATTTCCTGGGGGAACACACCTGCAAATACTCTTAGAAACTTGCACTTTAATAGTTCTTTTATTTACAACCTTGCACAGCTGTACACACTGTATGAGTTGTTTAAGGTAAAAGTTGATACATGTTAGAAGAATTCTGAACTGCTACATGTACAAGTGAAAATCTCCATGAGGCTGATAAGCCCGTGATTGTTACTTTGGGGCATTCAGGAAGTTAGTGGATATCTGTATGTGTTAAACCCCTAATATCAAAGAACAAATTCTCCTGTATTGTTCCCATACTTTCCTTATAAGTACTGGGGAGAAGTTAGTAAAATGTCAGGGAAATTGTCCTTGGGTGATCATATCCTTAATTCTCATGACCTCAGGGTTTGAATAAGCATTGATATTACTAGGAGAAATTTGATGCTAACTGTAAGGGTTAAAGGGTTAAACTGTTTTTGCAGGGCCATTACCGTATGGAGCTCATCAGATGCTAGTTGGTTCTCAGTTTTCGCTCGCCCCTGGACTAGTTATGAGCATGCCCTTGACAAGCCATGGAGAATCCAGCACAGTGACATCAGTAGCTTCCTCTAGCAGGGAGAGAGAGGAAAGGACTCCATACCGAAGCACAGAGAGGGACCGTTCCACAACCCCCACATCTCATTCAAACTCACAGTCCCGGATGTCAACTTCGGAATCTCATGAAAGACTTCAGAGACTAAAGGATGCTGAGAAGGAATCTCGGCGTTCACCGGTCATGTTCCAAGAGGAGCGACCCAGAAATCGCAGTATTACCAGTGAGCAAAATGTTTCCCCAAAGTCTAGCTCCAGGCCCTCTGATTTAAAATCGGAGGAGGGCTCCTCACATGGTCGTCCAGGCATCATTTCAAACAACCTTGCAATCAGTCGAATGGCGGGCCATGTGGATGCACTAACTGAAGAGGAGCTTATCAGAAGACAGCGGTTTGCTGCGGAGTATGGTGACCCAAGCCTACACATGAATTATTATGTTCGTCCTGGTCTCATCCGCATGGATCCTGCTTATGGTTAGTTTCACCATTGCTGGGTTGGGGCAGGGAGGGGAGAGGGGGGGTTGTTTCTTTCTCTACAGAAAGCCAGGTGCAAGTGATGATTTTGCCTTAGAATTTGTACTTCTCCAAACATGCTCTAAGTTGTACAGACTTGTTATCACCTCAGAAAGAATCTTATAAATGAACAAAGCAAACCAAATGGTTGCTCCTGACTTATTAGATGACAGAAGAAAACATTCATGCTTTGTTTGAGTTGGTTATTATACGTTTTAAGGCAAATCAGTCATAAGCTACTTCATTAAATTTTAGCCTTTAGATCTCAAAATGTCCAGCAGCATGTTTCTTTATGTGATAAGGAGTCTGTTTACCAAGATATAATAACGGTACAGGTCATATCAATTTTGGAGAAATTTGGATTCTAAGGCCTTAAGCAATGCTTACACCCTTTGTCCAGTAAGTCCTTCAATTCCGAGCGTGCCATTAAAGTTTCTTTGTATGTCACAGTGTGAATTCCCATGAAAAAGATAAAAAATGGCCATCTTGGTCAACATAATTATTAAAATAATTTTTTGCTTCAGTCAGAGATGGACATGTATCCCAGGGTTGTGTGACATGTTTGAAAATTCCAAACAGTATTTTCTAATTATTGAGAAGTATTTAAAACACATACATGTAAGTTATTGATTGTGATCTCTTGCAGCAGCCAACATGATGCAATCTCCGTCACAACACATTGGACGAGGAATGGAGCATTACATGACCAAAAGGTATCAACAGTTCTTTTGTTAAGTCTCTTAGTGCCTGTAAGGGCGTCTTATTCAATCATTCGACAATTGTTTTCAATTCGGGCACATTAAGCATGCGTTCGATTGACCCTATTCTAGAATAGGAATACACATACAATGATGACAAGAAATCCCTCATAAGAAGTTTTTGGAATTTCTGGAGTACAAAATCACCCTTAAATTGTCATGTGTCAGTAAACATTTGCACAAATGTCTTCCCAAAATGTACATAATGGAAATCTAACAGCTGTATTCTGCCTATTCTTATTTTGGAATATTTTCAATCAAACGCGACCTAAGGCAAAGGTTTAGATGGGCATGTTTGATTTCAGATTTTGCATTGGGCCGTGTGACCATACTTTACAAGATCAAAAATTTCATAAAATAATTAATTAGGTACTTAACAGTAAATAATTTTATTGTTACTGTATGAACTTTGTAAATCTTTGTAACAATAAATAGTTAATACTTATTGTTCTGTCTTCTTTTACAGGCCTTGAACTTTCAAGACTCGTTTTTACTGGCACATTTTTGTAACCTTTTGTTAATACAACAAAAAGAATGTACATGAAAATAGAGATAACTTTGTTGATTTTGATGCACTTGTACTTTTTCCATACTCTGTAATCACTTGAGTTGAAGTCAGGTTGTCTCTTTGGTGGCAAGATCAGGCATTCTTACCGTGAAATAAATTTTCTCTCATAGAAATGTTTCTTCTTGGCAAATCCAAGTTTGCAACACGTTACTTTAGCCCAAGTTTATATAAACCACAATTATTGTTACTGTTTCCAAATTGGTTTTTGTACATGAAGGTGTAATTTTTAGAGCAAGCACCATTCATTTGTGTCATGCTTCCGAGATTTCAGAAAAATAGCTCAACAGCTATAAAGGACTTTGTTTTTCGTAGGCAACAAGCTCCAAGAGCAAGATTCATTTTGTTGCTTTTTTGCAAAAATGTTACTTTGTGCAAATGTTAACTTTCGCTTTTATACGCAAGCTTAATTGAAAAAGATATTAACAAGAATTTTATTGCAATAGAAATCCATTTAGCAGCTATTTGCATGCAACATTTCAAGCTTTGTAAAATTTGGTGTAGGAGAAAAAGTGACTAGATTTATTTTTTAAGATAACAGCTTTTATACTGAATAATGTAACCCAGGCAGGTAATGTTTCCTGGCTGGTGTTGATTTTTTAGAATTTTTGCGCTGAATTATCTTTTGGTTTGCGGTATAGTTTATTTAAGAGTATTAAAATCTTAATGCTATCTTTGGTAGTTTCAATAATGGTGCAAACTATTTTTGTAAGAATTAGGTATTTTTTGTAAATTAATGTTTCAGAAATTAATAATAATTGTAAAATAGTGTTTTCTGAGTGGATTATACTGTAGTCCGTGACAATGAGTGAGACATGAATGAATGAAATTTGAATAAAAAACCATTCGTGATATGGTGGTTCATTTTGTTTTGTTTTCATGATCGTTCTGTTTAAGTCAATGTCCATCAACCTTGCAATCAGGCCTTACTTCATCAACACCATAGCTGGCATTATGATTTGAACCTAGTGACCTTGGGTGGTCTGTCTAGTGAGATCTGTGACATGTTGCAATTGAACCTGGCTAGTGGTATGGCTAATCCCCGGGAGGCGGGGGGGGGGGGGGTTTACTCGCATATATGGGCTATATAGGTACGTGCCGCAAGATAGGGTATGGTTTTTGAGGTTCTCTGTCCTAAAATAGGGTATCATTTTTTCCTCATTTATCAACGCATTCCTGGATTAGTCCTTAGATAGGGTACCTAAATTGCCAGTTAAATTGAAGCTTGAAAGCGCCACGTTTTGCAAAAAAGAAATGGCTTTTTAAAGCTGAAGTGTCCGCTGAAGTATTAGAAAAGCGATTTTCATAGAGATTTGTGTTTATCCGTGCACATTAGCCGTTGTTGGAGTCCCTTAAATAGGGTGTCATTTTTCGGGTTCGGTCCTTAAAAAGGGTATCCGTTTTCCCTTCCTTTACCCTTAAATAGGGTCAGGGTCCGAGAACCTTCGTGGCACACGCCTATCGAAAATTTTCGGGTGTACCCCCCCCCCCCCCCCTGGGGCTAATCTTGCATCCAGCAGTTTCTCTTTGGAGAAAACATCTGGTAAAATCGTTCACGCTCTCCGATCTGATTGGTCAATGAAAATGGCATGACGTATGGCGTTTCAGCAATTTTTGTGACTTTTCAAATCTTTGCTTTGCAGTCGTGTAGACGCAAGCCTTACAGCTGATTAATCTTGACACTTCTATTCTTCTGTGAAAGTGGTTCTTGTATCGATAGAAACTAAGCATGTCATAGCTGAAAGAACTGACTACATGTACGGCTGTACACCCTTCATTTGTCATCTTTTCTTAAACCAGTCCCACACAGTTTACTCCAAACTATACTATGTTTGAACTTCTTAATTGTACATTCAAGACAAAAGGAAAAAAAAAAAACTAGTACATGCAGCTCAAACTACCATATGAACCTGAGTATACATTCATGTATTTTATTGCTATCTGCAACAGTTTTTAATTTTGTTATTCAGGCCAAAAACTATATCCACTGTGACGCCACACTTAAAGCTTCTCTCTTGACTTGCTACACAAGTGCTTCCCCCTCCTGCTTCAGTAGCATCATTCTCGTTCAGTGCCATATGTCTTAAAGCAGGAATTGCACTTTTCTCTAATCCTGTGATGCTTCTTGTGAAAGTTTTTTTCTGACTTGTTCCACTGTAATCTCTGCTGAATCAATCATTACCACCTTCTGTCTTGACTTGGATCCTTTATCCAAGGAGATGCTTCTCTTCCGCACGCCGAGTATCTCTGATAAGTACTGCAACAGTTCCTCATTGGCCTCACCTTCTCTTGCTGGAGCTCCAATCTGGACACCAACACCATCTGCAGATATATCTGCATATTGGAACAAACTGGAAACTCAGTGATATTATTTACGAAAAAATCAATGATTGTTTGATATTACGGTTTTAATTCGCTTTCAATAAATATGTTATCAGTGTGCTGGGAGCTCGTAAGGTAATTTGGCCACCACAAAGAGGCTCAGATACACTGTGAAGAGTGATTCAAGTTGATTCACTCTAACAAAGGGCTAACACTCGAAACATCAGTAGTCAATCTCTTTACTGGGGTCAAACTACCTTATCCAAGGGTTTTATAAGAAGCTGGGACCCAGTTACTGGCACCCATTTACCACCCATTTAGAACGACAAATTATTGAGTGGTGCCTGTCACTCTATTCACCATTACGAACCCTTCACCACAAAAATTAATGAAGACCCTGTGTGTGTTTGTGTGTGTGGGTGGGGGGGGGGGGAGGGTAGGGAGGGGGAGGGGGAGAAGGGAGGCTGATAAACCAAAACTTCTAATTAAAAGGAAAAGTATGAAGTTTAACTTGAATTCCCAGAGGGGTGGTGTGGGTGGGGACTGTGTGGGTGATTTATTGTGTAAAAATGGTTACTGTGAAAATTAGAACATGGGAGTGCCCCTCCTACTGAGTTCTCTTGATAAAATAAGAATGTGGAGCCGATTGGAGACTAATACTTGGAAGCTTTACTGCACTGTCAATCATAGCTAATGATATCATATACCGCATGCTTCTGATCTACTTGACCTGAAATGTTTAACGCTACTCTCCACAACACTCCACTAATTATATGTATCAGGTTAATTTTTTATCACGCTCACCACCCACCCCTCCCTTAATTTGTTTAGAGTAACACCCTCGTTCCGAAGCATCTTTCACCTGTAACATTGCTCTGCTTCGCTCCGGGTTTCGCCTGTATTTTTACGCAGATCTGGCCATTTTTGGTCGCTGAAATCACTGATGAAATCCCCTCGTTCTCTTCTTGCGTTTGTAAATCTGCGCGTTGCTGATCACTTCGAGGTACGCTTGCTTTGTCCTTCTTGGGCATTCCTCTTCCTTTAGTGCTGAGGCTAACAACGACTGATTTCTGTAACTTACAACTACGTGTAAGCGCTGGGATAATACCTGATCGATACGGAAAAATAAATGCACGAGAAAAACATTTTCCAATTCTACAACCGAACAGCGCAGTGACAGCTCTCAACATTTGCAGGATTGGTCAGCGGTCGGTGTTTGTAAGGTTTGAGTTTTTCGTGTGGGGTGGGGAGGGAGATAGTCAGAGGTGGTAATGTTTTACAGGTGTGAAAATTTCTTGGCACATTGTCTTGTTCAGCTTCTTACAAACATTTTGATAATTTCAGATATAAGAATAACCTATTGCTAAATTAAGTCTCTTGTTAATTGATCGCCGGCTTTCGGTTCACTGGGCAGTTCCTTAATTACCTAACCTCTCCCCACTAAGTGGTTTCTGTCATTTGGGCATTTCAAAATGGCGTCCGTAATCAGTCAACGCGTTAGAACTCGTTCTCAAATAAAAACCACTTATCCGGACATTTCGGAAACAACAACGGATGAAAGCTTGACACAGTCAACTGAGGTTACTTCCTCTGTCTTAGACGAAAGCGACGACGAAGATCTGTCAAAAATGGAGTTGGATGGAAAGAAGCGCAGGAGCCCACGAAAGCGAATACGTCGAATAAACAGCGAAGACGAAAGCGAAGAAGAACGAACTGCAACAAAGGTTCAGACCTTATCTAATCTTATCTCTTTTTTCGTCTTTGTTGTTGAGTGTCAGAGAACCAACTCAATATTTGATATGGGGCCAAGGAGTACCACGAGATTCACATACATATCATAAGAAGCTTTAAACTTTCTCCTTTTCATAGAAAACAAGAACTGCAGTGAAGAACACCGTGAATAACACCAAGACAAAAGATCAAGCACCCACTGTAAAGAAAGAACTAAGGTGCTCGTTGATTATTATCACTATTTTTATAATCAATATTTAGCCTAAATATCTCTTGCATGAGAATGCTGTAACACTCTACAGCATGGTGTTTAAAAATAAAGAATGGTGTTTCATTTTAAGTTTGGCTGTGAACTTGTACATAAGAAAGATGTAGTCAAGCTATTTGACAATGAAAAGCCAGTCATGTCACCCTCTTGGATTGCCGCAGCAACAGTAGGCTTAATCGCTTCACTGATTGCTGGATCCACTGCTGCGTCCGAGGAAAGTGACGGTTCTTTGCTCTAGCTCGATCTGGCGCATGATCCGAATAAGTTCTGTGTACGGTGGCGTTCACAGACCCAAAGGACGAATGCTTATTAAACATGGACTTACATAACACTGTGCAAATAACTTCACACAAGGGAAACATACCGGAACATTCACATTCCATACAGTACGCGCAGAAAACAAAGCTTAACTTCGTAACTCAGGTATTTAGATATGGTGTCAGAAAATGTATACAAAATAATATTTTAAAACGTAATAATATATTAATGTATATTAATGTATGGGGCTGCATACCAAAATCTTGCCCAATTTAACCTAGTCTCCTTCGCAGCCATTATTAGGGTCGTCACGGAACGCTCCTCCCCACTTGGAGGAGCGTTGCGTGACGACCCTAATAACGGCTGCGAAGGAGACTAAATTTAACCCCACTCCTGAACAGAAAAATGGAAAAAGTTTCATTTTTTCATTAATTTGTAGCAAGATCTTTTTTATTAGAGGAAGTTGCTTCAGTCACGTATAGCTACAATGCAAAGGGATCAAAAAAAAAAAAAAGAAGTCAACTTTACCTTGTCCTTATTCGCTTGATCAATAAAAATGGTTACATGTAGTTTAAAAATCTGGCAGTTGGAAGCTGATACATCACATTCTTAATAGGTTTTCATTTACTGTCAGAAGGTCAATTTTGTAAAATAATATTTAAGTCATTAAATTTTAGCAGACATAAGTTGTGGAAATAAAGTAATTTAGTATATTACAAATAATTAAAACATTGAGCCTTTTTTCTCCCTAGAGTTACATTGAAAAAGTTAGTCTACAAGAAAAAACAAGTAGCACAATCTTCTGATGAAGCTGACAACTTGTCGGAAAAAGAATCTGGTGTGGCGTCTAGTTACAGTTTGTCATCATCATCGTCATCATCATCGTCAGACAGGGCAAGTGATTCACCTGTACCAACGAGTGAACTGTCAGACAGTTCTCCTGATATCGACAGCAGTACTTATGAGTCGTCTGGGAATGAGGATATCACCTGGCGCATAAGGTAATGTAATCCAACGTACTGAAACAGATGGTGACTAGTGCATTTACTTGTCATTCTTAGCGTATGAAATCCCTAAAAATGTTCATAAAAATGCATAGAAAAGTTCTTAAAACTTCAAACCTAAGATACACAATGTTGTTAGTACAGGGATGAATTTTGCCAAAAAAATATGGCTTTCTATATACCCATTGCCCATTATTGGCTGTGTTAGGTTTGCAAGGTATTGTCAGTGGTAGAAATGGTTTGCAACTGGAAAAAGTGGATCAATTTTTTCATTGCCAAGTTCTTCCCTTTTTTCTAGGAAAAATGCTAAAACTGATTGTTTTGTCTGCCTTTATGAAAATCACTGGGTCAGGGAATGATATTCTTCCTCTTGCTGTTCTGTTCATTTACCTTTGCCCCTACCCCAAGAATTTTCCTCCATCTGGAACAGTAGAGATCTCGAGGACTGGTGTAATAATAATATTATTTTATTATATAAACACCAATGAAATACCAGGTGAGCTTTCGTGCAAAAACATGATATCTTCACATGTGAAAATAACATTTATCTTCACGCGTGAAAAGATCACCGCTGCTATGGTTACATAATAAATTGCGCCTTTTGCACTGATTTGGTATTTCATTGCTGTTTATGTAATATACAGAACATTACATGGCCGCTTGGAGATACGAAATTTCTTTTCTCGTGTTGAAAAATATTTCCCTCATTCACTGCGCTCACTTGTTAAATATTTTTCAACACTTGAAGAGAAATTTTGTATCTCCACACAGTCATGTAATATCCTCTATGTGCCACAGCAGTATCTGCTGAAACATGGTTACATATTCTAAATAATTATTAAGATCAGGATCATTTGGTTATTTTTTTGTTCACCAGGAAGAGTCCCAGGAAGCAAGCCCAAATAAAGAGTAGAAAAAAGATTGCTGAACTTCAAGCACACCACAGTGATTCAGAAGACAGTATGTCATCAAGTGAATCATCCTATGTTTCAGATGATTAAACAGAGAGCAGAAGTAAGAAGCTGACAGAGTAGTCTGAAATGTCTACAGCGTAACATATAATGTTGACTGACATTTTAACAGTGTGTTTGTCAGTTCGTTTAAAAGGGCTTTATGGAAGTCTATTTAAATGTATCAATGGACTTGTGGTGAATCACAGCTGCAGTTTATCTAAAGCAAAATAATAGTACTGCCTTTTATGTCCTGAAAAGAGCATGGCATGTCTGATTAGAATAAGGTTGGCCTCAGTACAAATCCAAAACAGCAGTTTTACTAGTTAAATGACAGATGATGAATATTCTTGGTTCCTGTTTTATCCTGTCAGCTGTGATCGTCTAAGTAACATGAACAGTCAACTCCCTTTATTGCAGACACCCTTGGAACTGCGAGTTAGTGTCCTCAGTAGGGAGAGTCCATAATAGCGGTAATTTATTTCAGTCAAACGTCACTCTGTAATTTACTTTTGCTGAGGATTTAGCTGCTGTCTGTATTATCTTGGTATCCGTAATAGCGTGGTGTCTGCAAGGTGAGCATTGACTGTGTATACAGATGGATCAGTTTATTTTATTTTAATTTTAATACTTACTAGGTACAAACATTTTAGTTGAAACAGAACCTTTATTTTGTCTGAGTGTTAAAAGAATGTAATGTACATTAAACTGTTCTGAAAGAACTGAAAGATACAAAAACTCGTTTATAAACAGATGTCATTTTAAACTTGTGTAATCACACTGAATTGTATATATCATGTAGAGTTTATATAATAAATTATTGTATTCACCCTATTTTTATTCATGATTTCGATTGTAAAGACTCACATCTACTGACTCTGATTTTTTTCAACAAAAAATGCTGAACTTGCACAACCTGATCCCAATGGTCTTTCCAGCAGTGAAATCCAAGATGGCAGTTCAGGCTGCCATTTTGGATCGTGGGGATGAGGTTGGTACTTTCAATAACTTAAGTTAACTATCTCATAGGAGATTACATTGTTAAATGTTTTGTTCCTGCATATGTCTGTTGGCTTTTAAAAAAGTTTTTTAAACATTCCCGTGATAAATATTGTTAAATGTAATGTCTATACATGTACACTTGCAGTTAAATGTTACCCTGCGAGCAGAGGTTCCTTGATTGCTCCATGTGTTGGCGGGGAAATAAGTTGCTTATTGCCCTGCAGACACCAAAGACATGCAGGGCACAAGATGTAGCACAACAAGGAGGTAAGATACCTCAACTCGCAGGGTAAGGAAAATGGGTAACTGCTTCTGAAGCAGTTATTGTTAGTTAAAAGTAAATAAAATATATTTATATAAAACACCTACAACTGCGTGAAATTATCCTCGCCCATGTGTTTTTATTTATTTCCACCTTCTTGTGCCATCTTTTTTTATTAATAAAACATTGTTTTGTGTACTCAAGAAAGTGAATGTTTTCTGTGTATTTAGTTATAAAATAAAATTTAACTGGTTCAGCTCTGTATGAAAAGGTCAAATATTTGATAGAGTTCATTAGCTTTGTTGAACCTAATCAGATAAAATATTATTGTAAAATAATATTTTTGTCAACTGTATGAATAACTCTGCTCAAGGACCGTCTACTAATGTTGAAGCATTGAAGCCGTCAGCTCTTTCTCGCAGTCTTTTTGACCCTCTCCCACTCAATTTCATGGTTGACCTTGGACTGGCGTTCCCAGATGGCAGATGTTGTTTGCTTCTGGTGTCCGTCCAGTCTCTTCCCCAGAGCCCTAGCTGTCTCTCCTTTGTAGTGCTCTCCACAGCTGTTGCACACCACGCCCATTTTCTACTCGAGGGGTGGGCATTCTGGTCCCCAGAGCCCCAACGTTTTTTTTTAAATTGTTGGACGAGTGGCTCTGGGTCCATCCAAAAATATCTTTTTTTTCATTGGCTGTCGAAAACCTGATGCACTATAAGGTGAAAAATGCTATGCTTCTGCGCATTTGTCTTTACTTTCTAATACTGAGCAATAATAATACTGAGCAAGCACAATGGTAATTTATCACACTGAGCGTGCGCTACCGGATGTCATGAAATTCACGACATCCGGTAACGGCTGTTACCAGGGCCCACGATCCAACGGCTGACCAGAAGATCGTAGGCTCTGGGAACGAGGATGGGGGGGGGGGGGGGGGGGGAATTGAATCTTGTCCTTCCAATGTACCAACAGAGACCGTAGGGTGTTATACTCACCACGCCCATTTTCTACTCGGGGGTGGGGGGGAGGGGATCTTGTCCTTCCAATGTACCAACAGGGGCCATAGGGTGTTATACTCAAATGAAGCATTTGGGGTCATAAATTAAAGTAAACTGAGGATAACATAATTATGCAACCTTGCGCAGCAATAGAAGGGCTGAGAGCTGTCTTATGTTGAATTTTAGCCCAATTTTCAAAAGTGACTGAAATTTTCCAAGTTCATATATGTGCCCTTCAATTTTGTCAGAGAACATTGCTCTGGTCACTTGCAAAAATTCATGCACTATTTAATTGAGGAAAACAACAAAAAAAATCAACCTAAAATTCGACAGAAGACAGTTATGCTCTCAGCCCTTCAATTACATTCATCTTTGAGTTGGTCTACCAGGCTGACCACTGCGACCTTGATTTGGATTTTGAGTCTTTCCTGCTGGAGGTTTCTTTGGCTGCGACTGTTTACTTTTTCCTTTGTCTGATTTGCCTTTAAACAGTCTGTTTACGTCCAAGGCATTCAAAGGAAGATTTGCAACTGGTTGATTTCCTTCTGCTGTACTTGGTTTCTGTTGGCCTTGTGCATCAACGTTTGCCATGTCAATAGCTAGTCTTGTTGGTGCATACAGATTGAACCATTGCTATTGGGAAAATTTCATTTTTTAACAACAGCAATTAATATTAGTGATATATAACATTTTGTACAATGAGATTTGATACAAGTTCAAGCTTGATGAGAGACAGACTGCACATTTATGCATAAGAAGTATGGGGAACTTAAATTTTGACAAGGAGCAACTTATGAGTATATTTTGCTCTGGCCAGTACATGCTACCCTGCGAGCAGTGCTTTCTCCACCGGACACTAAGCTATGAAAGGGAGAAGCCAATTTCTCTTCCTTTCGTGCACGTGGCATAGTGTCTGGTGGAGAAACCACTGCTTGCAGGGTAGTACATGCGATGCCTATAATTTTTCAAATAGAAGTAAATACGGTAATACACTGCCATAAAAATTACAAATCTCATACCTGATTGGTTTTCCCTCGTGATGATTACAAAAATAAATCTTGACTGGTGTTTGAAAGTAAAACATTTATAGGCCTTAAGCAAAATTGGCTGACATTTAAATATTCTGACCTGCATTCCAATTGAGCATAAATTACGTCTAGTGATTTTTGCTAATTAGGTGCGTATCATATGACGTCAGTAAGCTTATCGTAACGCGAGCTTCGTTGATCGGTCAGTCATAAGCTCGTTTTCATAGGGCAAGCACGTCAAAGGGCGGGGTTGTTATCTTTACAAGAAAGATCTTCAACGCGCTTATCGTCAATTGCCAATTGACCCCAAAGACTATCATTTGTTAGGTTTTAACTTTGACAATCATCTGTATTTTGACACTCGTTGCCCTTTTGGCTTGAGATCTTCTGCAATGATATGTCAACGCACGACAAAGGCCGTAATTTACATTTTCACACAATCCAACTTCTCTGCTGACGTTTACCTCGACGATTTTTATGGCGCAGAAATTCTGGCACTGGCTCATACCGCGTTTGCCGCCCTTGGACTTCTCTTTGATTCCCTCGGCTTAGCCTCCTCGCCCGAAAAGGACTCACCGCCAGCGACTGAGATGGTTTGCTTGGGTATTCTCGTCAACTCAGAGAATTTAACTTTACGAGTACCAAATGCGCGGCTTCGCGAATTATCTGACGAATTACATCTGTGGCTGTCACGCGAGCAATTCACAATCAAAGATTTGCAGTCCTTACTCGGAAAACTTTCTTTTGTGACTGCTTGCGTTCACGCCAGCCGGATTTTTCTCTCGCGCCTTTTAAACGCTTTGCGCAGTTTTCCTCCACATGCCAAACATCAACCAGTCACCTTGGAAATGCGTCAGGATCTGTCGTGGTGGAACACATTTCTTCCCCTATTTAACGGTGTTTCTGTTATCAAGCCCGCGGAGTGGCTCTTTGATAATTTGCGTTTCACCACCGATGCTTGTATGGTTCGTGGCGGCGCGACATGCCTCAGTCAATGCCTCACGTTTGCCTTCCCGCATTTTGTCTGTTCCGCTGCGACTCATATCTCCGCTTTGGAACTCTTCACTATCATTGTGGCTGTGAAGTTCTGGGCTCCTATGTTGCAACATCAGCGATTTCTCATCTCGTGCGACAACGAGGCTGCTGTTACTGTCATCAACTCAGGCTCCACTAAGGATCCTTTCATGCAACGCTGTTTGAGACAATTGTGGTTTCTTTCAGCGTTCCATGATTTCGAACTGCGTGCTCGTCACCTTCCAGGCGAACATAACTCGTTAGCGGACGCTTTGAGTCGTTGGCATATTCCCTCGTATCAAGCGCAGTTTGCACAGCTCACAACACAGCTCGGGATCAGTTACGTTTTCCACCAGATCCCCAGCGACTTTATCTATTTTGATGTTGACTGACATTATCTGTATCTATATATATATCGCTTTTTTCCGTCACTTTCATGAACATTTATGGCTTATATCTCTCTATAGGTTTATTTCTATACATATATATATTTTTTCTTTTTTCTTCTTTTTTGCCTTCGTTTCAGGGTCCTTCATCAGCATCCCTATACTCGATGCTTTTGCCCAGCGTCTTCTTGATCTTGCGTTTGCCGATTCTACTCATCGGAATATGAAGTCTCACGTTAGCGTTTATACTAAGTTTTGCCGTTCGGTTTCTTGCCCTCCCTTCCCTATTCAAATTCCCTTTCTTATACGCTACGTCGCTTATCTTACCCTCTCTGGGCGAGCTTATGGCACAATCATTAACCATCTTAGCAGCCTTAAGCACTTTAACCAGCTTTTAGGTTTTGGTAAGGTCTGGGACTCACATTATCGTTTTCAGTTAGTTCTTCGAGGCGCCAAGCGATACCTCGGCGTGGCTCCTACTCGCAAACATCCTATTACGCCGGAGCTCTTGCTTCAAGTATACCCCTTATTTACCTTAGACACGCCTCTACATGCCGCGATGTGGGCGCTATTTCTCGTCGCGTTTTTTACCTTTTTACGTAAATCTAATTTAGTTCCTGATGCGCCGAATTGTATTTCTTCCAAAGTTCCCTTGCGGTCTGATTTAGTCTTCACCTCCCAAGGTGCCACGCTGCATATTCGGGCTTCTAAGACTATTCAATATCAACAGCGTTCTTTGTCAATCCCCTTGCCTCGCATTCCTGGTTCCCCTCTCTTTCCCGTAACGGCTTTACGGCATCATCTGCGGCTCAACTCCGGTCCGTCTCACGCGCCGCTTTTCTCGGTCATTTCCCCCACGCCTCAGCGCTTATTTCCTCTTACGTATCGCCATTTTTGCGCTTTTCTTTCCAAGACCATTAGTGCACTCGGTTTAGTCCCGGCCCACTATTCTCCTCACAGCTTTAGGCGCGGCGGTGCTAGTTTTGCTTTTAAATGTAACGTTCCCGCCCCGCTTATACAGCGGCAAGGTGATTGGCAAAGCGACGCCTATCTCGTGTATCTTGAGATGACTCCTGCTCAAAAGCAACTTGCAGTCACGATTATGGCTACCAATGTTCTGCGTTTCTCTCGCCCTTAACCTATAGTCTCTCATTTTTTAACTATATATATTTAGCTATTTTTGTGATCACATTCTATTTACAATCACGCCCCTTCAATACCACCCAACTTCGGTTTGGGCCTTTTGGCGGGAGTCTATTGATTCAGCTACGACGTCATTCGCTACTCAGTGTACAGCAGTCGAATCTGACTCAATAAACTTGTTGCCCAAACCTTTCGTTGTGTGATTATTGAGAGCGCGTGATTAGCCCTACATGTAGCTAGTAGCCTTGTTCAAGGTAAAATATTCTTTTCAATGGATTTATAAACTCAAGAATTAGGTTAGTTGGGCTAATTTGAATGTAAACAAGATAATAAATACGTCGGCCATTTTTGCACAGGGTCTATATAGGTTCACTGCATTTGAGTGCAAAATTTCTCCTTGCTTTGTTACACAGTCTGACCTTTGTTTCAGGACTGAGTCCGGTTGAAGTAAACAGGTATTGCCAGAGAGGAAGACCAAGATGTACAATCATCATTCTGAAGTAATCAGTGAAGCAAGAGGCAAGATACGACCACTCTAGTGAACGATCAAGAAACCATATCTCTGGCTGACTGGTTGTTACTCCTGAAACAGAAGCCGAAAAGATAAGCCAGGAGAACTTTTTGAATCAGGATCAAAATAAATGTACTGATAAAAGATTTGAGACTACATGTAGCTTTGATTTAATGTCAGTAGTTTCACATTTCCCTTTCCAGCAAGCAAATTATGAATGAATGAAGAATTTATTAATGATAATCCAGCAACGATCTGGCTGGTATCTATAATAAGATGCTGTGATAACTGATGATGATGATGATGATGACAACGACAATCACCTACCAGCTTTAACATCTTTGTAAACCAAGCAGACTTTACCAAAACCATCACATGGATCCAGTTCAAAAACCTTGCAGCGATTATCAAAGTGTGGCTTTATGTGACCTACAGAAACATGACAACAGAAAAAGATAACGGTAAGATTAACCTGTATAATGACATTTGACCAAAATTGTATGGGCCAAGACCATTTAAATGAGACCTATTCTCATCTGATCTACTGTACAATTATATGTAGTGCAGAAATCAGCAAGCCAAAGCTGGAATGTTCGACCCCTACAGGCTACAGTGTACATCAGAGACGTGTCCATGCTAAAATTTTGAACTGTTCCTGAAAACTGACATGTATGTTTTTACCCTTCAAATCTCAAGGGTTATCATCATCAAATTTCTCCTCATCAAATCAGAAAATCATTATGAGAAAAGGTTATGAGAACTGATCACCGAAGAGAAGTTTTCTCAAGATCTTTATCAAGTTCTCCCAACTAGTACTACAGAAAAATCTGTAGAGACCAGAAATGGGAAATTGTGCATTGAATGTAGGGCTGAAAGAGTTAACTAGCAACAGTACCTTGCTCATCCCCCTCGTCTGTGTCAGAATCTAAGTCAGCCAACGAAGGTTTGTCATCACTAACAGTCGTGGATTTAGATAGCAACACCAAACCTGCCACAGGATTTAGTTCCATCTTTCCCAGGGGTAACACACTTCCTAAAAGCATATGGTTTAGGTACAGTGTAATGCTGTGTACATCATTCAGTGTAATAAAAGGAATAGGACATTCATTACAACAAAAGCAAGCCTTTAAAATTACCATCAAACTTGATACTCCATTGTATCAAGAGCCCATTTGTTGTCAGGAAAAAACTTTTCAAGTCTCCTGGAAGGATACACATGTTTTTCTGCCAAACAAAGAGAAAACAATGTTTATTTATTGGCCACATATATTATGTATTCATTTACTTGAATGGACAGACTGACCTATTTATTGACTGAATGAGGGACTGTCCGATTGACTAATGGAGTAACTGTGAGTGACTACCCAACAAAATGACTGACTGACTGGCTGACTGACTGATTAAGTGACTGACTGACTGACTGACTGACTGACTGACGGACTGGCTAGCTGGCTGGCTTAAGCTGGCTGACTGACTGACTGACTGACTGACTGACCGACTGACTGACTGATTTAGTGACTGACTGACTGACTTACTGACTGACTGACTGGCTGACTGACTGATTGACTGACTGATTGATGTTTGACTGACTGACTGTCTGACTAAGTGACTGACTTAACTGACTGACTGACTGATTGACATCTGACTTACTGCCTAAGTGACTGAATGACTGATTGATGTTTGACTGACTGACTGTCTGAGTCATTGAATGATGGAGGGACTGGCTGATTCACATCAGACACTGGCGTTGATCCACTGAATGGCTAACTTGCTGATTGAGTGATTGATTGATTGATGATTGATTGACTGACTAAATAATTTGCTGACTAATCATATAAATGAGTGATCGACTGTTCATTGTTTGATTGACTCAGAATCTGTGACCTCTGAGAAACTGAGTGATCGTGACTGATTTGACCTTTTAGTTCCTTCAAATAATCAATGGATTAAGTCTACTCCGAACAGATAAGAGATTAATACCTGTTCCCAAGTGAATATAATGTGTTTCTCTGCTGGTTGTCTGTCCAGAAGACGCACATCTGTTACACCAGGTTTTTTCTCTAAAAATATAATTATTTCGTCTGGATGATTAATCTCATAAACCGTGTTACAAGTTTTCTGATCGACACAGCCCGGCTACACAAACGTGTGGCGGACAATCACTCTCTTGATTTCTTCACGTTTATCTATTAAAAGAAACGCTTTTCAATATTTCTGTCATAATTTTTGAATATTTAAGTATGTTAGTTGTTGACTTACCAAGGGATCGAACGACTCCTAAGGTCATAGAATCAAACAATTCTCTCACTTTACTTTGCTCAGTCAAGGACGCCATCTTGCATGTATCACAAACCTTTCTCTAGTAGGGAGGGGCTGGTAAGTTAGAGTTGTTTTCTTTTTTACGGGAAGCTTCTTCCGAAAACTTTTTAAAAAAACTAATAAATCCTAGATTTAACAAAGAGATATTTTTTGTTTTACTTTAATGACTTAAGTTTTTTTTTAATTTCCCATTAAAATGAAAAAATTTGAAAGATTTGGGTACTTTTTCCATCATCTTTCCTACCCCCTCCCCCTTGCTCAAAGGGAGGTATGACTGCGGAAATCTGGGCACGAACGAATGTTGTTTTTGGACAAAATGGCGGCAAATTTAGAGGAAGAAGAATTTCTCGAAAGCGCGAGTCCTATAGCACCCACATTGCTGAACCTAGAAGGCACAAATACAACTGAAAACGGGGGAGATGCGGATGAAATTCAGAACGACGAGGAAGAGGAAGAAAAGAACCCACTCTTGGGACTGAAAAAGTGCAAGGAATGGCTTCTACAACAGAAGATCAATCACGAATCCGAATTACTCGTTCGTAAGTTGTAATTTTCACTTCTTAATTCTCGAGCTATTGTGAAAGGGTTCAATTTTAGTTAAAAGTGTCAGTGATTGTCTCCAGGTTAAGAAACGGTAGAGAATTCTTTACATTTCAAGGTTCAAGCGAATCATGAAATGTACATGCATGTTTAGCCGGCGTGATCAATCGATGAAATCGATAATCGATAACAATCGATGGCAATTGATGACAATCAATAACAATTAATGGATTTAAATATCGAAAATCGATGTCCAATCGATGGCGAAAAATTTGTCTTTTTCAATTGCCATCAATTGTATATTGATGAACATCAAATGCCATCGATGTGCATATTTTTTGATGGTCAAAATGAAACGCTTTTACAAAAGAAATACGGTGCACCTTATCAATCACTTTCAGCAAAATCCCACAATCTCTTTTCTTCTTCTTAGCCTGTGAACAGGTTCCCGTAGCCAGAAAGAGCGAAGGAAATGGCGAAGGAAAAGGCCGCGAGCGAAGTGAGGCGAGTGAAGCTGGCCGTCCCTTCCTCCCCCCAGTCCCCCCTCGGCCAGCTCCCCTCTCGGCACAGTTTCACCCTGCCTCGCTTTGCTCGCGGTGTTTTCTTTTGTCCTATCCCCTACCATAGCCTGTTCACAGGCTACTTCTTCTGAGCAAAGAATCGGTCACCAACTTCAACAGCAAATGGACATTCCTGGTACATACTCTTTAAGTACAACCTGGTATAGATAGTCAAAACAACTTGATACATTTCCAGTCAGTTATTTGTGCAAAGGCTGGGGCAAAAGTCACCAGACATGTACGCGACCACAAGCGGAACAAAACTACCAATAATTATTAATCAAAAATTGATAGAAAACAGTCAGCTTCACAGTAAACGATAGTCAATAGTAATCAATGGCAATCAAAACCAAATAGAGGACGGAAGCTTGTGATTACTGATTGGTCATCAATTGCCCGATTGCAATCGATAACAATTAATTGTTTGTCATTGATTGTTATCAATTGATGGATAAGATTTTGGATGGTTTTTTTTTTTTTGCAAATCTTTATTAACAAAAGAATTACAATATAACAAGCATACAAATGAAAATTGATGGTAGTACAAGTTCATTTGACAGTACAAAAGTTATTACAACATATGGATTTGCATCATAAACAACACACATCGCATGGTACATAAAACTAGAAAGACACAAAGACATTATTATAATAATATAAATGAGGCACAGTTACCATAAGACATACAGCAAAAGTTTATTCTAGTGAAGACTGATTAGAACAATAATTATAGTCAGCACTCGCCAAAACACACAAAAACAAAACAACACGAAACGCAGGCCACAACACGTATTACTTACGCTAACACATAAGACCCTATAGTTTCTATGCTTAATACAGAGGAAGAGCATGTTGGTATTTGCAAAACGGAAAAGAAGAGAAAGGAAATAAAAAAAAAGGACTTAAGCCAAGCCTTCAATGCGTAGTTTGAAGGCAATTCTTTGTTTGAATTCGTCAAAATTTAATTGTTTCTTCTTTAGTTTTTGACAGTTTAAATAATATTTAGCAACTAATAGACAATAATTTAACTTTTTCACAGTTCTGTCTCAGCACGCAAATTGACTATAATTTAATTTACCAAATAAACGTTCTTCGATTTCGGATGATAGATTGTCATCAATTGATCACACCGGGATGTTCAGGTAGCTTTAGGTTTGGCGAACTTTCTTGGTTTATGAAAGGACATGACAGGACAGGATCAGTGTGAATGACAAGGCAAGTCCAACCTAGCCTTGAACCACTGATTCCCTGATCTTGCAGCCAAAACTCCTTGCTGACCACTACACTGTTGTACCTCCACCTGTGCTCCAGTTTTTCTTTCTACCCAGTTGTACAAATGGTTACTGGTAAGTCACTGGCGAGAAGAAGAAGTACTCTTTGCTGTTCTGTAGTACAGAAATTGAAGTTGAGAGAAACCATGGTACCTACCACTTGGAATATTTAGCCTTAAAATGGATGTAACACCTTGGGTTGGGTCTTTGCCATAAGAGATCACAAAAATTGTATCCTTGTAGCCTGTGAACAGGCTTCTTGGGTGTGCTGAGACGGCGGAAGCGCTTCTGCCCTCTGCGCACGCCCAAGAAGCATGTTCACAGGCTAGTATCCTAGGGCTTGCTTTGATTTATTAGGTTAAAAAAAAATGTTGACCGTGTTGTTTGCAGGGCGTCTCCAGCAGCGTGAAGACCTTCAGACCTCCTTGAATGATTCTTCACAATTAGATCTTTATGAAAGGTTTGTGTTCATTTGTAATCCACTTACTACAAAAATTACTAGTCAAGAAGAGTAACATGTTTCCTACTTGACCCTTTGCAACAAACAGTTGGTACAAAACCTTCTCCAGTGCCAGGTACAAAACATGAATACTAGTAGATAATGTGTTGTGCTATTTGGTTTTAAATAAATTATTTAATTTACAGAATGTGGTTAACAGTTGAAACAAAAGGGATGTTTTACCAAAAGAAGAAACAAAAGAAAATAACCAAACAGACAAAAAATACAAAAACAAGACAAAAAAAAACAAAACAAAACTAAAACAGATTTACTTACTTGTATATAGTGATTTTTGCCGGAGTACCTTTGGCTAACCCTCTTTAAGAACTGAAGAAAAATCAAATTTTTTTAGCCTTGTTGTTTTTTATCAAATTTTCCCTTATATGATAATAATGATGATTATTATGATCTGCACTCATTTACTGAGGCTCAATGCATTTCTTCCTGGGTTTTATGCCCCTCTGTCTCTAGGGATAATTTTACTCTAGGGATGACTGTCAATTATTGACAGTTATCTTCAGTTTATATTAATCATCCATTGGTATTTAAATTCATTGGGTAGGTTTAATTTTGTCGTAGGATATCCAAGCTGCAAGATCAGTTGTATTCCTTATCAACCGCACGATCCTACAAGAAGCTTGTCTTGGATAGGTTGGTCACTAGAGCTCATACCAGCTGTCTACTTGTCAAGTTTATTCATATAGTTTGTTGTCACTTTCTCTCAGCTGAATCTGTCAAACATGTACATGTATTTGTGACTGGGACAGAGTGTGGGGAGACACCAACTTGTGCAAAATTTGTTATGATGCTAATTTCTGTTTACAACACCTACTGCAAAAGTTGCTGATAAGAATTGAAAATTTCTTCTATGCTTAAAGATGCCAGGATAGTCAGATTTCAAAACCCTATTACATGTGAGCAATAGTTTTTACCCATCACTTGCACCATTTTTCCATTCTGTGTATAGACCCCTGTATAGGATGCTACTGTTGTACTTGTAGAAAGTGAAATGAAATTCCATTTTCCATGAAGCCTTCAAAAACTATATAGTAGTTATTGTTGCACATGCTTGTATTGCCATGTTGCAGGCTTTTATGTGGTGACCAGCTAATAAAAAAGTTATTCCCAGACGTTCTGTCAGAGGTGCCAACAGAAGAACAAATTGAAGAAATGAAGTAAGGATAAAAGTTTGTATTACAATCATTACGTGTCGATGAAAAGTGAGTACTAAGGCAAGCATATTACTCATTCAGTAATGGTCAACAGTAAATCACCTGTTGACAGACGTGACTCGAAGGAAGGAAGGAAGGAAGGAAGGAAGGAATGAAAGAAAATGTATTTGCTGTGTCACACATTACAGATAATTGAGGGACTGAGAGCATAACTGACCCAAATGACTTTTCAGATTTGTTTTCGTTGTTTTAGCCCAGATTTGCCAGAGTTTTTGCACATGGCCTTAAATTCCTTTCGAAAACATTGCTCCAATGCGCTGCTTTACTTTTCGTTTGCAACAAAAAACAATGATTATGGGCAAGATTTCCATTTTTATCACAAAACAAAGTGCAAAGCAAAATTTGACAGAATTATTTGTGTCTTAGTGAGAATTAAGGTTAGGGGACACCTTGTGATGTCTATCATACAGTTAATGCATCTCATTAGCATCCTCACTTTCTGATGTGACTGAAATGTCCTCGGTATGGTGATCTGTACTTCCTAGACTAGCTTTTATATGCTGCTCGGAGTCATTTTTGTTCCTACTTTTGCCTCTTAAATTTAAAGATCAGCTGATGTTGACATCTAGTATTAGCTATAAACTAATATAAGACTCTTAATTCATTTATTCTAAACCTTTGCTTTCAGTTCTTTTGCCAAACTGTGCGTAAAACAGAACAAGCTTAGTACTGAGATTCTTCTGGAACATGAGGTTAGCTTCTATTCTTTTATCTTCCTCTGACCTGCATAGTACAATTAAAAGACAGTGCCTCCTTTTGTTACTGCACAAACGTTCTGCTTATCTCGGGATGGTCCGAGCAAGTTGAGTTTCTTAAGGACGGTGCCTGCTAAAACAGGGATATTTTTGCGCGGTTTATTACTGCGCGCGAAAAGCAGATCTTGGCAAGGGTTATTGGAATCCGAAAAGAAAAATAGGGGTAACTACGCATTTTTCAGAGATAATTAAGCTTCAATTTTGAAAATAATGCGTGGCATACATTGTTTTGTATATTGGTGCTTTTTAGAATACTTGTTGCTTAATTATCTATAAAAGATGCGTAGTTACCCCCAATTTTCTTTTTGGATTCCAATAGCCCATACTAAGATCTTCTTTTCCCGCATAGTCATAATGTGTTAAGGCTGGTTTCCATATGATCGCGGATCGCAGATCGCAGATCGCAATAATGTCTGCGATCGTCTGCGATCATATGGAAACCAGCCTTTAGATAGAACATGGTTCTATCTTCTGCGATCGTCTGCGATCGCGATCGCAGGATCGCAGACGATCGCAGAAGTAGTTTCCATATGATCGCAGACGATCGCAGACCTTATTGCGATCTGCGATCCGCGATCATATAGAAACCAGCCTTTAGGAGGCAACGTCCTTGAAACTTCAGGTTCTTGCCTGCAACATTAGAGGCATTTATACAAAATGTATTGTTACTACTCAGCTAAGCTGGCAAAATCTGGTGAATACCATATAATTTAATCCCTGAAATTTGTAGCAAAGACAAAAATCAAGTGTGTGTCACATGAAAAAATACCGCACGGTTCATGCAGTATTTAGCAGCCTATCCCAGGAGGTGAAGAGGTGGGTCGATCTGCATCGTTTACAAAGTCTCGCATTAATGGGTGAGAAGACAAAAGAACGATCAACAAAACAATGCGCCAGACACAAAAAACAATGGAGCTGCAAGTTATCTGGGTCGAGTAAAATTAGAGCTTAGAAAAGGGGCAGGCCTACTTGAAGAGGTTGGTTCTTGGAAAGAAACCTAAGCTAGATTGACAGGTGGAGTTGTGAATGCCAGCAGCAAAGTAGCGAGTGAAATAATTGGAAGGAGGCCTGCAAGTTCAAATACACTGTATGTCCTTCCTCCCAACTTCAGCCGGCATTTCAAGCATTTGTTTTCAGTGTTTTTCAAGCCTGTCCTCTCGTGACCACAGCCACAAGAATTATGGCTTTTCATTGATTTGTTTTAATTATGTTCAGTATGGAATCAAATAAACGCAGCTGTCGTTAAGCTTTGGAGAAGCTGACTCCACAAGATATTAAAGTAGCAAGTTCTAAAGAAATGAAAGTCTCCCCAGATTCTAGTTGTCTTTTAGTTAATAGGGAGCTTAAGCAATGACGACAGCGTCAGCAGGGAGAACGTCACTATTAAAATGAATTCACATTTTTTTCAAACGTCGTCGCGATTATTCCAACTCGCTTTAAAAGTCAGTTCGCAACATTTCTTATTTTTTCCTAGGCTTTGTTGGAAGCGCAAGCCAGTTTAGACAAGCTGAAGCAACTAAGTTATGGTAAGTCAAACTTCAGTTTTACAGTATTCTCTCCCTTGGTTCATAATTTCGTTTAAGGTTACCTTACACCTTCTGAGGCGTCTCGCGTCCAAGTGATGTAGCGCGTCCGGTTTAAACTGTAGATACCTACACCCTTACATAAAATTAAAGCTTATATAGCTGGCTATCAAACTAAACCAAGAATTTTGAAATAAAATGAATTGCCGAATTTTTAGCGCTGTTTTCTCGAATCAAATTTTTTCACTTAAAGGAGCCACTTCAAAGTGCTAAAACTCAAAAGGAATTTGTTCGTTTGCCTTCAAATTTGGACAATAGCTAGTTTAACATATAAACAACAAACACGTGTCTGCGAATTTTTTCTTTCCAAATAGTTTTTCTCCGAGAGCGATTTTTGTACGATCACTCCACATTTTTTTCATCCTATTTAAAAAATGTTCTATAACTTTTCATTGCGATTGAATATGGCAAAACGCAGACACGTTTTTTTACCGCTTTGGGTCCGGAAACTGAGAAGCAAATTAAATTAGCGAAAAAACAAAATTCGCTTTGACTTGTAGTTTTAAAAAGGTGATTCGGACGCTCGCATTTAGAGGTCATGAAAAAGTCGACAATTCATTTTATTTCAAAATTATTGGAATCGTTTGATAGCCAGCTCTATAAGCTTTAATTTGATATAGGGGTTTAGGTATGTACATTTTAAACTGGATGCACTACATCGCTTGGACACGAGACACCTCTGAAGGTATAGGGTCACCTTAAGAAATTTCCAACAATCACTTGATCTTTGTGGTTTTACGGCCTAAGGATTTCCCATGATTGGCCATTGAAGATTTTTTTTGGTCAGTAAAAAGCTAGGGTAAAGACATGTTAAATGCGGGGAATTTTGTCTCCCTAATAACCTTGAATCACAATTTTTGTTCAGGTGTTGGACTTCAGGACTTTTTAAAGCTTTGAGAATATTGATTGTCCTGGGAAAAAAACAATGTAAGTTTGTTAGTTAATTTTTCAGCTTCGGCTTAAACTGTATTTTAAAATCCGGTGATAATGTCTGTTTTATCCTGTAATAGGGAAAAAGAAGCAGAACAGAAACCTAATGAAATCCCTTCAGGTAAGTGCAGAGGCCACTTGCTGGACTGTGACAAAATTATTCCCTCCTGGCTATGACCAGGGCCGTACCTAGGATTTTTTGTCTGTGGGGGCAAACTCCGCACACCCCTCACAGGGGTCTACCGTATGTAGACAGGGTTTCTAGTTGAACACAAAAACACAGTAGTTATTTAAATACAATTCAAGCCTTTTCAGTATTACTGTGACACGTTGCATAGCTCTATAACACGCTACAACGATTACTAGAGAACAAAAAACCAAAAAGCCGTGCCAAGAAACACAACTCCTTGTGACAAACACTAATAGTCGGGCCCGGCATTCCAACAATTACAGAATGAAGCTCATTGCATGATACAGGCAATGATTAATTTCTGTCCTAACATTACACAAATCTCAACAAGAAAGGCAGTTAAAACTATCAAGCACTTAAAAGATCCAAGCCAAACCCAGCTGAAATGCCCTATGTGGCATAAAAACACCGTCGTCGAACACGCGGAATAAGAGATCATATTCAAAAGGAAGAGAATTTGTTACAGCGAGTTATAGCTTTTTCTGCGCGCCTAATTTACACCTACTTTTGTTGCATTTGTTTGTGCTACATATTTCATACCTTTCGCCCCCACACCTTTAAAGATTATTATGTATGTAAAGAGCCTTTCTGACACTCCTTTTACCCTTTTTAAGCCAGTTTTCTTTGCATAAGTTTTTAGTGTGCGCGTCATTTTCAGTGTTGTAAAGTTGTGTTTCGCCGTTTTTATGTTAGTCGTTCGTTTTCTATTGTTTCTCAGTTGCTTATTCCATGTCGTTACTTGTAGTATTTTTTAACATCTTTTATTTAATCTTTGTATTTCATGAACCGTTCTGGTACGGATTTGTTTACCGTCGGGATGTGTTTGGAATGGTGAAGTTTTCGAATAAAGTGATAAAGTAGAGAGCTGAGTGTAATTAGCAGCGGCTACAGAATTCAAAAAAGGAAACTCAAAAATCATTAGGCGCAAATGAGCTGTCGGATGATGAACATGTGATGGTTAAATCCAAACCCGCTACAAATACTTGCGAGCAGGGCAGGCTTTTAAAACCAATTTATCTCTGAAAAAAAATATACTTGTATAACCTAGATTTAAAAAGACTAAAACACGCGCCAGAAAGTGGCGTAGGCTTGTCAGTCTTTATTTACACACCAAATTCTAAACCATAGGCAGCACAAACTGACAAAATCATTATTTTCATAAGAAAACCGGTACTGGCTTTTGCCTCAAAAGATTTTCCAAAATAATTATTTGGAATTCACATTGAAGGAATATTTTTTCAGTCAATTAGTCGATTTTCTTGTGATCAGTGTGATGTTAGAAACAAATTGAGTTTTCCTGGCGGGGGCAGCTGCCCCCTCTGCCCCCGCGCTAGGTACGGCCCTGATGACGTTAGGCCTGGTTCCCACCGCTGAGATAAGCACAAGCGTAAGCATAAGAAAAATCGCGTGGGAACGGGATGTAATAAGGGTGAGTTAAGCATTAGGGGACTCGTAGGTAATACGAGTCCCCTGAAAATGACTGCGTGGGAGGCTAGCATAAGTATAAGCGCAAGAAAAAGAAACTTTTTTCCATTCCTTGTGCTTGTGTTTATTTCACAAGTGGGAACCGGCGCGAGGTAAGCACAAGCACAAGCTAGATGATTCCGCCATCTTGAATCAGTTTCCAGATCTCCTCCAACGTTACTGCGCTTGCGTATGCCTTATTTTCTTGTGCTTGTTTCGCATGTGGGAACGTCGCAAGCTTATGCTTGTGCTTATCGAACAAGTGGGAACCAGGCTTAAGCAACGATATGAGGGCGACAAAACGACAACGTCGCAAAACAATAGGTGTAATGAGGGAAAGCAATCGCTCTGCACGTGCGTTTTAAATTTTGGTACATTTCTTTGCCGCCCTCGGCAAAACAATGGGGAACTTAAGCAACGACGACGGCGACGGCAACGAGAACGCCACAAAACAAAAGGTTTAATGAGCAAAAACAATCGCTCTGCACGTGCGTATGTTTTTGTACATCTCTTTGCCGTCATCAGCAAAACAACAACGTGAAATGACCAAATTCAAGGATTTGTGGAGAACGTGAGCACACCGGTGAATTTGTCATTCTCTTTCCTTACTTGAACGCCGTTCCTATCATTTTAGTTCCCGGATACTTCGGCCACATTGTGCAAATTGAACGAATTGGAATAATCGCGAAGTAGTACAAGTGACGCGAAGTCATATTTTCAATTGACCTTTTCGTTGCCGTTGCCGTCTTTGTTGCTTAAGTTCCCTAATAGGGAGTTTAAGAAACGAGGACAGCAGCGGTAACGAGAACGTCATTTAAAAATATAACTTCTCGTTTTTGTAACTCTTTCGCAATCTTTTAAATTTGTTTAACTTGGAAAATGCTGGCGAACTCTCCAGGAACTAAATTAGTATGAACGACGTCAAAGTAAGGAAAAATAAAGAAGATTTTGCGTCATACACTCCCGTTCTTGAGAAAACCTAAAATTTGGTCATTTCACGTTGTTGTTTTGCGGAAGACGGCAAAGAAATGTACCAAAATGTCAAACGCACGTGCAAAGCGATTGTTTTTGCTCATAGGCCCATTGTTTTGTGGCGTTCTCGTTAACGTTGCCGTCCTTGTTTCTTAGGCCCAGTTCAGACGCCGAACTTTTCATGAGCCGAACTTAATTCAAATTAAGGTCGCCCAAATCACGAAAATCCCGCCTTTTGATTCAGACGCCGAACTTAATTAGCCGAACTTAATTTACTTGAAGCAAAACCAATCGAAATGTTAGCGTGTTTTTTTTTTAATTATTATATTTTTTTATTTGAAATACGTTATAACAATTTATGCATTAGGTTCGGCTCATGAAAAGTTCGGCGTCTGAATCAAAGCCGTTCCAAAGCCGAAATTCCCGGCTGAGCCAGGCGGGAAGAACGGCTGAGCCGTTCCAAATTGAAACAGCCGTTCTCAACTGATTCAGACGCCGAACATTTCATGTACTTAATTCGAAGTATTAGGTTCGGCTCATGAAAAGTTCGGCGTCTGAACCGGGCCTTAAACTCCCTAATAACGTGAAATAACCAATAACTTCTCTTTTTTAGCTCGAACACCATGCCTACTAATTTGGTTCCTGGAACAGGGAAATTCGCCGTTTTTGTACAACTTGAATGAGTACATATAATCGCGAAGTAACAATAATAATAATAATAATAATAATAATAATAATAATAATAATAATAATAATAATAATAATAATAATAATAATAATAATAATAATAATAATAATAATAATAATAATAATAATAATAATTTACCAATTTATATAGCGTGTATTTACATGTGCTGATCAATAGCGCTTTACAATCATATGTTTAAAAGAAAACGAAAATACATTACCGTGAGAATAAAGTAACACAACACAAATAAGATGAAGTAATACTTTCAAGTGGCGTTTTCGTTTCCGTCATTGTTGTCGTTGCTTAAGTTCCCTAATTGTGACATAGCACCGTAACCTCGCGTGTTTTGGGGTTGAAGAAGATAAAACAAACAGGAAGAAGATGAACCCCCTGAAGGAAGTTCTTTTATCCTTTATGTTAAAAATACGACTTCTGGGAATTAATGGCATGAATAATAGTCTGACCTGACCTGCTGGAGGTGGGTGGGGTGAGGGGAGGGCAAACTTGTAGCCTTCAATGGGTTTTATTAGAAAAGGGAAAAACTACAGTACCCAGAGAAACCCCTCCGGGGAAGGACGAGAATTGAACTAGCAACATGCTTAACTCAGATGTGACGCCGAGTCTGGGAATGAAGCCCGGGCCACATTAGTAGAAGGAGAGTGTTCTTTGTCACCACTGTGCCATCCCTGCTCCCTGCTCTCTGTCCATACAAGTTTCTCCATGGTTATCTTTTGCTTATGTTAACAGAAATTAAAGGAAGATCAGGAAGATACGTCTGCCTCTGCTACAGACAATGCCGCAATCCAAAAGTAAGTACGGAAAAGTACTTTAGGGTGGGAGCCATGAGCGACTGTCAGAGGTAGAAATGTAGAGAGTTTGTCAAAACTTCATGGAAAGGAGAGATTTAAGTACACTACTTAAATGTGTCCATGCCCATGCCAAGGTTATATAAGGTTTGGACGACATTTTCTCCATCCACTCTTCAAGCTCTACCAGTCGCCCATGGCTCTCGCCCAGCTGTCCCGCGCCTTTTATCCTCAACCATTCTTCGCCATATAGATAAGGGGGTTAGTTTCTAAAGAAACTGTGGTATTGTGTCGGTGGCGGAGTGGAAACAAATATTTGGTTTTATCACCAGGGCTGATAAGATAATTTGACCACAGTAAAGAGATTCGACTGCTAGCAGTCGAATCTCTTTACTGTGGTCAAGTTATCTTATCAGCTCTGTGGATAAAAACCAAGCATTCATTCCTCTCCATGTTGTCTTTTAGCGTCCACCTCTTCTTCTCCATTCTGCCCTCCGTGTTTCTCTAAGTACTCTTTCCTCGTTATGCGGTGAACTTAGTTCACTCTTCTCCTTCTGAGCTCATCAGTTCACAGCTGTGATCTTCGGTATTTGTTGGTACTGACAGATCAGTTTTGAACATGTGTCAGGGAAAATAAAGGTTCTACTAGAAACATTGCAGATCGAAATGCACAAATCACCAACAATCACAGTGCTGCAAATACCTTTTTGGAGAAAAGTAACGCTCTACAAAATGAACGCGTGTTTTAAAAAAATCGCGTTTGAAATTCGCAAATTCGTGGAGGGAGGCAATTCAAACCTCAATTAATAGCGACATTTCTTTTCTTTCTTTTTTTTTTTCAGCATATTTCAACCTTCCACCTTCGATTGTTTATGATGTTTTAGGTTGACTGTATTTTGCGATCAGAATTGTCTTTCTCAGCTTTCATTCCAGTTTATTCGACAGGAAATGCTTTTGGATTCATGTTTTCTTACTTGACAAAATAGAAGACCACCTCCATTATATTTGGAAATTTATCCTTCTATTTTCCGTAACTTTATTCATTTCGAACTAAATTCCACGCATTCCTGTTCTTCATTATAGGAAAAAAAGAATTCTAGTAAAGTCAGGGAAATTCTTGTATCTTTCGATAAGGTGGAAGTCCTGCCTTCTCGATCCCGTCCCCAGTCGCTCGCTCGAAACTGTAGAGCGCGGGAAAAGACTCCTTCCCATAACCCCCCGCTTCGCGCTCGTTCCTATTCTCCGCCATGTTGTATTCGCACTCATTCCCAAACTCCCTTATCAAGGAAGGGAAGAGACTGTGGAGGAGGCAGGTGGAAGCCTATAGGTGCAAAGTTGCTACATGTATAGAATATTAGATCCTTGCACATAATTTTATCTTTTATCTTGCTTTGTATTTGTATTTAGTAAAGGAAAGAAATTAACCTTTGATTGCGCAGATATTTTAATTAACAAAGCGTCTAAAAGTACTTAAGAATTTACAAGCACTTGGGAACGTTTTACGTCACACTGAAAACTGTGCGCCCCAGTCAGTTATTTTTTTAAGTGCATTAATGTACCGTCATCGGCTGTTTGGGTTTGTCTCACGTGGTCAGTAGCGCTACGGTATCTTGTTGTCTCAAAGGATTTTCCCAGGAAAGTCTTCAGTAATTCAATAACCTAGAGGCGAT
Source organism: Pavona decussata (assembly GCF_977016875.1). NCBI lineage: Eukaryota > Metazoa > Cnidaria > Anthozoa > Scleractinia > Agariciidae > Pavona > Pavona decussata. The sequence continues at coordinate 1,943,592 of NW_028145663.1, read as the reverse complement.
CTTTTTCAGGTTGAAACAGCAAATAGCCGAGAAAGTAGAAAAAATAGATATCGTCAGAAATGTGTTTCAGGTAAGTTGTGTAGGGTTTTAACTATTTCTACGAGAAAATGTTAACTCCTTTGATGTTGGGGAATGGATCGATCTAAACAGGGATTTTTTTGCTTGACACTATCTTAGCCTTTTGTTGATTGTGATACAGGTAACCTGAATTAAGAGGCAATGCATTCAGTGGTTTATTATCCTCTGTTAAGCGAACAGTGCCAGAAGTTCTTCCTTAAAGGGGAAGTATCATGGGATTTTTGGTATCTTTTGTTAAAAATTCTTGAAAGGAACAACTCGTGATCTGTTCTAGCGCATTTTGGAAACAAAAATACGAAAACTTGAGAAACATTAGCCTAACATTTTTCAAGTTTCAATCCATACCGGTATACTCTGTCTCTGGCCAGAGGCACTAATCGACAGTTTAATTGCACTGGGATGATAATTTATAACAAACTTGACAATTATTTAGTTGTTTCTGCTGACAGACAAACATTTTTGGGTTTTGAAATGACAGCAAATTTGCGTGATACTTCCCCTTTAAGTTTTGCAAACTTACCCTCTATTAAGCGGTACCTTAGCCTGTTCACGCAAACGTTCAGTTTGCTGCGAGGAAAACTTGTTGCGGGGAAAAACTAAGAGATTTGACTAGCGTTTGCGTCGTTCCCCTCACAGTTCTTCCCACGCACGCCATTTTTCCTTCGCTCCCCACTTCAAGCTATGCAGTTGAGTAAAACGCTTTGCGGACGTCAAATCCCTCTTTCGCTAATTTCTCCTTTAACAAATCGAATCTAATCTATACAAAGCGTTGAATCGGCCATTCCCCGTAGGTTTGACTTGGAAATGACCCGTAGAATGAATTTAGGCGAAAACGTAATTATCGTGTCAGCAAGACTTTGTAACCGTTTTGAGTTAATCCAGGTTTCCCCACCATCCCAGAATATCAATCCAATCTGAGTCATATCGGTCCGAGTTCATCGCGATAGCTGATCAATATTTCAGTCTAAAAAATATGTGCGGTGTCACTGTTAACACCGTATAAAACCATTCAATTACAGATTGAGGCTCGTAACACTGAAAATGGTTTGTGCAGATACGGTGAAAGCGTTAGGTTCTATCTCGTGTTGGCCAGCTCCTAACACAGCTTTGTTTACTTTTTGGAGAAACACAATTTTTCTAGTTTTACTGTAAGTCTTTCCAAATGGTTACTTTTGGTTCTCTGTCACAATGACCACGCCCAAGAGTGCCACGTGATTAATGTTCTTCTCTCTTGTTATACTGTATGGGTATCACATAAACCTCTTCTGAAAACACGGTATATTACGAGGATTTAGACCGGCAGGTCGTTAACCGGATTGACATGCACTTTTTCATTCGCATTTCAGGGTGTTTTCGTAGGAAGTGGCATTGACTGGGCTTCTGACGAGGAAATGAGAAGTCTTGTTCTTAGTCTTGGAGAGACACTGGAGTTTGCGGCGTAACGTGTGAACATCTCCCCACATCACCAAACAACATCATAGCATCAAGTAGGAACCTATTCATAAAACTATCAAAAACTGAGTATGATGTATTTAAAACTGGACACATATGGTTTCTCTTGTTAACATCAGTGTATTGAATGTGGGATTGCGTTGCTTTTTAAAACAACTGCTTGTCGTAAAACGACATCGATACGCTTGCTTTTTTTATGACAACAAGCACATTCGGCAAGCACGCAAAAGAACTCTGGATGATTATGAACCTTACGCTGCAATGGAATTCTGTGCTAAACAAATCGTCTTCGCTATGGCCTCATAGAAAGTGAATACCGTTACTCTTTCATCATCAATTTTATTGGCTAATGCCTGTTTGCCCGCGAACAACTCGTCCTCAGTCGACATAGCTACCTGCGCTGTAGATCATGAAATAGGCAAAAAGTGAACGTACGACGCAGTTTTAAGCAACCTATGTTACCATCATACAAAACTGAGCATACTCCTGCTTTCACAAGTAGTTCTTGCGCATGCGCCTGCTAGTAACCGCTGAACACCGGCATCAGTGCTGTCAGAATCATCAAAGTGCCTAGAATTTGTACGAATAACCGTCCAGACTGTGGAGATATATTCATACGAGCCCGGACCAAAAGAATCCGTTCCGGACCGAGTCTATTTACGCTTTTATGAGCAGTACACACGGGACCGGTCGGGTATTGTACCAACGTGACCAAGTCAGCTGTTTTTACTAGAAAATAAGGCACAGAAAGCAAGAAGTGCCTTCAAAACAGCGATCTTGTACGGTTATGGTCAATTGTTCTCTGTTATAATGTTTCCGCCATTTGAGGGTTGGTTGGTTGCCTGAAAGTGTGCGAAGCAAAGTGAAGGTCGTTCGCGGTCATTCGCCTTCTCGTGGCATTGCTGTACCTATTTTAATGTTTTCGTAATTCTCGCAGGTTATCAAAAAGTGATGAATTTAACTAGTACCCAAGCCTAAATTGCGCACTTATCGGGCTATGTGTTCAAACTATTTCAGTTCCATTTGGGACCAGTAGTGAACGGTTCCTATATGATTCATACATGCGTGTAACGTACAAGTTTTTGGCAAACCAGAGCGCATGGCGCCTAGTTTTCTATGGAAAGAAAGACAATAATGATATGCCTGTGCGAAGACAAGAAAGATAAGTTAAGGAGTAAAATTTTAGCAGATAGTTCATCGAATTTAGATAATTAAGTGGTTGAACTCTTACTTTAACACATATTGCATTTCAAGCAAAGGTTTGCCCAGTCGACCCACTAATGATCTAATCTCAGTTAATCTAAATTAAAGAAGTTTATCTTGACCATTTTGAACAATCATCGATACTGACGTTTGTAATTATGTGTGGAAATGATGACTATAGGTAATTAAGAGTACTGATGCTCGAATGAAAGTCATCCCTAGCTTTGAACATTCTCATATTCTTTCCAAGAATTAAAGCTTACTTTATGCGATATGGTTCTAACTTCTGAGTCTCTGGAAGAAGTACGGAAGTATGAATATTCAAATAAACGATTTTGAAGAGTTTTTTGCTGCAATGCTGTTTATTGTTTGGTATGTTTTAATTTTTGCGTCTGCTGATTATGTTTCGGTTAGCGTGTACTCTTTCCTTGTTTTGTCACCGAGTTAAGTTTTTTGTTTTCGTGTTAATTGTTTTCCCATTAATGTGTTTATTTAGATCTGCTCAGTTTAGTTCATTCCACATGTTAATTTCTCTCGTTAAATCATATTGTCAATATTTTTAATTCAACGCCTTAGTCCGTGAGTGACAAAACCACACGAGGCAAAAGACACACAAGGAAAATCGTTTACGTTGATGGGAACTCCTAAGCCCACGACATCCGGTGCAAGGGGTTGGATTTGAAACCCCTCCCAAGCATGTTAGTATTGTCGGAGTACAAAGCCTTTTCTTGGCTTCAGCGTAGATAAACTTCATGAATCACCGGAACTACTGTTGTTCAACCGGCGCCTTCGTTACGATATAAGCCTGTGGTTAGGACTACGCTACAGATGGTAAATATATTAGTTTGTTTTTTCGTTTCGTCAGCGAACGCTCGCCAAATTATGCGCACATTTGCTTTCTGAGGCGAAGCTTCCTTGGAATTCTCTGTCGCACGAGATTTAAACACATTGAATACTGGTTGCTCAACCAACTAGGTACGAGGCCTGACTAGAACAAGTCGGGATCTCTCGGTAACCATCAAGTGAATAGACGATATTCGTATTCTTACTTTTGAACTGGATCTAAACTTGCAATGGAGGCTCTTACATTATTAAAAACTGACTCATTGGATAACGCAGTTCCAGAGTTTTGATTGGTTCAGCGGCCATGGTATATGTGCCATTATACCACACCCCAGGAGACACCCCACAAATATGGTAAGAGTGCGTGTCAAGGGGAAAAGTAAATGTCACCAAATCAGCAAGATTAAGTGATTTTTCGTAGTTTTGTTTAATATAGCAATTATTCCACTTGCGCTTGTTGAATACGAGCTGATTATAGCCAACTCGGCGCGCGGCGCCTCTTTGGCACATATCAGAGATTACAATGGAATGCCGTAGCCACGCAGGGCTTATATGGCACAGGTTGTCAAGCAAAGAAAACAAATCGAGTTACAAGTTGTGTTGCTTCGTGTGCTCGATTACAATTTCAAAGACAAATACAATTAAAAAGATACTACATAATAAAAGCCAGCTTAGTGAAAACCTTAAATAAATTCAATTCCAAAGGTAAAAACAATTCGCAATAAACTATATTACAAATTAAAGCCAATTAAGTTTAACCCTTAGATAAAAACAGTTACAAACTAAGTTTAATTTAATTACAAATTATTATTTAAAAAAAAAACTATACAATTATACTTTCTCCCGGGACGAGTTTCATCTCGGTGTCTGATTATATGCCTAAAGTGTTTACATGATTCCGCGGTGAAATGTGTTCGTTTGATGTAAACACGGTTCTTTTCTTCGTCCAGGTATGAAACTTCGAAGACAACATCGTTTGATTTCCGGTTGCAATGACTATACGCATACATGTATACATACAAAAAAGAACTTAATTTCGATTTGAACATAAACAACACTTAAAACCAAGAAACCATTTAAACAATACTCGACTTCTTTAAAATTCTGTTATTCTCATCTTCTGGCAGTATTTAGCTGTATCCTAAGGTCGGGTGAAGCTCGTCTCGGACGAGATGAACTCTTCCTGGAATCCTGGGATGAAACCACTCATGTAAAAGAAAGAATCTTCATGCCAGGAAACGAGACTCATCCTGGGACGAAAGTCATTCCTTTCTTACGTAATTGCAGCCTTAGACGAAGGATCTGCCATAGGCTCCCTCGCGTATTTTTGGTTCATCACACAATCTTTCCTTCCCAACGCTGGGGAGGAAAGTTGTGTGTCGAGTGAAAAGTGCATCTTCGAGGAAGGCTAGATCCGACAAGTTACCAAGTTTGGAATTTGAAAAGCTTTGGAAAGAAAAGAAAAAAAAACCGAGAAAAATCCAAACAAGATTGACCCGAATTAAAGTGTTTTCAGACTGTTTTGAGCTTCCCGAAGCTGGACAGGTGACTGTATGGAAATAAAAAATAAAGTAAACCTTTTATTTATTTATTTATTTCATCTCGCCAAGTGATAATTGAGGTAAAAGAGACAAAAGTAACCATTTCACTAGAGAATATACAAGAGAAAAAATACATACATAGAAGATATAATTGGCTTGGAGGTTACCAGAAAACACAGGGATTTTACATGGGGCCTCCCAGGAACCGATAAACTTAATACCTAAATATAGCAGAAGTAAACTGAAGTAATTTGTGAACTCGATTTAGGTGATAATTAATTGTATTGATTGATCAAAAAAAGCAAGCCGGACAAACGAGACTCTGAACTAGTGATAGCTGTAGGTAAAGAGTTCCAGACTTTAGGGCCTTGGAAGAGAATGGCTTTGTCAGAGGTATGGTAAATGGCTTCCAAATAGTCGGGCGCACGATAAAAAAAAAAAAAACAAAACAAAAAAAAAACAATCAATATTTATGTAGTCTTCATTTACGAGGGTGGCACCAAGTGCAGTGACCAAGAATAACTTGTAGCTCTCGATACTACACATAATAACAGTAATAAAATTCGCTTAAAAGCACTCACCCAAATCTCTTTTATAATATAGGGTCGTACCCCAGCCCTGGATAAATTTTATTCATTCTTTCATCTGCAGTTCAGTATATGAAGTTCATATATTGCGCTTCCATGGCCTCACGTCTACGGTTATATTACAAACTCACAAAATGACCAGCTCCCAGTTGGCTTGATAGGTCAGTTGATAGAGCACTGCACCGGTATCGCAGAGGTCATAGTTCGAATCCTGTTCAAGCCTGACGAGTGAATTATTTTTCAGGCTTTGTTTTCGCAACTGCTTAAGTTACGTTCGTAATTGCGATGGTCTCTTATTGACCCATTCCAGTTCATATATGTTGAAAAAACAGGTGAAAACGTTATTTTAAACGAGCGGTCCGAGCGCTTTTTCGAGGAAACATTTAACAATACCTAAGGGTATTTTTCCACCACACCATCCCCCCCTTCCCACGCCTTCGCCGGGGGCGACAGGATTTACATGAGGTCACGCGATTGTGTTCTCTTGAAGGTAAACTATTTTCAGGTGTTTTCTATCCGTTTTTTTATGCGGGTACAGGTACATGTTATCAAAACAATTAGAATTCGTGATTGCTTTTTGAGCGCAAAAGAATTGCTTCTTGCGTGTAAAACAAACAATTGTTCGCGACTTACCTTCATTCGAATGTCATCAGATAGCTTTAAATAGCAGATCAATGAACTTGAGGATGTATTCACTCAGTGCTTGTGAGTGAATGGAATCCTGGAAAAATGCTGCGCCCTTGTCCAAGACTTAAAGAATTTCCCTTTTATTTTAAATTACTAAAAAATATGTTAGAGAGAACAACAAGTTTTTATGTTTTGTGATTGAAATGGACGTGAAAGTTGGAAGAAAGATTCACACCTGCAAGCCTTGTGGAAAAGGAATTTGTTTGTAAAATCAGACGGTCTTGTCTCTGTTGTATCGGCTCCCTGCGGTGAAATTATGATAGTCGAGTTTCATCATCTGTTCGTAGCAAATAGTTTGCGTTTTTAACCCTTTGGTAAAAGCTAATTTTAAACAATATCTTCTCACGTGATTTGATATGCAAGATATGTAATGTCTTCTATGAAAATGGCACAGTGAAAGAGAATTTTATCAAAAACCGATGTTGCTTGCTTTTTGAGATAACGCTGTTTTGCTACTCTTAAATTATTTCAAATTTTAATGTTCTTGGCCCCCACAAACTGTTTGTTATCCTAATACCACAAATAGATCTCTAGAACTCACAAAAAGACACACACACACACACGGCTATACATTATTAAAATTTCAAATATTGCGGTAAATCGCATCTGATTGTAATTTGCACAGAAAGATAAAGATACAGTAGTCGTTGTTGTCGCATCGTTTCGAAAAGGCAGCTAACTTGACGATTTCACGGCACTTAAGCGTGCAAAAAATAGACAAACAGATTTAAAAGGCAGTACTTTATTAGTTGAAATTAATAAGAACATTCTTGACATTGGTCTTGAAGGGTGCTTCGTAATAGCTTTTGTTTTAGTCGTTAAACTTTAAGAGTAATCTACAGACTTTAAATGTATCAAAGCCGTCTTGTACACCATATTAAACAGCACCACGAGAAAGTATTGCTCAGTAGCTTTCATTTGAATAGTCTCACTTTAGAGTTACACTACCGAATCACAAATTAGAAACACCTTGTACAGCACAATAAACAGCGTAACAGCAGAGCATTTTTCAACAACTTTCACTAAATGGTCAGGCTTTAGGAGTTTATCCACAGATTCAAAAGTTAAGACCAACTTGTACAGCATAATAAACTGCATAAAAGCAGGAATGAGTTTAAGTGTAAGTAACACATTTCCGGTGAGCCAAAGTTTACCTAGGAGTAAAAATGAAAAATTTTGTTGAACATTTGATTAATTTATAAAACAAAATTGTCAAGAATGCCAAAAATTGAGAATACCAGACTGAAAGCTTCTCCTTTCTTTGCATTTATGCTTTCAATAGAAGCATCAAATGACCAAAAAAGGGAAAAAAATTACAGTCACAAATCCGGCACAGTGAGGTCTTTTTACATAGCAACGACAGCTTGCATTTTACAGAAGAAAAATAAAGTCGATAGTCTCATTGCATCTTTCACTAATGCAACGTTTCATTTCCACTACAATATGTGGATCCAGGTCCAGCTGGGAAAGACACAAACGAATATTTCTTACCTTCGAGGAATACATGTAGTGTGGTGAGCTGAAATTCGGCCTTAGTGTAACTTACAACTGTTTCAACGTAGATATTAAAAGCCAACAACTTCTGTACTCTTAGTTTGGTAATCTTGTAACATCGGAGTTTGCAGGTTCTTGGCCCGGACAGCGCGTCCTTAAATAATAATAGTAATATTTATTGCTTGTTGTGTTGAGTAAATTCCCTGCATCGAAATATGATCAATCATTATCCGTGTTACAGGTACGAAATTTGTTACGAAGACCGTATGGAAAGGCTCTAAACTGCTAAACGCATTCGTATATTCTAACAAATATGGATTTACTTCCTGTATGTTTTAGTTAAATTTTAGGCATTTCCATTGTCGAAATGAAAGATTTATCCGCGAAGGAAGCTTTGTTTTGTTACGCGAAGAATGCGAAATCAAGAACTGAGTGGCTCAGTTTTGTCTGCGAAAGGAGCTTAGGTTTCGTTCGATTGACTGTTTTATTTCCGAATATGAATAAAAGGAATTATAGCTATTAGGTTTCTCTGTTTTAAGTAAATTTGGGAAGACATTTCTGCAAACTTTCGCTGACATTAAGAGCGATTTTTCACTCTAGTATCCCCAAAAGCTTCTTATGAGGGATTTCTTGTCATCATTGTATGTGTTCCTATTCCGGAATAGGGTCAATCGAACGCATCCTAAGTTATTGCTTCATTTTCCTCGGTCTTCAGTCTACTAACTTTGTAACTGAGTAAAATCCTCCTTCCTTCTTTGGAGAAGGAGATTGAAAGTTCACGTGAAATTTTCGTTTTCGCTTCCACGTTGGTTGCTAACTAAGTGTTCGGACCTGGGGCCCGTTTCTCGAAATACCCAGTAACTTACCGGGCCCGTTAAGTATATTTTAAAACGTTTTTTCGCCGATTACAGAACGATTACAGACATGGCACTTCGCCAATGTTTTCATAGAATAATACGATTTTAAAATTTATTATTCAAAGCTAACAAAACTTGACTGCTGTTAAGAAACATTTATCACCAAAATTACTTATCGGGCCCGGTAAGTTACCGGGACTTTCGAGAAACGGGCTCCAGGGCCCTGTTGCAAGCCAGAATAACATCGATGTATTAATTCGTAATCTTAGTTGGACACTCAAGCTGTAATTTAAAATATTTTAGGCTGATCGAAAGAACACTCATGATATTTATTCATACCAAGAATTAGCTTTCTAAGCTTACGTATACTTATAAACAGAAACAGATTGTACAAATAAGCAAGTGATTCGATGCACCATGAACAAAATAAATGACAAATTCACTCACCTTGGCATCGGCTTTAAAATTCCTATTTTCATCGGCAATGAGAAAGCTTCGAAGCCAGTTTGTGGAAGCAAATGGATCAATAAATGTCAAGCAAGAGTCGTTTCTGTTAAAATTCTATTAACTGTGCGCTTTGAAGAGCTGAAATTTGGCCTGTAACTTACTGCATCATTCTACTTTAAAGGCTAACAGCTTCTGCATTCAGTGTTTCATCTTATAATATCGAAAATCACGGTTCATTTTGCGGGTTCTTGGTAGCACAAGAGTGCATCCTTGTGGTCAGGACCCGATGAAAAGTTTATCGCTTTTCCATCGGGTCCGGACCAAGAATATGCTGTCTGGACAGTAATGAAAACTCGTGAACAAACCTGGCTCGGAGACAAATATGGATTTATTTTCAATACGTGTTAGTTAAATTTGAGTGATTTCCCTATTCGAAAAAAAAAATAGCAAACAAGGCTGCAAGAATGTAAACGTATCGCGCTTGGGCGAAGTCAAGAAAGTGCAGTGGCTGTTTTCTACGAAAGAAACAATTGCTTCATTTTCTCAGTTTTCATACCGTACTAAATTTGTAGCGCAAAATCCTCCTCTCCTTCTTTGCATTAGAGGCATACTGAAGATTCATCATGATATTTTCGTTTTTGCTCAGTGACAAGCGCTGATGTGAACGAAAGAAATTTAACTTACTTTAACATCGGCTACAAAATTCCTGCTTTCACTGGAAACAAGAAAGCCTCGAAGCGAGATCAATGCACCTTCCACTTAAACCAGCATAAGTTAAAGTGGACTGTGCTTGGATAAATATCACTTAAAAATAAAAATAAATAAATAAATAAATAAATAAATAAATAAATAAATAAATAAATAAATAAATAAATAAATAAATGTTAAACAAGAGTAGTTTTTGTTTATTGTTATTATTATTATTATTCTTGAAAGTCTACGTACCACAGACCCTCCGGGTTAGGGACCACATGCCGTTTTTGAAATATAGTTTTTAGATTTATAAAGATATTTATTTGTTAACTAATTAAGTTGTAGGGATGTTTGTCGCCTCTTCTTGCTGTTTGTTTTGAATCTTCGTTGTCATCGGCACCAAACAAAAACTCTCGGCCGCTTGAAAAGAATGTTGTGGTGCAAAATGTAAAATGGACGACCCAAATGTACTGAGTGTAAACTCCAGCCCCGAGCTCGTAATTGTGTCTGCAAAATTTCATACTTTTCTTTCGGGAAAATCGTTGAAATATTTTACGTTTCCCGCAAATAGCCTCTTGTTAACCCTCAATGGAGTTCCTATCAGCGTAAAACAGCTTTTTTTTTCTGTTTCATAATTCATGTCTTTCGCTGCAGCTTGCATATGGCCTCCGTCTGACTTGTGCAGAACTTTATGTATTGTTAAATGGCGAGCTGAGATGCGTGATTCTCACTTCTATGTGTACTTCTTCAAAGTACAATTTTTTTTATAAAATTTAATGTTTGCATTAATTTAACAAGGTTTGATTTGAATGGTCGCGCTTTGGGATTTTGGTCATTAACACAAAATTGCATTGAAACCATTTTTGGAAATAGTCCACAAAGAACAGCAGGACTTGACCACTGAGGTCAAAAGGAGCTTTATTGTTTCCGCCTTATCCTGGCTTATCTAGAATTTTTCTGATATTTTTGGAATAGGCGAGAGTATCGAAATTTCTTTGCTTAGCATGTCGTTTTTGAAACGACATCGTTTCGTTTGGGCAATTGTTGTTAAACACGTTTTTTTGCTGAGCAGTAAATAATCATACATTTCATTACTCTGTTTATTCAACCAACCCTTCCATTATTAATTTTTTTGTTGTTGTTTGTTGGTTTTTTTCGTTTCCTTTGAAGACACAATTGTTCTGTTTGCGACTACAACAAAACATGAAACTGAACATTAAGCAATGAGAAGTTTAAAGCAACCTTGGTTCTCGTGCATTCTCACATCATCATTCCGCTGCCGTTGCTCCCCGACAAGTTTGAAATGCGCTGCAGATGTTGCAAATATCACAACCAAAGTTACTTTTTATTTGTCAGTAGAGCTTAAAATAAGCTCTGCAGAAAGGTTAATAACTGAATAGCGCCCTGCTGTACAATGAGAGGTGCCTTTGATTAAAACTTCGTGTAATGTCGGACAAATCTTGGCTGTTACCACGCAAAGTGGCAAGATTAATTAATGAAAGCAAGCTTTCAGCTCAATTTTTATGAAACGCTTGTCAGTTGCTAGCAATTCCATGTTTTTGATAAGTCTCGTCTTGGTTAACTTTTTTTTCTTTTTCTTTTTGTTAGGAAAGTCAAATGTGTAATGGTATTTTACGTATTGTTTAATTGGAGCTCGCAGCACTGACTTCAGAAATGGGAAAAACACCTGTCATTATGTCACTCCGCAAGAATGAACTATTACCGCGTTTACTCGGCCATTATGCAGGTTTTGTTTATTCAACAGTTTATGTTAATCCCGTAATTAACCTCCGAGAAGATTCATAGTTTCAGTCTAGCGATAAGAGAAGAAGCATTGATTGTTTTACCGTGACAGCGTGGCACCGAACTTTCACTTTCTTTGCTTTGCACATGCAGCGTATTCAATTTTGCTACTGACGAGAATCACACGAAATTGCGAGAAATAGTGAGGAACAGAATAAGCATTTTAAATACTTAAGAAAGGTCTACCAAGAAGCCAGAAAAAAACTGGGAAAAATCCATTTAAAGACAAAAGTCAAAGAACCAAATAAATCAAACAAGGAAGCCATTCCAAAGCTTCCTAAACGAAAGAGAAAGCCATTTAATGGCTTCGAAAAGAGGAGAAAGCCATTTAAAGGCTTCGAAAAGAGAAAAAGGCCATTTAAAGGCTTCGAAAAGAGAAAAAAGCCATTTGAAGGCTTCGAAAAGAGAAGAAAGCCATTTAAAGGTTTCGAAAAGAGAAAAAAGCCAGTTGAAGGCTTCGAAAAGAGAAGAAAGCCATAAAGTCTTCGAAAAGAGAAAAAAGCCATTTGAAGGCTTCAAAAAGAGAAGAAAACCATTTGAAAGCTTCCACTGGGAAACAGAAGAAAGCCGTTTCAAAGCTTCGAAGAAAAGAAGACAAGAAGTCGTTTAAGACCAACCAAATTCATTTAAAATTCAAGAACAGGAAACACAGTATAGCAAACAAGAAAGGTTTAAAAGCCAAGTTACAGAGACCAAACACATCCATTTAAAAATCAAGCACAGAAAAATAAGTAGTATAGAAAACAAGAAACATAGCTGAATAAAGCCACTGAACAAGTTCCTGAATGAAAAGTACATCACGAGGTCTTTTTACTGAGAAAAGGCAATTAATAAGTAAAGAGACGGATATAAACACGCCGTTCAAATGTCGTCTTACTCTTTCGTTCGTTTCTTGTTTTAGAAACCGGCTGTCCGGTATTTTAATCGCTGACTCAATAGATTATAATATTGTTGTTTTATACTGTCGTTACGAATCCCAGAAAAACATTACTGCATGACAAACATGTTTTTAAATCGAATATTTATTTTACCGTTCCATTATTATTCTGTGGTCCTATAATTACCTTCAGGTTCTTATCTCTACATAGATACTGCAAAAACACTTCAGGTGATTAATAAAATGATGATCTAATCCTCCAATTTCTTTAACTGCCAAGGTGTTAAAAAGAGCATCTTTTGAAGACTGAATTCCACATATAACTGTCAATTCCATTTTTGGCAATTTGAAAGACAAGTCATTTCCTCCGTGATAATATATATTTTTATCCCGTCATTTCCTATCTCTTTCATTAACCCAAAAATAATAATAATAATTAAATAATAAAATCAAAATAACCTTCTCATGTAGATGAAAGAAAGTTCCCCTTATTTTAAGGCTTAACCTGCTGGTTCGTTCAAAAAAAAAATTGTTAAAAAAAGTTTGTTAATTCTAATGGACAATAAAGTACTTTTTAACGACGGAGCCACAAACGGTATTAAAAGACAAGGTGGCACGCATGAATGGCAAAATTTTTAATAACTTTCGTCATATTTCAGTGATAATCGAGGGCGGTTCGGCAATTTATCCGTTTTTAACGATTCGGAGCAAAAAACAAAAAGATTCATTATAACTTTATCATTCACCGGATATTGAAATACACTTCTAAGAGGGCTCGTGTACCATTTTTGTCTCTCTAAATTTGTTTTACAGAATAGTTTCGAGAAAATTCTTGTACATGACCGTGCATCTCGTTTTTATTGATAATGTGGTTGTTAACTTGATTGCGGCACACCCGCAGTCTTTTCTCTCCCTTAACAGGCGTTTAAAAAGCACATGAATCTCTCAAATTGTCGCCTTGATTTATTTTTGATGGAAATTCCCTGAATGCTTGGTTGACAACGAAGGAGAAGGCAAAGAAAACCGGCAACTGCTAATCGCCGCGTTGTGTGTTTTCGAAATAATCAAGTTTCGTAATAAACGGTCTCAACCCTCAAAAGAGAAAATTATCTCACCGTCTGATTGTGTTCATCACGCGTATATTGCTTTAATTACCCGTGAATCATCCTGAACTGTTGACCCACATGTTGTTATATTAACAAATAAAAATAAAAAAAAAAACGAACTTAGGGTAGATGCGATAAAGTAATTTCTTTGCAAAAAAATGCAGTTTGTTGGTTGTATTCTTAATAGCCCGTGTTACATTTGACCAACGGGTGATTGAACCATTCTTTTCTTCTTATACACCAAACCATTTCAAAAGGTGCCGATTCACAAAACAAGTCTTTGCATTTACACTAAAGTTATTTTCAGCATGACTGCTCTTGTCGTATCTGATCACTTCTTTTTATTTATAGCCAGCTATCAATGGAAGAAGCGATACCAGATCGCTTACAACGAGTTCTTCGACAGACAAAGGCGCTATAACTACGTGATTTTACGTCGCAAACACAGGAAGATTGTGTTTGAAATGGAGCACAATAACGGGTCGCGCGTTTCAACTTTAATAAACAACAAAGAAACGTTTAATTAGTGAAGTCTTGAGTGGATAATTGTGCTGGAATAATCAGGGCTGTCGCAACTTTGTTGGTATCAAACCGGATTTGCCGAAATTAGCAACCCACATGTTGAGGATAGAGTCCGGGTTTGTTCATCAAATTAGCCGAGTCTGTCCGTTTCTGGAACGTGTTGCCTCGATTCATTCCGTGGTTTCCGGCCCCTCTTACATTTGAATTCGGTCTTAAGTCGGGTTTTGTTTTGACAAGCGTTTTGTCCTCATGTTATTAAATGATTTATTGGAAAAATAGAGGCGATCTAACACAAAGGGCTGACGGACCAATCACAACGCGCGCTTTCACAAGACCCATTCTTCCGCCCGATTGACTTATTTCGGCTCATTTTAATCGCGAAATTGCCAAGATTACTGGCTTGTGAAGGCGATCAAGCGATGAGAGCTGTTGTTGGTTGTTATTAAGTACCTTCTTGACCTCAAGCGCATCACAAGTAGACTGTTTGTCCGAGTACCTTATAATAATCGACGCTACTTGAAAAAGTGCTAAAAACTCGGCGGGAGAAGAGTCGAAACCGCGATTTCCACACATTGAAGTAAAATACCGAAGCGCTGCCTTAGATTGACATACACAGGTCATTAAGCAATCACACGAGTCAGGCCGTCCGGCAGAAGCTCTACAGCGAGACATTTCTGAAGTCGCGTTTGGACAAACGACAGACAACATATCATGATTGCACGCGCCTGGCTTGGTTCTTTTGTATCCATCCTCGTTCTTGCTGCGATCGACGGGCACGTAAGGACCAGGTGAGTGGATTATTGTTTGATATTTGTTTCAAAGTGTGAAACTTTTACCGTCAAGCGAGAAGTGGTCGTTGTTGTAATTGATGCACCGAACGTGCATGTCGTCAGCGAGCTGACTGCATATGACTAGCCGGCCCGCTCGTGGAAGCAAGAACAGGGTTTTACTGCATGCAAGGGTGGTCTGATATTGAAAGTTAGCTCATGGCATCGTTCCTTTTCTCTCTACAGACACACTCGCGGAGTTAGCGAAGACGCTCAGGCGTTTTGCTCGTGGCTTAAGGGTGATCAATTTAAGAAGTGTTCATCTCAGCCGGTGCTGGGGCTCGCTGCTCGTGATGGTGTCGAGTTAGCATTGAAGGAGTGCAGAAGTCGGTTTACTGACCGCCGTTGGAACTGTAGCGGGGTCACCATCGCTGATGTTTTTCAAAACGAAAGAATGCTGAAAGCTGGTATGTTTGTAATATTCCAATTTGCTCACACATTATCTAAATTCTGCTGCCTTTATTTCATTCAACGTACTACTAAAGGAATCCCTCCCTCTCCTTCCGTTCTATGACCTAGCGTGATATTAGCACAATATTATCATAGAAATCCCGACTGGTTTGATTCGTCTCCAAGTTATTTTTGTAGCCAATGGAAACTATAGCATTCATTTGCTTTGAAATGAGTGTTAGTGTTCACGAAGATAAGAACGCATGAATCGCCAATCTATTCCCGTTTTTATTCACATGTGTTTTTCTCTTTACGCGAACCACAATCCCAGGAAATATTTTGTTTCAGAAATCCGTTTTAACCCCCCTTCAAAGAACCTCAGCTTGCCTTGTCTTTCAAACTATGGACCGGTCTGGAATAGTTTTAACAGCCATTGATGCCACGTTGCGTGGCATTAGCTCCGTTGCCTCAGGCGCCCAAGTTTGCCTAGCGTTTTGCTGACACAAGCTTCTCAGTGCGAGCATTTTTTAGCTGTGGGGTGCTCGTTTGAGCACATTTATCAGTTTTGTTAATTTTTCGGACAGCTCAGCAGACACCTTCAGAATTCTGTGCTCTTGCCCGAGTTTAACAATCTTTCAACTACGACTCGACTTTTGATCGGTACACTCTTTGACGAGTACAGTTTTAGAACTGCTGAAAGCTTGTCTCGTTTCGGTACATTTTTTTTTCTTTTTTCAGTCTGGGGTGTGTTTCTACATCTGTGCACATAAGAATCGAATAAAGCAGGATTACGAGATGTCTCGGAAATTTGCATCCTTGCCAAACACTGATCCGAAACTCAAACACTTCCATTTTTGGCGTTTACTGCCGTTCCGTTCTGTTTGCCCCGGTGAAGGGACCGTTTTCGCGCAACTGCGCGTAATAAATTTCTGTTATCTGCTATTAAGTGTGAAAGATTTGTCTGAGCGACGTGTCTACATTCCAAAATCCCCATCAACGTAAAAGCTAAACGGTGATTACTGTTGAGTTTGGCGGCCTTTGATAGATAAATAGAACTTAAGACATAAACACTGTTTTCTTTGAAAGCTACACCAGTCCTTTCAAGAAGCCCACCAAGAAATAACAAGCTCGTGAAGACTTCCTATGCAAAAACCGGCTGTTCATGTTATTAAGCGTCGCACAAGGCTTCAAGCAGCCTTATTGCCCGTCGTATCTTGACTCTTTTATGTCCCTTATCTCGGGCATTGCAGACGTTGAAAAATGTACTTAAATGTGTACACATCACAGATAACTTAATGCTCGTCATCGAGGATTTGACGTAAATTGTCACTTTGTTTACAGCGTATTTGTTTCAGAGTTCGTATCAAGCTCTCTGTTATAATGGCTTTCTTTCATTAGAGAAATCGAATATCAACGTAACTCTAGCTTTTCAATTTTCCGGTCCTTTCAGCAATTATCTACGAGAGAGGCGAATAAATTTTGAAAACAAACAAATTATGAGCGTAGTGCATGCCCAATACTACAATTCACACTCGCGCGCTCACGATTTCGTGTACGCGCCTCTTCGCGAGTTGGAAATCGCGCGGGTGGATAGTCATGTGGCGTTTAATTTCCGTTTGACTTTCAACAATCACTTTAAAGAGTCCTTAACCCGTGTTGAAAGTCAATCCCACGAGCGTGGGCAGGTTTTATCTGAGACAACGGAAAGCGAGAAGAAATAGTCCAAAAATTTACTACATATGCGTCAGTGTTTTACTCTTCCTGTGGAATTCACCGCAACAAAAAATTAATTGACACCACACACATTAGTCTGGTTGGCTTTTGCCTTTGTAAACATCACAACACGGAATGCGTTTCCTTTGGAGCATTTCATCGAGAAATTTGGAGCCCTATTGTCTGCTGTCGCATTTGGATTAAAGCGTTGCCAAGATCAATTGCTTTGGTGCTATCCTTGACGATTTGCTCGGTTAGCTCAGCTTTAGCGCCACCCAAAATGATCGATCAACTTTTTTTGTCTTAAGTCAAGTCACCACTGACAGCTGTTCTAGAAGCTAGCAAAATAATCCCGAAAGAGATTTGTCCCGCTACGTTTGTCATTGACCTATTGGCAAATAATTGCAATGCCTTTCGTTATTATAGTTTTTGATACCCCTTAGGCTTTAGCCTTCTTTTCATTGCCTTTGTCTTTGTGTGAAATTGTTAGTTGCGAAAATTACCCATCGTGAAATAGGAAATTTCAAATAAAACAAAACTACGGGCGGCAATTATAAAGAAAGAGGTAATTGAGGGTTGTTCAAGCTATCACAACTTCAAACAACATTTGGCAATTTTCTTTTAAATTAGCTTTTGAACAATAGCTTTGTCAAAAGGGACATTTGTCCGTTTGCCCCTTTGTTGTTCTGGAAGAATAGCGTTTGAATTCTTTGGCCTTCCTGCGATAAAAGCATGACACGATCTTTGCAAAAGAACAACTAAAAAAGAGACAGTTTTGCACGTTTGTAAACACGGTAAATCTAAAAGGTGCTGATAGCTCTGGATGTTTGTTCAAGAATCGGGAAATGTTTATTTTGTTGACGCAATCAGTTACTTCTCTTCTATTCGTCATTGCATGTGAAATACGGAATATTTGTAACCTCTCTCTCGAAATTTCTCCTGTCCAGTTTTGAATGTATCTACTTCGCTTCAAATTGAGTCGATCAAGCTAGTTCTACATTACGGACCCTGTGGATGAAATCATAAAGTGTGACCACTAAAATGAAAGCTACTAAGCAGTACGTTTACTGAGGTAGTGTTTATGACGCAGTGAAAGGTGGTTCTAACTTCTGAGTCTCTACATAAAACCCCAAAGTGTGACCCTTAAAATGAAGCTGAAAGCTCGGTTTTTATCAGTACCAATTTTAACCTTCCTGTGGTACTTTTCGTTATGCCGAACGAGGTTGTTCTAACTTTTGAGCTTTTAGTTGAAATCCTAATTGTAGCTATTCAAATCAAAGCTTTTGAACAATACTTCCCTGTGGTCACAGTTTTCGTTTTACAACACTGTATTATCAAAACGAAATTTGGAAATTTTTCGTTTTTCAACTTGCACACTTTTATTGATGCGTAAAGAAACTATTCAACTCAGGATGTTGTCTTGACAAACCGCAAAATTTCTCAAAACTAAAATGAAAATAAATCTATGTCAATCAGTAGGAAAAGTTAATATTTCCATCATGATGGGTCAATTACAAGCCCAGTTAATGTTTCAAAACACAGCTTAATCCTCCCACCATTTCGTGGCGAACCAGAATGTTGTTTCACAATTATGTCCTACTGTGCAGCACACAGTAGCTGATGTATATTGAAAAAAGAATGGAACAGATCAATACAAACGGACACAAACACGATTGCGTTGGTATGCGAGCGAGAAGCGACCTCGTCGTCTCACGGGACGTTTTACTGACCTTTCCCTTCCAAAGTCGAACAGTGAATTATTAAATAAACTTTTGAATCTGTGGTGTAACTACTCAGAATACGTAGAACATTTCATTTTTGGAGTGACACCTTTTAAATATGATTGGCACTTTTTGTTAATTAGGCTGTACATTAGTTAGCTGGTTCTCAGGTAAAAATCCTTAAGTGTGACCATTTATATGAAAGCTACTGAGCAGAACTTTCCTTTGGTGTTGTTCGTTATGCAGTGCAACGTGGTTCAAACTTTCGAGCTTGTTGTTAAAATTCTCAAGTGTAACCATTTAATAGAAAGCTACTGAGCCGTACTTTTCTGTTTGATGCTGAGTTCGTTATGCTATACAGCGTGATTCAAACTTTCGAGTTAAAGGTTAGAATTCTGAAGTGTAACCTTTCAAATGAAAGCGACTAAGCCGTTCTTTCCCTTGGCGCAGGCGTGCGTTTCTCAAACTCCCCGACCCGAAAAACTATTTCACATGCATAAAATTCGTTACCAAAGTCTCAAGTTTTAATAATTTTGAAAGCAAAAGCATTTGAAGTTTTCCAAGATTAAGAAACACACAGTTTGTACAAAAAGCAACCGCCAATCTGTAGAAAAGGAATAAGAAAATTTATTTTCGGGGCAGAAAGCCGTTCCGGAGCTTTGAAAAACGCACACCAATTCTTTGCTATGATGCAGTTTATAATGCTGTATAATTTGATTCAAACTTCAGATTTTGTGGATGAAATCCTTAAATGTGACCTCTCTAATGAAAGCTTCGGAGCAGTACTTCCCTGTGCTTTGCAAGATTTTTTTTTTTTCAGTCTGCGGATAAGTTCCTAACGGTGACCATTCAAATGAATGAGCTAGAGCATGTCTTTCCTGTGTCGAGCAGTTCGTTTTTTCCACATGGAGCGCATGCAACAGTGAAAATTGTACACTGGCTTTTTTGTGTGAGTTTAAGAAGTTTATGCTCATAATACACGGCTATTTTGTTTTCGTTACCGACAAACGCTTTGAAAACCCATAACCAAATCACTCTCGAGATTCATCAGTTTTTGCCCTCTAGGTATGCGGAACACTCTTTGGATGTCTTTATCCGTTATCTTGAATTATTTGCTAACGGAATTCAATATTTTTTCTGCCGCCGAACAGGGGATTAAGGCCATTACATCATAGATAAATCGTCTGCTGTTTCTTTTGTAAGAGTCTGTCGGGTTTCTTTGCAGTGTGTATTCCGTGTGTTGACGTCAATCCAGACGTTCCTTTAATTTAGAAGCGGCAATTATCTTTCAGAAGAACAGTATAGCGTTTCTCAAAGTTTTGATCGAGATTTCAGATCAAATGTGACAAGCTATAGCACTCCAAAGCGGAGAGTTGGAAATTAAAGCAACGCTATTCGCCTATTTCTTAATTTACTCCCGATAAAACGTCGTATTTTGGTCGCTTCGCGATTACAATTCAAGTTATTAAAAACGTGATCATTCGATGTTCCAATTCCAGAGTTTTGATTGGCTGAGCAGCCATGGGGTATGAACCATTATACCATGCCTGAGAAATAGCGGCCAAAATTCGTCTTCTGGTCTATTCTTGCAAAATCAAAGTAGCAAATCTAGCAATATTTCTCGGTTGTGTTTATCAAAAGTTATTCTACTTGCGCTTATTGGATATTACCAACTCGGCACTCATATCCAAAATGTCGTCGTTAAATGATTGTTAATCATAAGAATCAAATATGCAGTGTGTGAGATTGGCCTCTCAAATCAAAGTGTGCTGTTTGTTGTTTGTATGTGATTTGTTTGTTTGTTTGTTGTTGCTGTAGTTGTTTTGCGTTGATTTACTGCGATGCTTGGCAGTCTTTCTTGGCTTGAATTAGGCTCTTAATTTACACACGCCAAAACAAAAAATTCAAAGAAGTGGCCCATGGCTCACTCCAGCGTCTTCTAGACGCCGACCGAGATTCTTTTATCGTTTAAAATTGCTTCGGTACACAAACTTGCCGCAGTGTAGTAATTAATTAGTCTACCAAACCAAGTATTCTATGGAGAAATTGTCAGTGATGGGCAGCCCAATTGACTGGGAGACTATTGACTGTAGAAAACACAGGCGTGCTCTGGCAGTCTAATTGTTTCAGCAGACAACTAAATGATTGAAATACAAAAACTGCTTTATTCTAGACGCATGATAAAAAAAAAGGTCACCCTTATTTTTACTTTTCAAGGAAATAGCGTGCGATCCTTGTCCATTTATCAATTAGATCATAAGCTCGAGAATTCTAATCAGGGCGGATCCCGAATCAACCATAATGTATAGCAATTGAAGGCGGATATTTGTTAGTATAGATGTTGATTTGTATTCCACTTCTGTGAAAAGTTCGTACTTGATTGATTTGTTGTTTTGAAGATGAAAATGCGCCAGTCGAACGCCTTATCTACCACAGAAGATATAGTAAGTAGAGTACTAGCCAATCAGATTACAGCATTCGTGATAGAACGATAGTAGATTAACACTTTACAACAGCCATAGTCACTGACGATTCAGCCAATCAAATGCGCATATTAAGAGACCACAATTGTATGTCTACTTAAAGTTTGCATTGAATCTTTACTTGAACATTTTCTAAATCAACCGCGCTACAGGGAAGAACTGCTCGATAGGTTTTATTCAAATGGCTGCACCTTTAAACTGAACCACACAACAACCATATTTTCACATTTGAGCAACATAATAACTGACAACGTCACAAAAAGCGGCTGCGCATGCTCAATATGTAGTTTTTATTTTAATGGTCACATTTTAGGATTTCATGCACAAGCTGAAAAGTTTGAGACATTTAGAACTAAACGCTCTCACTCTATGAGGAGTATGGGCGAACAGAATGAAGGCTGTTGTTTTACGCAACTAAAATGGGAATATCTCAGTCAGATTATACAGAATTTGACAGGCCCTCGTTCTACAGTCGACTCCCGATCACTCGAACCTTCAAGGGAAATTGAAAAAGGTTCGATTTATCGGGAGTTCGGGTTATCGAGGGTAAATTATATAGAAGATGACCTGAAGGGAAAGGAAAATTGGTTCGAGTTACCGAGGGTTCGAGTTGTTAAAAATCTGAAGTAAAAATTACACTGCTGTCTCGGTTATATAATTCTTTAAAATAACAACGAATGTAATGTTAGATGTTGAATTATAATTTCAGGCAATTAATGCAGTTGCACGAAAAGAATCTGTAGTGGAGTAACGTTCGAAAAGTTGAAGAATTCGACGAAATTTGTAAGGAAGAACGCGTCTACGTTCAACCCTGAACGAAAGCACGCTACGAATGTAGAGCGAGCTCTCTAACGCACTCTCACATGATCTCGCTTGAGACTTTCTTTGTGTGATGACCTTCACTTGGTCCTGTGTGGTCTAGAGTGAATTAGAATAAAACGTTACTGCTTTGCAATCAGTCCCAAGACAATTATAATAATATTTTTTTAAACTCCTCAGCATCTGCTGAGACAAGAAAAGTAAAAGTTGCGTAATGGGTGCAGCTGTTGGTTTTCTTTCCAAAACGTATGGCCGCTTGCATTTCACGATAGAAAGCTGAAGTCTTTTATGCTGTGAATGTTTTCGGTTGGAATCTCGTTGTTGTATTCGTGTCATTCGTAGCCTTAAAGCAGCTGCATCTGTTAAAACAGTTGCGATGCTTGAAGCGACCCCACGCATTCAGGCACCATTCAGTGCTGCAGAGTTTATCTCAGAGGCGGCGAAATTCCAACCAGAGTTTCATGTAACGGGAAATGGAAAAGCTCGTTAAATTTACCTTTAAACGTCACGCAGTGCTGCTTTTATATCTTAATATTATGTCTGACCTCAATTTCTGCACCGATAACTTTTCCGTTTGAAGGAGGCCACTCGTGAAATCACAAACTTCTGTTTTGCTGTCCACTCCAGTCACGATTAACCTTCGTTTTGAAAGCTAACTTTTTATTAACACCTAGCTTTTAATCTTCGCGGTCAGCTCGAAAGCTATGAAACGATAAAACTGTCTTTTACTTTTTTGATGACGTCTTTATTAGCGTGCAATATGGAATTTATATAAGAGTACGAGGGGCGCCTCAAAGTCTAATAAGTCATTTAATTTCCCACGCAGTCTGTACGACGTACGTAGGAAGCACAGACTAATGATGACATAGTTAGATCGACATTAACAGATAAGAGATTTTTGTGATAGTTAACTAAAACTAATTGTCACATCGTCTCGAGGTTGTCTTAGATATGCTAGTGCGGTACGCTTGTTGAGAACGAGCCAGTGCGAAAGAGACTGAGAAAGAGACAGAAGCTGACACAAATATAGAGTTCCCGTTCCTATAAACGTTTTAGCTTTCACATAAAGTCGATAAAGTCGTGTGTGTTGTAGAAAGCAAGAGCACAAATACCAAGTGTCATATTTCTGTGCTATTTATCATTCGAACGGTCGGTTTTAATTATGTATTCGCTACTTCCACTGTCATCAACATTTTCCCTATGTTATTCTGGCTGTTGCACTCCGCTGACCGAGATTATTTGCACCTACCTGACAATACCCTGACGCTAGTTGAGTTTCCCGCCATTTTCGTTGCTTTACACAGAGACAAATTCACCCCTGTTTTTGTTTTATCGCATGCCTGAACCGGTTGCCCGGTTGCAATTTTCAGCTGTTTATTCAAATGTGTTTGTTGTGCTGGGTACCGTCTTTGTTTGTTTTCTTGTTTGTTTTAACTGATTTTAAGGTTTGATCTGCGATTTTTTCCTCTATCTGCTAGTTAATACCTACTAGGGAAATTACTGACTTGCTTGCTTACATAACCAACCTTCCTAACTACAAACCTACCAACCTACTTACCATTCTCCCAACTTACCTCATACCTATTAGCTGACAACCCGACCGACTGCCTGACTAATTAACTCGCTCTCTTGTTTGTTTGTTTGTTTGTTTGTTTGTTTTTTTATCTGAATGATCTTCTCTGCTTTCTCCTCAGATAACAGAGAGAGTTCGTACCTACACGCCATTGCTGCTGCAGGAGTGGCCTACCAGGTGACCAAGGGCTGCACCCAAGGAAACTGGGACGTGTGTGGCTGTGATTCCCGGATGCAAGGAAGAGGGCAGAAGAGTGGAGAGCTGAGCTGGGAATGGGGAGGGTGCTCAGAGGACTTCCGGTTCGGACATGACTACTCCATAAAATTCATGGATCCGAGCAAGAGTGGGAAGACTATATCGGATTACGTCATTCGTCATAACAATGAGGCTGGAAGAAAGGTAAGCGCTGATCATGCCTTCCATTATCCTGTTCGTGTCGACAATTCCAGACAGAATTATAAATTGTTATAACACGTAGTGTTCTGTCAGCTCGTCGCACCAAATTCTCCGTCCAGTCGGTTATCGAAAAGCCGAAAATGTATAACAAGTAGTTTTTCCTCATCATTGCACAATTCGGAGAACGGGGAGCGTAAGCAATTGTTCAGGCAGTTGTTTATGGGTCGTCACGCAAGTGCCTTGTGAACCACTGTGTGACAATACTAATAACAGCTACAAAGCTACCAAGTACAGGTTGTAACGAATCCGTTCTCGTTAAAGCTATATTTTTCGGCTCTTAACCTTGCACAGGCAAGAGTGACGTTTATATTGTAGACTATAAACCTCTGGGTGTAGGTTGGCACCACAGCCTACTCTTTGGAATGAGTAACCGCGTTAGTTTATAGAAATGTAGGCCAAATTCTAGTCCGGACCTCCCACTTCTCTCAAGCTTCAAAAAGAAAAAGAAAAACTAGCACTAATCGCAGTCAATCAGCCAGCAACCATAAAAACAACGCTTGTAACAGAGTTGATTCTTTTCTGAAATTTGAATTTTGTTTGACGCAGCCATGTAGTGATGTTCTTAGGTTGGAAGGTATTTTATAATGCCCATTACACGACGTCAGTTTTGGCTGAACTTAAAAAGCTTCTGTTATGACGAGGTGTGCCATATGACGCTATTCTTACAGTGAGGTCTTACCAAGCGAGCTTTAAAACCTGAAAAAAATTCTGAGAACTTGGGAAGCTCATTCCCAGAAGTTCATGTTGAAAAATATCATTCATTTTTCGTGCATTTTCCAATTTTTTCTTGATACGAAGGCTAATTTTTAACTTAGTTTTAATAAGATGCCAATGTGATTAACATCCTGAAAGCATGCTTCCTTATAACCTTTTTTTGATTAAGAAGTCTGGAGGAACTTTAGATTACTCACTACTGGAATTGTGCGGGTTGGATCGATTTAAGGTGGGGGTTCACCTGAAAGCCGTTTTCACGCCGCTTAAAATCGGTCAAATGGAAATATCTTGTTTGCATTTCAAGCAATACAAAAACCCTCCATTCATAACACAAATCAATGATTTGGGGTGTTTTATGAATTTTTGGGTGATTTTTAGGTATATTTGGAAGGAAATAATTTTTCTTGAAGGATTGGTAAAATTAAGAGAAATAAGAAATGTTGAAGATTTAGTGAATTTTTAAAATTAAAATTTGTAGTTAATAATTAATAGACGGATACCAAGTTAGTCCACTAGCAACCTGAGGTCCTCTTGCGTGGTTATCGACTGTCTGTTAGTGTTCCAAAAATCATTTTCTTTCTTCTATCCATTCTTAAAACCTCTTCAAATTTCACTCAAATTCAGGTAGAGCCCCACCTTAATAGAGCAATACAGGCAGGCGGGAGACATAAAAGCAAAATAAATAGGTGTGAAGACGGATGTACAGTTGGTCAAACGGACAACGGAAGAATTATAATCAGATTAAAAACAAGAAAATATTAAAACCTAGTGCATTCCCAATGGGTGTTAACTTTGTGGCGATTTCTATGGGTCCCTTCCTTGATGTTATGAGGAAATCGAGAGTCTGAAAGATTTGTCTCGTTTGCCACTCCTATGGGAACATGACATCTTGGTTATGCCATTTCTTTTTCTCTAAATGGCGCGCTTTCACGCCTTTTCAGCAAGAGTCGAAGCAAGCAGAAATCGCGTAAATCGCACACATAAATTGCGCATAAATCAAGCAAAGCAACTCGGTGTTTTAAAAATATTTGATACTACTGCCTTGTAGCCGATGCATTGTAAGAACCCCTTACGTTCTTCTATACGTGTATGCAAACTGAATCACCGCAAGTCTCCAACTGACTGTCTATAAACGACATTTTGAGGTATTCCTCAAATCTGTGCTAGCGCACGTCGTCGGCGTTTGCTGAGTGTTTTTCAAACATGATATCTGCTTTTTAGTCTGTGTGGCCACGTCTTCAACTTTAATTTCCTTAGCCAAGCGCTTCCGTATTTTTCGCGCTCGATAATTAATGAAAACCGCTGTTGAAAAGTCGAGCTAGTAATCGACTTGAGGATTCGGTTCCGCTGCCTAAAAATGTACCCAAAAATACAAATTATGCCTTTGTACTTTCCGAAGGTATTTAGCCTTGCGGTTTATCACTTTTAACTGCGGATATCGTTTGGCTATCGACTTGCACACGTAATGAAGTTAACACCCTGCACGTATGCTTTCGATTTTCAATTTCTTGGTCATGAATAAAATTACTTTTTCGTTATCAAAACTCCGTTGATAGTCAATTTAAGGAAGTTCGCCAATGTTTCAAAGAAACTTCTTGGATATTTGAACACCATCTTTCGGGAACGTGCTTGCTTAATCCGCAACTTCCTTATCAAATATTGTTTGTGTAGTTTTTAGGTTGTTTGTATTTTAAGCCAAATTAAAATAGACTCTTGAATATCATAAATGTCTGGGTTTCCTGACAAATAAACTCAAGCAAAACCTCGCTAAACAAAGTCATTTTTGCACACAGATTGTTTGCAAAGCCTAGTCAAACTGTATTCACCCCAACCTCTTAAATTTATCTTCGTTTTTATACGTCTTTTAATAGCCTCTCCGATGACATATTTGTCAGAATAGTTCATGCCAAAATCTCAAATAATCTTCTTATAGCTCCTACAGAAATAGGTCACACAGGTTCGTCACTGAAAATCGGTTTATCGTTTATCAAAATCAACTGCTAATTTTAAGGAAGTTCAGAAATTTTTCAAAGAGACCTCTCTGTTGTCAAAACATTAACTTTCGCGAACGTGCTCGTTGAGTCCATAACTTCCTTATCACATTTTGGTTTGAGTTGTTACGTAATTTGTATTTGAAGCCAAATTAAAATAGGTTCTTGAATATTGTAAATGTTTTGGTTTCCTGACAAATAAACTCCAGCAAAACCTCACTAAACAAGGTCGTTTTTGCATACAAAAAAGTTGTAAAACCTAGCTGAACTATATTCAGGTCAAATCCATAAACCTATCCGCTAATATGCTAATATGATGGGATATATGTCATGACAGTTACTAATACCAAAATCTCTAATAATCTTCTTACAGCTCTCACAAAAATAGGGCTTTGCAACTATATGAATTTCAAGGGTAAATAGATAACTTAACACAGCCGTTTTGATATACCACATTCCACAATAATGTAAATACGATAAAGAGATAGATGGAATATGTAGAGGGCCGTGAGTTTGTCTTGCCGAGGACTTTCATGGTGTTGACACGCTGATATTAAGGTTAACTTAACTAGTTAAAATATCCCTGTATCAGCCAGTTAAGCCATGAAAGGATATGTTATGGATTAAATTATTGCGTGAATAGGAAACATCTTAAAAGGGCTTCATAATACGGCCACTGAAATATACACTCACTCCTTAAAGTCGATGAGTTAACGCTAAACTTAAGAATCATTTTGGGACAAGCAATTCAAGCATCATATTGAACAGGAAACTATTTAAACCTAGTTTAATAGCCTTAGCTTCCACGAGTCTCCTGTATCTCAGTGGTAGAGCATCCGAACTAGTAATCGGAAGGTCTTAGGTTCGATCCCTGTTGGGAGAACTCGGATATTTTTTCCTGAGTATTCCTGTTTCACTGATTAAAATATACATCACTCTCAATTTAAACCATATTTAACCCAAGAGTGACCTGAATATAATTTCTCCTGGTAAGAATCAAGGACACTTTTCGTGAGAATATAGAGAATGATCAGCAGAGATAAATCGTGTTTATATTTCAGCAGCTCATCCTAAAAGCGATACATCTTCACCGGTGTTAGCAAATATTTTCGCATCTAACAAATCTTACTTAGACACGCACTTCAAGGAATGATAAATACAGCACTTGACAGTTCTTGACCATTCGAGTGCCGACGTTACGAGCGTTTGCCCTTCGTCAGAGCTCTGACGAAGGTCAAACGCTCGGAACGTCAGCATTCGAATCTTTCTACGTTTTCAACTGAGATGATAAGCCAAAACATTAATTCAAAATTCAGTTATATTAAGAAAATAATTAAATAAATGATTTCACGTGCGTGAGAATATGTACGTTTTTTTTTTTCAGAAACAATTGACCATAGTTCCCGTTTCATTTTCCTTTCTGATAAAACCGCAATATTTTGGCCAGAATCGCCCAGAAACAATAGGAGACAGGCTAATCTCCAATTTGATAGAATTTATAACTTAATGAATAGGAAAATAAAACATCTGTGAAGTTGTGGTGGATTTACAGTCGCTCCCAGCTTTTTTAATGACTTTGTTATCATTTTGAGGTGTCCGCTCCTTTGCGTGGGCCGTAAACTGTGAATTGTGCGGCTTCCGAAAGCAAAACTCGAAACAAAGTGGAACAAGAAGCAAATATTGACCTCAAGTTCCGTTCGAGACTGTCGCGCGCGGGAACCCGCCATCCGCGCGGAAACACGTCATCTCGCGTTTTCCTGCCGTTCGTCTCGATAAAACGTGATGACGACCCCTTTACACTCCCTTCCTTTTTAAATTTAATGGTTCGCCAGACACAAAATAACAAAACAAATCGCAACAAGAAAATCATGTCTGGCTTGCGCGCGCGGAACCTCGTGTGTTCGCGGGTCCCTCCTGTTCAGTGACCTCGAAAAACCATTTTAGGGACGATAACATGGAAAACGTGATAACCACCCTTCACACACCCTTTCCGTATTGAAGTTTTTATCAACTAATTCATAAAAGATCTAGTTTTTGCAGGACGTATTGCTTTCTTAGCTCGCTGCAATTTTAAATTGAAAAAATTCCTGACCGTTCCGGCTCTAGAATATTAAAACAAAAGGAAACGATATTATTCTCTCGTCTACAAAGCAAATCTTTAAAGATAAGGTTTTATTATAATGTTCCGGATGTTGTCTCATTTATTTTTACAGCAGGGAGTTTTCCTCTGATGTATATTAAATGGAACTTCAATTGACCTCGACATGTTTGTGAACTTTTTTCATTAGCAAAGAAAGTTCATTTTAAAATGGGTCTTGTCGCGCAAATTAATTGTTCTCGTCGAAAAAATGAAACGGAATCGAGTCGTTCGTAAAGAAAGTTAGATGTTTAAAGTACTCATCAAAAAGACTGAAACTTTAATTATGATTGAGAACTTACTTTTCATTCCTACTCTGAACTCATAGTTCCTGAACCTTTCTTCCATGCTAAACTCTTCAGCCATAAACTGTAGGTGCCACAAACTTTAAAGACAGAGGACCACGCAAAGTAGCGCTATAAAATTTGACTCCTTTTTCTTTCCAGATTTTCCCTCACAGGAATGGGCTTATTAGAACGTAAGCACATTCCGCCCTCAAAACCTGTAAATTGGTCATAATTTCATTTGCAATGCTGTTACTACCAGATAATGTTTGCGGTAAATTTAATGCCCAATATATCGACAAGAAGAACTTGTCTTGTGTAAGGCTACAGTTGGCAATAGTGGTTAGGTTTGAGTCACATTTTGTTATGTACAAAAAACCCCAACCTACTTTATTTAATTGACGTTCAACTGCTGACTTTGCTAACAGTTAGTAGTGCGAGGGTTTTCGTCCAAAACCTGCTTCATCCTGACTTGCGCCCAATCGCCTCTTCTTGCCAGGCGAGAGTGGTGGGGGATTTCGAGAAAATTTACGAACTGCATGCGAGCTTGAGGGATCCTATCATCACATTCCTGCCTCCGAGTTGCTCCTGGTCTCCCAATTCACGCCCCTATAAGAGACAACTAGAGACGACAAGGGGCGATTCACTGTTTCATCGTCGTTCAAATATTTGAATATTTTTTCTTTCTTGAAACAAAGCTCTAATCATGGATATCGACACTATACCAAGTCTTTTCATAAATTGCAATCAAATTAACGGCTTTGTAAGACGATCTACTTAGCTTTATGAAAGCCGCACGTGCTTTTAAGTATAAAACAGATTATCTCCGTTAAGTGTCAGGATTGTTGAAATAGTTTTGGTTCCATTGACGAGGTTCTAATATGCTTTTAGAAGTTTAACGTTCTTGAGGTGAGAATAGGATTATATATCTATGTAACTGTAAACCGATTTTTTTGGAATCGATATTTAAGTCCTTCCATAAAGGGTACCATCAAATAATGTTGTAATAATGGAGTTCTAGAGGAGCTCTTGTTGCAAACAAAATTCTTTACCAACTTTGTCCGTGGTTCATTGTGTTATTAACAAATATTTGGGGTTTTTTTGTTCAAAACGTTTTCGCATTTTTCTGTATTTTTGCAGTACTTCTCGGCTATGTAATCATATCTTAGTCGTATAGATGTAGCCATATCGTAGTCCGTTTCTAAAGAGATATTCCTAGATGTCTAATCTTACACAGCTTCATACTTCGTATCCTTGCAGCTCAGATTTGATACGTGTTAAAGTTGGAAACAGTCCAATTCTTAGTTACTGTCTTTGGAATGTGGACATTTTACGCTAATAACGGAAAACTTCCAAATCTGTAGCATCTAAATCATTCTTTTAAACATATCAGCCGCAACGACAGCACTATAAGGTAAACACCCCACTGCACGCATATTACAATATCATCAAACTTTCGTGACTTGAAAAATGTTTATCCTAAACTTTATCAACTTTATGGCGCCTCCTGCGCAACGGATCACTATGGATGAGACAGTGTGTTGTAGGAAACAGAAAGGATGGTATTAGCTTGTCTACAAGCAATTTGGAATTTTGGCGTTGATGCATAAACCATCCATCATATGTCCACACCCCTCCACGAACTTTATCTCATTTTCGTTATTAAAATGTTTGTTTTTTGAGTGAGCCTCAGCGGGAGCCACAGCAGTTAGACTTTATTGGTTTTTTGCGAACAAGTGCTTTGATGCTTATTAGTTATTAGGGAAGGTCAAAATTTCGTTTAGATCTGCAAACAAACAGCACCACAGGAGAGCACCGCTGGCGGGCTATCATTTGCGTGATCACAGTTCAGGATTTCATCTGCAGACCTAAAATTTTGAACTACCTTGTACAACATAATACTTAGTACCGTGGGAAAGTAATGCTCATTGCCTTTTATGTGAATGGTCACACTTACGATTTCACGCACGGTCTCAAGAGTTGACGAGTCGCAACCACATTTCAAAACTTGAACTTTAGCTCGAAAGAGAAAAGTTTCAAATCGCCTTTAATCGATTCTTTCAACACATGTCTTGAATGTAATTTCCCTGATTTCTCAATTTAAACTACATTATCTGTTGCCCTCTGGCAGTATCAAGTGTTTTGAAAGAGAAAATTGGAGTTTTCAAAGTTTAATTACGAAGGAATGACCCTTGAACGGTTGCGCCAATTCGTGGTTTGCCTCCTGCTGGGCTTTATAATAATTTGCTCGTTAATTTTTGTGGTTTGCAAACGTAGCCAAAATATAATTCAAATCAACCGCTCCAAATCTATTTCAACTTCTCCGTTTCTTGAACATTCTTATTTTTATGGCTTATCGTTATATCTTGGGGTTGGTCTTCCAAACAAATGCTTCCATCATGATTCTTTTCACCTTGAGGCACAAGTTTGAAGCCCGTGGCAATATTCTTGATGGTATTTATCAATTCTTTGCCATTTTTTTGTCTTGGCGCCTCAAGTATCCCGCTGGTTTGAAGATAATTTTGTGTGTTAAAAACAAATGACTTTGCATAGGATAACTTTGAATACGAGCGTAGTGAAACCTGCCTACACATTTGCAGCGAAAAGCCTTCAACTAAACACAATCTATTTCGTTGGATTTACAGTTGTGTCGGTTTGTTTGCCTTCCGCTTTGTTGAGGTAAACGCAAGAAGCGCCTTTGGCCATTG
Source organism: Pavona decussata (assembly GCF_977016875.1). Classification (NCBI taxonomy): domain Eukaryota; kingdom Metazoa; phylum Cnidaria; class Anthozoa; order Scleractinia; family Agariciidae; genus Pavona; species Pavona decussata. The sequence continues at coordinate 1,911,586 of NW_028145663.1, read as the reverse complement.
ACGGTAAACGCACTTCACTAAACAAATAAATTAAGAACACATTCTGCTGACTAATTTGTTATATGCGTCAGAAGGCACAAGTATTGACGTGATATCCACGTCCAAAACAAAGATTCTCATTTGCAAAATTGATAAAGGAACAGCGCTTCTGCTCAGCAGGTTTAATGTGAATGTCCGCGCACGCATGACTGGTACGTGCCAAACGTCAGCAGATGAAAGTTTCCTTCGCTGATGCTTCCATCGTTGCGTTGGTCGTGCAAATCGGGATAAATTAGACGGTTGATAGTCATGCACGAGTAATCATAGCTTAAAGTTTAGGGCTTCATCCACAGACTCGACTGTTGCTCAATAGCTTTCATTTGACCGAATGGTTGCAATATAGGATGTCACTCAGTCAAAGTTAGAATAAACTTATACAACATCACAAATATTACCACAAGAAGGTACTGCTCAGTACTGGTTATTTGAATAGTCACACTTTAGGGTTTCATCCAGACCCAAAAGTTAGAACCACCTTGTACAAAGTAGTATACTGGACCGCAGCAAAGTACTGCTCAGTAATTTTCATCTGAATGGTCACACTTGAGGATTGCAGCCAATTTAAATTTCTTCAAACTTCAAACTACAACAATATTGATAGATGTATGTTTGTTTCAGTCTGTGACACAGGCATACTCGGAGAAAGAAAATCTGAGTTCTCCCAGCAGGAGTCAAACCTATAACCTTCCGATTATAAGTTCGGATACTCTAGCACTGAGCTACAGGAGACTCGTGAGAGCTATTGTAGGAAAAAAACTAGGTTCATGTGACAAACATCCTGCATACTGGATGCAAACATCCTGTATCCTGCATATGTTCGTTTTTCGAGTATGCCTGTGTCACTGACTCAACAAAAAAAAAAAATACATCCATCATTTATTCACCATAACGTCACATTTCTTTTACAACATTTTTTTTTTAATTGTTAGTTGCAATGAACTGGCCCACAGATAGCAGTTGCTAATCTACGTGGGCCAGACACACATCAATTGGGAAAATGTGGGAGTGGCAGAGTTCGTTTTGGTGCTGCGGATAGGAGAGAAGACATCTTGTGAGACTAAGTTCTCGTCCAGGGAGCTTAAGCAACGACGACGGCGACGGCAACGACAACGCCGCAAAACAATAGGTTTAATGAGCAAAAACAATCGCTCTGTACGTGCGTTTCACATTTTTGGTACATTTCTCTGCCGTCCTCTGCAAAAAAACGATGTGAAAAGACCACATTTAAGGTTTAGTGGAGAACGTGAACGCACAAAAGTGAATTTTTCATTTTTTTTCTTAGCTTGTACGCCACTCCTACCAATTTAGTTCCGGGATAGTTCGTCATTTTTGTAAAAGTTGAGCGCGTTGAAATAATCGCGTAGTAGCACAAATGAAATAAAGATATTTTCGGATGACGTTTTCGTTGCCGTTGCCGTTGCCGTTGTCGTTGCTTAAGCTCCCTATTGTTTCGTCCTTTTTCTTGACCCTTATTCGTGTTTGTTTTTTTTTTTTTTTTTTTTCAGGCTATTAAAGACAACATGGGCAAGAGTTGTAAGTGTCATGGTGTCTCCGGTTCCTGTACCGTCCGAGTGTGCTGGCGAACTATGCCGAAGTTGCCATTGGTCTCCGGCGAACTACGACGAAAGTTCGATGGTGCCTTGAAAGTTAAACTAAACAAGAGCAAAACCAAACTCACGAGGCTATCGCGTGGTCGACGTGGCAAAAAGCGATTCACGAATAGCCGGCGACCGTCCTCGTCAAGTCTCGTGTATGTCATCAACTCTCCGGACTTCTGCAAGCCAGATGCCAGGTATGGAATACTGGGTACGTATGGTCGAACGTGCAATAAGACATCTGACGGCACCGATAGTTGTCGCGAAATGTGCTGCGGGAGAGGTTATAACAGTGTTTACAGAGTAAAAGACGTGAAATGTAACTGTACCTTTATTTGGTGCTGTCAAGTCAAATGCGATTGGTGCAAAAAAGAATGGGTCGACCAAACTTGCAAGTGAGGCTGGCTTACATTCAAGTGGAGTGGAATGACGTCATTGAAAATCAATCAAGAATAAATTATCATGAGTTGTACTGAGAGGACGTGTAGTCACACATTTGAAAATATACAATTTGTCGAGATCTCAAGTCGCCAAGGGCTGTCTGCGTATAAATAAACATTGACTTATCTGTACAGCCATTGCAAAGATTCTACGAGAACACTGTGACTACGAAAAACTAACATCTTCAACTTGGAACTAGAAAATCGAATCGGCTTACTTCTGGTTCTGTTAGTAGACATGTCAGCCGTCTCCTCGTCCCGGAGATTGCTACCCTTAAGTCCTCCGGGATATCTTCACCAACCAGCTTTGATTCGGGGGGAGGAGGATTTGGGTTCAAGAGACGAGGAGGCGACTGACAGGATTGTATAAAGAACGATTTTGTAGACCTTTTTCTCCACAGTGTATATATTTATGAGAACGTTCAAAAGAGACAAAACCAATGAAACTGTTCACCTCCCCTTAAGTATTCCTGGAGACTCTGCCCTCTGCCCTTCTCCCGCTCCCTCTCGTTTCTCTCTCCTCCCCCTTATTGTACTTCAAGGGACTATCGCCTAACGTAACTTTAGATTGTAGCATTGCGGGATTGTACTAACTAAAGATATATTGGCGAAGAAACTTTGCCATAGCGCGTCAAACCTAGAGCAAAAATCTCATCAGGGAAGCCTCTGCTCCTATTTAATAAAAAGAGTGATAATGATCAAATGTTGTTTAAAAAACTGCAATGCGAACGTACTCTTTTGTAATTATCTTTGGTCACAGATGACTTAAGTCTGCAACCGGAAAAAGTCGGATCAACGTCCGATCAACGTTCTCAAGCACCTGCAAAAACAACTAAAAACGGAGAGGCTCATTGTTATTTTTCCGTCTGTTGTTTCTTGACAACTTCATTTGATGTTGATACTTTAGGATAATTTCTTGTTTGAGCGAGGAAACTTAATCCTAGTAATATCTCAGTTTTGTCAACTAAAATCCGGTGGCACAGTCTCCTTGAAAACTGATCCAATAATTTATTGCAGTTGTGGTGACATTTTCGGAAAACTTCGAAGTTCCTGATTCTTTTCGTCCAATTAAAACTCATTACGAACACTCGCGAAAACACGAGTTGTCACGAAGCATGACAACATGAGGATTTTTGCTGAGCGACCGCACCTCTCGGTGACTAAATACCCAAGCGTAGTGAAATTTCCAGAACGGGAAATTAGGAAGAAAAAAAGGCCCTTATTTCTCCGCATGATCAATTAGAGCAGGACTAATATTTTTTGCACTTCAAAAATGACGTGGTGGAATGATTACACGCATGAAACTGAAAAAGATCTTGAATTCGAGTCACTGGGTGTGTAGAAGTTTCTTGTCTGTCTTGGGGGATCAATTGTAACTTACACAATGCGAATAATTGTTAATTATAGTATATTTTTATGTATACAAAACCTTCCTTATTTATAAAGAAATGACACCTTAGGTAGAGAATCAGTGTTTGAACACTTTGTAGAACACGACTTTTTCCAAGTAATGAAAAGTCATGTAGTAGAAGAACAAGACTGCAGTGCTGTGTGATTATTTTATATTACCACACATTTGTTGATTTTGTGAAATAATTCACAAGAATCGTCATACGAAGTGGCTGATAAAACAATTAGAATAAACCAGACCTTACAGCACACTTACAGCAGGATTTTTTACACTTGAACAGGTTCACCTTGTTGGACTGAAGACTTAGGGCGGCCATGATTTGCTCATTTATCTGGTGCTGGTGTCTGCACGTGAGGGTTTGAAATACAATAAAACCTGGTCGCTTACGAGAGGTCGTCGCACAGGGAATTCTCGTAAGCGACCACTTTCCCAAAGTGCCAAAACTGCTATCACCATAGTTGGAACCTCCCATAAGCGACCACAAAACTTTTCAAGTCAAATCCCTGCAGGTGGAACCTTTCGTAAGCAACCTCCTCCCATAAGCGACCACTTTCTCAAAGTACCAAAACTTTTCCAGTCAAATCACTAAATCTAAGTCTAAATCTAAATGTCGTTTAGTCGGCAGAGTCATGGGACATCACGCCAGTTGGTTAGTTGGAACCGCTCATGAGCGGGCATCTCCCATAAACGACCACTTTCCCAGTCAAATCATTATAGTTGGAACCTCTCCTAAGTGACCACTTTCCCGAAGAAGCAAAACTTTCCCAGTGAAATCACTCTAGTTGGCACCTCTCGTAACCGACCTCCTCCCATAAGCGACCACTTTCCTAAAGTACCAAAACTTCCCCAGTCAAATCACTATAGGTGGAACCTCTCATAAGTGGGCATCTCCCATTATAAGCGACCACTTTCCCAAAATAAAAAACTTTCCCAGTCAAATCATTATAGTTGGAACCTCTCGTAAGTGACCACTTTCCCGAAGTAGCAAAACTTTCCCAGTGAAATCACTCTGGTTGGCACCTCTCGTAACTGACCACCTCCCATCAACGACCACTTTCTCAAAGTACCAAACTTTCCCAGTCAAATCCCTATATTTGGAACCTCTCGTAACTGACCACTTTCCCGATTTAGCTCAACTTTCCCAGTGAAATCACTCTAGTTGGCACCTCTCGTAACCGCCCACCTCCCGTAAGCGACCACTTTCCCAAAGTAGCTATAGGAACCTCCATAAGCGACCGCTTTACCAAGAAGTCAAATCGCTTTAGGTGGAACTTCTCATAAGCGACCACCTGCTATAAGCGACCACTTTTTTAAAGTAGCAAAAATTTCCCTCAAATCACTACGGTTGGAACCTCTCGTAACCGACCACATTTCATTAGCGACCACTTTCCCTTTTTACCAAAGCTTTTTCTGTAAAATCACTATCATGATAGTTGGAACCTCTCGTAAACGACCGCCTCCCATAAGCGACCGCGATCACTTTTTGGGCTGGCAGTTTGAATTTTTCTATTGTTTTTAACCTCCCATAAGCGATCACGTGAAATATGATCCAGTCACACACCGGGCGCCAGTTGAATAATAGGGAACTTAAGCAACAAAGACAGCGACGGCAACGAGAACACCTCAAAACGGTAGGTTTAATGAGCGAAAATAATGAATTTGCACATGCGTTATACATTTCGGTGTATTTTTTCGACATACTCGGCAAGACAACAGCGTAAAATGGCCAAGTTCAAGGTTTGTGGAGAAAGTGAGTACCCGAAGGTGGATTTTTCATTCCTTAACTTGAATACCTTTTCAATCCATTTAGTCGGCTGCTTGGTAGCTCGTTTACATTTTACAAGTTGAGCGAGTTGAAAAAATAGTTAAGAAGTTAGAGAAAAAATTGTTTCTTGAATCTGAAAAATAGTACACCCAACCGTACCCAATTCGTCCAGATTAACGATACCCGTTCCTCCGAACAGATAATTAGATGCGGTGTTCCGCAGAGTTCCATATTAGGCCCTTTATTTTTCATATTATATATGAATGATCTTCCCAAAACAACCAGACTGGCAGAATGCCTGCTCTTTGCAGATGATACTAGTATCTTTTACTCCAATTCAGACCCTGATCATTCATGTTACCTCTTTAATGAATAGTGAACTGACTAAGATTAGCTTATGGATGAAATCAAACAAACTTTCTGTTAACATAAAGAAAGCCAATTATGTTATATTTAAACCCAAACAAAAATCTGTCCACATGAGCTCCCAAATTTCACTTGACAGTATACCCCTCAAGCAAGTAACAGAAGTTAAGTTCTTAGGTATTTTTATTATATGGCTGGCTCCGCGAGCGGGCAAGATGAGTCAAATCCTGCGCTGTGATTGGTTACTCGAGCGGGCAAGATGGAGCTATCTTGCCCGCTCGGGATTACCCGTTGCCCGTCCGCTTGGCATTGAAAGTTTAATTCCGAGGAACAATGCAATCTTTTCTTCGATTTTTCTCGTTGTTCTGGCGGAAAATGCTCACTAAAATGTTCGGTAAACCGTGTCAACATTTACCTAAAGGAAAGGAAAGAGAATAGAATCATCCTGGTGTAGTGAATATTTTTTTTCAGCCACAATGAATGCGAGTTGAATTGGTGAGTTGCTCTGTGTGTAGAGATTAATTTTGTAATAGTTATTGTCTCAAGTCGAGTACTAGATTTGACTGTATTTAAATCATAGCATAGTGAAAGTTGCGTTAAGTGTCTAGAGCGGTTCAGAAAAGTGTTTCTCTCAAGTTCGCCGAAGAAGCTCACGTTTTTAATTTAGCCGCGTCTTGCTTGTTGTAAACAACAAAATCTTATTAAAGTTTCGGCCAGTTTTTTTAGTTACCCGCTCTATTTTTCGGCTAATGTTTGCATATAATTTCAAAATGTATTGCTTCATTCAAGAACTATTGATTGGAGGCCGAAAACTGTGTAAAAGTGTTTATTATTTACGCCACCGGGCGATCGGCTGAAAATGGCGAGTTTGCCGGATTCTATTAAAATCTTCCCGCACTTGCGAAAAATCTAAATTTTTCGTACTCAATAATTATTTTATACTCCCTTTAAGCCATTACAAAGTTAGAGCCTTAAGATAATTTAGGATTCCTTGTTTTCCATGATTACATGCTAATCCAAAAATGCACTGAAAATGAATCTTATACCGGTCGGCTATGAAGAATTTCTTTCCGAGCAGAACAGTTTTTTGTTCTGTTTTGTTTTGTTTCGTTTTTGTAGTTTTAACTTGAAGATAAAAGCCATATAATAAATCCTTTATTGACCAAGCTTGTTCGGTCAAGATGGCTGGATATTGGCCTCGTTCTTTTTTTGCGTTTTTATGGACCCCGACTTTGTCTCGTTCCATAAAAACGCAAAAAAAAAGAACTTGGTCAATATCCAGCCATCTTGACCTCACGCTTGGTCAATAACACATATATATTGATGAAGGTCTCACCTGAAAATCGCATATCAGTTATATTTGCAAGAAAATCTCTAAGTCCGTTTGTATAATGTACAGATTTCGTTTCTTTTGTCATCAAACACTAAAAAATCTTTGTATTATACCTTAATTTATCCCTATTTAACTTATTGTACTACAGTTTGGTCTTCTACTTATGTAACAAACTTAAATCGCATTTTTCTTCTTCAAAAACGAGCTGTGCGAGCTATGACAAATTCTAATCACCTTGCACCTTCTGCACCTTTATTTGCACAATTGAGTATCCTAGATATTTTTAAAGTGAATTCCCTTTTTATTGCAAAATTTATGTTTTCCTATCACCAACGTTTGCTGCCTTCGCCCTTTTTTAAATTTAGTTCCGACTGGTGGTCAAATTCACAATTATGATACTAGAACCTCAGCTCATTTTCGACCTCACACCTGCCGAAGTAATATCAAGCAATTTACTATACTCTATAGCGGGCCAAAAATATGGAATGCTTTGCCATTATCAATTACGTCTTCCCCTAGTCTATCCACCTTCAAAAGAAAGCTTCTTGATTTCCTCAGTTAATTGCATGAAACGTCCGACTCTATTATGTCTTTATAGTCTTACCACCGTATGTTAAAAAATCTCAATACAATGTCTTTGCTGGTCTTAAAGTCCTAACATATCTCCGAGGAGACCTCTCAGTATAAGCCCGGGGGTTTCTTGAGGTCTCCTCGCCACTTATACTTCTTCTTTTACTATTATTATTTACTCTAAACATATGTACTATCCTAGTCTATTATTCATTGTAACTTTCTATGTTTGTATGTCGTGGTGAATAAATAAATAAATAAATAAATAAATACATAAATAAATAAATAAATAAATAAATACATACATACATACATACATACATACATACATACATAAATAAATAAATAAATAAATAAATAAATAAATAAATAAATAAATAAATAAGTAAGTAAGTAAATAAATAAGTCACTACGATTTCGTATTGGCTATAAATTTTCTTGCGCAGGCTGTGGTCCCTGTTGTGCCACACGAATCCGGGAGCACCTTTCCACATTTCACATCACCTTAAAAAAAAAAAATGCCTAGCTTTATTTTCTGAAGATTGTTTTTCCATCTTGGACACCGCTCCACCCCTTTCTAGCTCAAAATCAAGGAGGCGCTGCATATTCATTGGGAAAAATCCTCACTCAATAGGCAAATTTTTCATGTCAATCTCACACTGGTTATTGTGTGGTTTTGTCTATCTACTCATTTTATATTTTCTGTTTTGTTTCTTCAATATCGTCACATCTTAATTATGGCTATATTATTTTACTTTTCTTGGACCATTGTAATTAGTTATATTCTCTACATTTATTGTCACGCAATTAACGTTCTTCTTAACACTATTATATCCTCCTTGCATTTATATCACACCCACCAGTGGGCTCTGTAACCTCTGTAGATGAATGAAGTTTCATCCGAAACGTATACATTAAAAAAAAATAGTGACCTGGAAAAACAAAAACCGCTGCTAGTAACTGTAGGGTGGCCAGCTAGGTGCAACACGAAATTGAGTGAAATATCTCTTGGAAGACAATACTTCTAATGTATGACGATTTTTCCTGTTTCTGTCGTGATCAAGGTGTCATAGTAGAAGGCATGAGCAAGTTTGTGATATCTGATAATACTAAAGACATGTGCAGCTATGAGGAGAGAAGTAATACAAAATAGAGTATGAAAATAAGGCGTGAGGTGAGTCCGTTTCTCGCACAAATGTTTTCAATTTGTACCTTTGAAACTTTTAATCAATTTTAAGCCCTCAAAGATAAACACCTTACACAAAAATTATTAATTCGTAACGTTGTAAACCAATCCAGAAATTTGAGTGGAATAGTAGCACTGTAGAACTTCTAGAAATCGCAACTAACTGAAAGCCCGGCAGGGATGCGGGAGGGGTAAAAAAATAGCAGGGAAAAGATGAATGATAAAATTTTTCACTTAAATTAGAAGTCTGTATCAGTTTCATACAACTTGTCCTCTTCTTTTAGAGAACCCTTTCATCTTCCACGACCAAGCTCAGTGCACACAGCAAACACATGGACACAATGCGAACCTATTTTTTGAACATTCTATCCCAAGTTCTAATAGGTACGTTAAGAATACAAAGGATGCACCTGGCCATGAATAAGAGCTTTGGTGTTGAAGGTTCTGGGAAAAATTTGAATTAAAAGGCTTCTCTCCACTGCACTGTCAAAAATCACACTACAAAACCTGCATCTAAAAGTTCCAAACAAATCACCACACACAATAGGCGTGTCGTGGCTTCAAATTTAACGATATTTTGTAGCATTGAAATACGCCCGACCAGTCTCATTCCACGTCGAAATCATTTTTATTTACTTAATTAATAACTTAATCCGGCTAATTTAAATGTATACAATAGAATTTGAAATTGGTGGCCGCTGTTTCAAAAGGTTAAAACGTTTGAAAGTAGGTGCTGCCAATTTCAAAATTAGAATTCCTATTTCCAAAGGTTAAAATGTTTTTAAAGAGGGGCTGCTAATTTTAAAATGAAAATTCCTATTTCCAATATTTAACGTATAAGGAATGTTTGAGTTCTTTCCTTCGTTTACCTTGCGAAAGAAATAAGCGAGATCTTTTACTTGTTGATATGTCAGTGCGGTTTATTTTATAATGGAAAATGAAGGCGGTGAAATACATGTAGGCTCGATTTCTGCCGCTCTCTCGAGTCCGGTCTTGGAGCGCGGGCTCGTTTCCCGAACAGCGGCTGGAAATCGAGCCTAAAATACATGTGCCTCTGTTAAAACTGATTAAGACTCGTTTATTTTTATTAGCTGTTTTAGTGTTTCACTGAAATCCTTTTTCATTTTTTAAGATCGGATGTATAATATATGCGCTTATAAATGTTAAAAAACAATAGAATCATATTCGTAAACCCGTTGACAAGTTTGGATTGCCTCATTATAGGCCAAAAACGCGAGAGCTTTGTAATAACCCGACCAGGAAACTGTAAGCGACCAGCCTGCCTTCAAAGTCTTAACAAAGCTCAAATAAAGACTTTAAGATTGCAAAACTACATTTGTACCAACAAGGGCCGGCCATTGGCCTGACTCAGTTTGGCGGCGTACGTCATCAAACCATTCTTTACAACAGGCGTTCTTCGTTATGAATAAAACGAACAATTTAAGCTGCTTCTTTTTTCACAATGTCGATATGAACTTGGACAAAACGGAAGAAGAATTCAGTATTCCAACTTGTGTTCTCAACTCAGTGTTTTCTCTGTTAACGTGTGTGGGGAACTTTATCATTCTGCATGCGATTCGCAGAGCCTCTGATCTTCATTCGCCATCTCTCATCCTGCTGTGCTTCCTCGCAGTCTCGGACTTTCTTGTGAGTGCGATTTGCCAGCCATCTTTCGTGGCGTATAAAACAGCTGGGCTTGTGGATAACTTTAGCGTCTATTGTACATCAAGAGTGATCGAATTCATATCTGGCTACCTAACGTCTGGAGTATCTTGGCTCTTTCTAGCGGCAGTGTCCATTGATCGTCTTCTTGCTCTAACTCTTCATTTAAGATACAGCGCAATTGTTACCATCCCTCGGGTATTCCAAGCTTCTCTTGCTGTCTGGATCTTTTCGATAACATTTGTTGTGTTAAAGTTTTGGTTGAGTTATGAAAACTGGATTTTTCTCCCCTTAGTAATTTTTCTTGTAACATTAATTTTGATTACCTGGAGTACCTTCAAAATTTTTCAAATCGTTCGGAGGCACCAACGCCAGATACAAAGCCAAACCATGGCCGCCACGAGTCGGAACAACACGGTGAACGTCCTCAAGTGTAAAAAGTCAGCTGTCACCGTGCTTTATGTTTATGGGTTGTTCCTACTTTTCTATCTTCCATTCTGTGTGACGATGATTGTGAATTCTTTGATGGGATACACGAAATGGGTGAAGATTGCGTACGACTATGCCTCAACCGCTGTTTTCGTGAATTCGTGTTTGAGCCCATTGGTGTACTGCTGGCGGATGAAAGAGGTAAGACGGGCTGTTAAGAGAGCTTACAGAAGACAATGAAGGAACTTACAACAAGAATCAGTCTAAGATAAGGGTGCAGGAATGTTGCACTGGTTCGGAGCACTCCCACCAATGTGGCCCGGGTTGGATTCCCGGACTCGCTTCATATGTGAGCTGAGTTTATTCTTGATTCTCGTTCCTGCTCCGGAAATTTTTGTCCGGGTTCTCCTCTTTTTCTGACGCATAAGAAAGCTCCAAAAATTTCCAAACTGCAGAGAAGAATACTGAATTTTCTGCTTGATATATCGCCAGACTGCGCGTCTCTGTTCATTGATGACGGACAATTCGAAACAAAAAAAGATACATTGTGCGGACGAATCTTTGTTTTTCTCTGATAATCACCTGAGTAATTCGTCTCGGGAACATTCAACAATATTTACTTCGCCTTCGGCGAATAATTGTTTAATTATGTTAGTAAGTTTATAATGTAAACCACAGTTTTAAGTTATCTACAGCATGTCAATGATGGTATGTACTGTTAGGAAAAAATGTTGAAAGAAAAGAAGACTCGATTTCTCAGAAGGTTGCTAGGCTGGCGACTTGGTAAGCAGACTTTGTAATCAAGGTATCCAAAGGACGGATATCCATTTCCTGTTGAATATACTAACACCTCTTTCCCAATTTTAACCTACTCTTGATTAACCAAATAATTCAAAATTAAAATGAGAAAAGTTCAATAAAGTGAAATGTAGTGATACGATATGAAATTTACAAAAACATAAAGCAAAGCTAAAGAAAAGATAGATGGCGTTTTTGAAGATTAATTTTTATGTCTCTATAATTGCTAAATACAGTGTCTACAACAAGTCAAATTTTTGTTTTGATTGGAGAGAAGACTGCTATCGCGAAATTTAGAGCGCTCTTCAAAAGTGTGGCAGCGGCGAGGTCGCTTTCATAAGAGGACAAAACAAGGATTTCTGCTACTACGGGCGTTTCTTATTGTGCATTCATATCTAGCAGAACTTCATAAGAGGCATCAAATAAAAAATATGAGCTTTTACGTTTGAGCTTTGTACAATGTTAAACGTGCAGTATCAACTTTTTGTGTTACTTTGAATAGCCAAAATACATGTTTTGAATCGACGGAATCGTCAAAACAATTTTTCAGTTTTGTTAACAATAGCCCTATAGCTATTAATGCACAAAAACTAGTTATAATTATTGTTTGGCTGCGGATGGCTTGGATGAGTTGAAAAAGCTGGCCAATTTTTTTTCAAGTTCTTCCTGTGTATTGTAGAGAAAACGCTTAAACCTGATTATAGTTTGTTCTCTCTCGGAGAAATCGCTAAATATTTTCTTCCCGGTGCTCTAACAGCAATTTTACGTTATAGAAAGGTTCTTTGTTAAAAATTTTTTAGCAGTTTTGTTCAAAATACAACAAAATCGCCTTGACAGTGATCAGTTTTAGGCTAAAAATCACCTATGAGCCACAAATATTTCTTCTAATCGGTCCCCCTTTCAGTAACGAAAAAATCTCCAGCAATAGCTATTTTTACAGATGTTAAGACCTTTTCATTGTAACGTCCCAACTTCAGAAAGTTGCCTTGAATTGGAGGTTTTGCGCTCCAGACAGCAATACCGTACCTAAATGAAGGCCCTAAATTTTCTTTGACCTACTGTGAGTCTGCTTTTCTGGCTGGTTAGAGCAACTAAAATCGGCAACATAAACCAGCAAACCCAGGTCTCCATGAGCAGCAGCATTTGTAACCCTAACGACCTTCATCATTCACATGATAGATTTCAAAAGATATCAGATGTAAACGATTTTCACATTTATCTTTAAGGCTTCGTCCACACGTTTTCGTTTTCGATCGTTTTTATCTGGAAAAGGTTTTTCGTTCATACGTTTCTATTTTCATTTGTTTCGCTGTTCGACACGTAACGATTGAAAGCGCTACTTTCTCTTCTATCGACGTTGTTACGTTTTTGAAACATCCGTTTTTGCCGTACAGAGGTGAAAGATAAATCCGTCCACTTCCAAAACCTCCAATTTGGGCTGTTTTTTCAAGTCTTCGCTTTGAAGCGTTTAATCATTCTCGTTAGTGGACTTAAGACATAACCCGTCAAAAAATATCCCTTTTTCAAATTCTGACGATCAGGAAGAGATAGGTGTGGACGGTGCCTTGGTCGGTGGAAAGAATAGCGTGATTACATGATTGTGTGTGCATTCTCAGTATACCAATCAGGTTAGGCTGAAACATACAAGGACAACTCTGTCAACTAAGGTCAAACTGATCGGCCATCTTCTACGTACTCGACACTTTTAAGTCAAATAAGTCTTATTTTCACCCTGTCAATGTTTTACGTTTTTTTAATGTGCTGGTGTGAGAAAACTGGAGGGCGTTTATAGAAATTATTCTAAGACTTTTTGGGCGCTAATTTTTAACGTGTTTCCGGGCCAGTGGGTATTTGATGAATTATTGTTGTTTACAGCAAAACTTACTCTATGTCATCTAATTTGTGTCTCCGTCTGGCCCTTCAATTTGCCATCAATTGTGAGTACAAATCATTGTATATTATCTTCTTTTGTCAGACTTGCCAGTTTTGTTTTAATTTAGGGCATTAGGGGGCTTCACACTAGAGCTTGTAAGTATAATCTAAGTGCACTTGAAACCTACTTTGAGTGTGAAGGGGTAAAACCTACCAACTTGAACTTTACTTAGTGACCATGGAAACTTTCGCAGTTCAAAGAAGCCGAAGTACGCCGCCAAGTATGGCCAACACCACAATTGAGAACGTACTTGACCAATAGGGAAAGGGAAACCAATTGAAAGCCACGTGCTGCGGTGCCAGGACAGATAAACATTTTGCCGTGAACTAAAATTAATTTTAAAAAAAATCAAAATGGATGGTTGGAGATACGCCTCGCAGTTTGAGGACTCCATGGAACAGTCTTTTTTGTAAGTAAACATAAAAAAGAAGGAAAGCCGATTTAAACTTACGATCTTATTTGAATTTCATCTTTACGGACAGCCTGAACCATCGATTTTCAGTTCAGAAGATGTCGCCTGTTCTTTTGTTTTGTCGCCAAGTACTCCTAAACAATGAAGTACCTATGCATTTCCTGTAATGTTAAAACTCTCTGAGTTAAAATTAAAGACAAAATAAAGAGTAAACAACACAAAACGTTTTTCCGTTGTAAAGGCTTCATGATTTTCCGGCGAGCAGTCGCATTTCTGATTTTACCGCGAACGATGATTGACAGCTTGTGCTTCAAGTGTATACTTTGTCACCAGGTGTGAAGCCAAGTTTTCTAAAGTGCGACTTGAGATTTTCAAGTGCACTTGAATCAGGTGCTTACTTGAAACTAACTTAGCTTGTAGTGTGAAGCCAACAATTGTCTTGGCTTAATTCATGTCAATTTCAGCAAACCTCATTGATTACTTTCAACAATATTGTCCAACCCGTGAATTAAAAACATTACTGATATGAGCGTGCTTGGTCGTGGTAATTTTCTGGACTTGTATCGATCACTTTCTTTACATTCTCGAATAACATACAATACATGAGTTTTATTAATTGCTTTTCCGTGATGTTCTTAAATTCTTAGAAAAGGGGGCAAAACATCGAAAATCATGGCGGTCGTAACATTTTTATTTCTCCAGGATTCTTGTCCAGTCGAATTAAAAGCTTTTAAAGTACCCTTCCGTCTTGCATGCAGTAAACACATGCACGCATGGCGAACCATTTTTTTTTTTTTTTTTTACAAGATGTAATGATAGGTGTTTCAACACTACAAATACGAAAGACGTACCAGACCTTCCGTCGATAATTTGAATTAAAAGTTTATCTACTGTCTAAAATCAAAACAATAGATTCCAAAAAAAATACAGCTGCTAATCGTTATACCAAGGAGCTTACATTAGGAGAAGCTGTCAATGTTTAATTTACGTATGAACCAATAGCGCCCTAATCTAGACCTTAATGGCTTTAACTGTTTTTTACACTTTTTTAAATAATACTTCCAAAGTGAAGAGAAATCTTATCATAGGAATTAGGTTTCCCCTTTATTTCCTTGCTTCTCTCGTCATGTACGCTTTTGACATATATAGATACAGAAACATACAGCTATTTCAATTAACGTTGTTGGAAAACCTACGGGACACTGAAGACAGTGACTTAACATGATTTGGCAATTTACAAAGAACATTGCCAAATTCAGCTTTAACTCATGACCACACAGAAAATAAATTACAAACGTCGATATTCCTGATACTTTCATTCAACCCATGGTACTGAAATCCGTGCAATTACACTAATTACAAACGAATCAGCTAAGATTTAAAGATCATCCATACTTCCTTTCGGTATTATCGCGTAACCTTGTTTTTGAAATTCGAACGGATTAATCAGAGGCTGACGCTTAATTGTTACTATATTTTTCTTCAAGATATTGTGAAACAAATGAAAAGCTTCAACCGAGAAGATAGCTTAATTTTTTTAAGGCTGGCTGCCAATTTAAATTTCATTCATTATTTTTTTCTCTTGTTGCAAGCTTGTGCCCATTGTGCAATTAACTTAAATAATAACGCCGGGTTTATAAGAGCAAACGGAGTCCCTAATTATTTTTAAGGCGAAATGTAATGCGCTTATAATTCTTTAAACAGTACAAGAAATGTAGAAATTTAAGAAGGTAAAATGGCCTAATTTTAAGCCAAATTAAAGACACAATATTTACGTGATAAAAGGCCAGAAACCTCTAATGGTCAGGTCGACCAGTTCGTACCTTTCGAAGGCTGAAATAAGTTCGCAAAAGGACTGCAAAATTCAGTTTACTGAGAAGACTTTCGACTGAGTCGCTCACCACTAAAGGGGTTAAGATTGCGCACGACTACACTTCAACCGCTGTTTTTGTGTTTGAATCCACTGGTATATTGCTGACAGGAGATGCGCCGAGCTGTTAAGAGAGCTTTCAAAAGAGAAATTGAATAAAGGCGCTAACAGCTTGAACGAGGTGATTTCTTGGGAGGCTTTGACATCTGAAGGAAAGTTAAAACGTGTCTTGAGAGTGAAAAAACACTTGCTTAAACCGCCTCTCAAATTAATGCAAGATTTCTTGCAAGCTTGCCAGGCTGGCGAGATTGTGACCAAACTTTAAAGTGCCCCTAATCCTTCAATTTAATTTCTTTTGGTAGATGTCCATATCTGTGAAGAACTCATTTTCGAAAATTTTTTTTTAGAAATGTTGATTTTTTTTTTTTTTTTTTTTTTTTTTTACGAGCGCTAAAAGTTACTGAAACTTTTAAATTTTTGCGCGCTTTAAGCCCCGCTGGACAAATTTTTGTCTCGCGGGCTCATTAAGAACGAGCCAATGAGAAGCGTCCGATATTTGACACTTTCTTAGCTGTGACGTAAGAAAAGGACACCATTCAGGCCTCGGATCGTTATCAGAAGGAATCTTATGTATGCTGATTCCTTTCTCTACATTTCGAGAGTTGCTGCATGCAAAAACCATACATTTTTCAACCATTTTCCTGTTTACAATTGAAGCATTACCGCGAATCTTCGGATATTTTGCACGATGTCCTTTTCTTACGTCACGCTCCATATTTGGACACATTTGGCCGAGTGGGGGACTAATGTGAACGATATCGACAAGACTGAAATGAGTTCTTGAAAGATATGGAAATCTACCAAAAGAAAACAAATTAAAGGGTTAGGGGCACTTTAAGGGGCAGTGTGACTTATTTTAGTGTCTCTTTGAATAGCCAAAAAATATGTTTGTATAGATGTAAATATTAAAATAACGGTTTTAGTTTTTTTGAGAATAAACCTGCTAGTTCACAGAAACTAGTATCGTTCATATCTGGCTGCGGATGGCTAGGATGGAAATGGGTTGCAATTTGAAAAAATTGGCCATTTTTTTTTCAAGTTCTTCCTGTGTATTAAAAAAAATACTACTATTAAAACTTAAAAAAAAAAACTTTTTCTACAAACTCGTCATCTCGTGTTCATTTTTCGTTTCTTCTATTTCTTTCTTTTTGTTTGGTCGGTCCGTGAACGTTTTGATCTCTGTCTACTAAGAACCTTTGGAATTAACGCAGTTTTAGCAAAAAAGAAATTTGGTCACATAGCCTATTGGTGGGTTGGTCATATTTTCCTCCAGTTTCGCGGGGAAATTTTCTCGGTTTTTGGGCAGACATCTGACAAGTTCGATTCGATTTTACTAATTTAGTTATGTATTCCAATGCTTTTCCACGCTGCACTAGCCGATAGGCCAGAGCATTTTACATCACCAAAACTTTTGACGTTACAAGTGCTTTAACTTGCGCATCTTCCCGAAAAAAAAATTTTTTTCTTTAAAACTAAGTCAAAATTTCTAAGGCAATAAATGGTTATGGTAATATTTATATCAGCCAATCTCGTACCCAGTTTCCTCAGGTTTTTTGGTCAGCGATTAGTCGCCAGGAGAGACTTCGAAGACTTCGAAAGAAATTAAATTCTTTGATTGCCTGCCCCATAACGGCTTGCATTGTTTTACGACAGATTTCGAATTCTCCAGAGAGTCTCTCCTGGCGTCCAACCGCTGGCCAAAGAGCCTGAGGATTCTGGGTACGAGATTGGACGTCAGCATGTAAAGGCGCCACTGGCAGCCGCTGTCAATCCATATTAATTTTGATCTCACCCACCCACCCAACCTACGAATGAACGTGAAAGGCAGATGAGTAGACCACAACACCGGTGACTACGTCCCCCACTCTTTTCGAACAGTGTATGCCTTAATTCTTTTAAGGCTACAGAACCCTGAGTTATCAACCCGAAAAAACTGTCGGGTGCCCCTGTTTCCGTGCTTATATCCAGTAAAGTGCAAAATATTAACATCCAGCCATATTTGTGATCGTGAAAAGAAAGGTGTGCTATTCAGAAGAGACTTGCTGTTCAGGAGCGAAGAAAAGAAAGGAACGAAAGCAGCTTCAGAGTAACTTACTGTTCAGTTTATTCAACAGTCAAACGTGTGTACATAAATCATCGAAAGCGAAAACTGCTAATAGCTCTAGCTGTGCATTTTTTATTGTCTGTGTTTTGAATTAGGTGATATCTCTATTTACTACTTCTTTGCGCTTCTTCAGAGTGATTAACATCAACTTTAAAAATCCCTTAGCGCGAGGCAAAATAATTACTTTCAATAACCAGGTGTTTAAATAAATGGAAGTTCCTTATAGTTCTTTGACGTAAAAACGTCATGAGAGATATCAGTAAAAATGTAAATTTGAGGAGCTTTTGATAAAATGGGGAGCATTTTCATAAACAAGCAAGGAATTATAGTCAATCGGTCTTTCTCTCAAAGACTTAACTAGCCTTTATAACTACCTATCTGTCTGCGAAGGCTGCATTCGAAGTCACCCGTTTCGAGATTTTAGCTGAGTGCGTCATCATCATTGAGGACTTCAGGCTTTCTTCATCATGAGCGATGAACACAAAACCTGCTACTATTTGACGGTCACCATGGATGAAACACTGAGAAGAAGATTTCATTTCAAATATTGTAATTTGTATTCTCAACTCAGTGTTTTCTCTGATAACGTTTGCGGCGAATTTTGTTATTCTGTACGCAATTTGTAAATCCCAAAATCTTCATTCACCATGTTTCATCCTTTTGTGCTGCCTCGCATTTTCGGATCTTCTCGTGGGTCTGGTCTGTCAGCCATTTCTGGTGGCGCGTCAAATAGCCGCATTAGTGCATAATTTTCCTGTGTACTGCGTATTGAACATGATTTATGACTTGTCTGGCTACGTAACTTCGGGTGCATCTTTACTTACTTTAACAGCGGTGTCCATTGATCGTCTCCTTGCCGTAACTCTTCATTTACGATACAGGACTGTTGTCACTGTTCCTCGGGTATTTCAAGCCGCTGTATTTCTCTGGATCCTCATGGCGACAGTTGTTGTGTTAAAGTTTTGGATTAGCTACGCTACCTGGATGTTTCTCCCGTTGATTATTTTGCTTTTAACACTTCTTGTAACAACCTTCAGCACCTTCAAAATTTTTCATGTTGTTCGCAGACACCAACGCCAGATCAGTGACCAACACATGGCCGCCCTGAGTCTTCACACCAGCACGGTGAATGTACTCAAATGCAGAAAATCTGCTATCACCGTTCTTTATATTTATGGGTTGTTCTTACTTTTGTATCTTCCATTCTGTGTGACAATGATCGTGGAAGCATTCAATGGATATACAAAGGCAGTGAACGTTGCATATGACTATGTTACAACGGCCATTTTTATCAACTCCTTTTTGAATCCAGTTGTGTATTGCTGGCGAATAAGGGAGATTCGAAAAGCTGTGATGGCTTCTCTGAGACGGCAATAAAAACGCTAGCAATCCAAAAGGATTGAACATCTCACAAGGTCGACATGAATGCAGTTCATTGAACCGAAAAGAAAACTTAATAGGACTGAATATATAGACAATACTTGGTAGTAATCATAGTGGGGTTTGTTGGAGAACGCAAGAAATGGCAAAGCGAAGCGATGATCACGAAAACACAGAAAAACACACCAGATAAGCTCTTTCAGTCTTTATTATCATTTTTGAGGGCCTTTTGTTGTCTATAATTTTCGAATTAATTTCAACACCAAGCAAAGTCTTACAATTAATTTATTACGCTTTGGTTACCTGTGGAGAAATTAAGTGAACATTAGTCAATTAAAAATTGTCCACCAGAGCAAGAGAAAATATTATTCACCTTTTGGATTGGCCAAAAAGCGATGAGTTATCTCTCCCGTCCGTTGATTAGAACGTTTCAAAAGAGCGTGGCATGAGGCGGCCGGATGGTAGAAAATCAAGGAATTATTGAACTACGGCGGTGAAGCTTTATAAAGTTAAGGGAGCTATTTTTGTAGAGTTACAGTTAGTAACAGAAAACGTTATGGTTAATCGTTTCCCTTGCCAATATCTTGTTCATTTCGAAATATTGTTTAGCCATATTTAATGATTATGATTGCCAAGGAGTGCTACTTACGAATGTCTTCGTGAAGCGACAAAATTAAGAAAGTAGCTTCCGACATGAAGATCACTATTCTTTGGGCTAATTTATATGTTTAGTCAGTATGGTCTTATAATGGTCTTATAATGGTTTCCCTCGCTGATATTTTGTTTATTTAATAGAATATTCAGCCATATTTAATGACCATGTATTGGTGCGCTGTTCACGAGTGCCTTCCTGCACCAAGAAAATATATTAAAGAAAACAGCTTGCGACATGCTTATCCGGATTCTTTGCGCTAAACTCCATCAGATGTGTTTAATCACTCCATTTGATATGATTTGTCATATCTTTCGACTTCCATTAATAATACGCTGCTTTCAAGCCGCGATGTGGGGCATTAAGTTCTTCTTTCGCTAACATTTCAACTCCCGTTCGTCGCATTTTGACGTTGGTAGAAAGCTAGAAAAACGTTAATTATCGTTATATCGACGCTTTTCCATGTGATGAAAACTAAGTGAAGAAAGATACGTTCAAAAGAACGATGATGAGTGAAAGTAAATGTTAATGTGTTTGAAGCTAAGAAATTCAGGTCACAAACAATTATGCCGGGGAAAACTTATAAGGCATAGATGATTGGAGATTTAAACGCAAAAATCCACCTGGGTATGCTAATAACAGTGGAAGTAATAGGAGCTTTGTTCCAAGGTCCCCAGATACAAACCTAGTTGCCAGGGACTGTCCTCCCAGCCACGTAAAACTCTACTAGAAGGGTATCCATAATGGTGAAGTGTTCGAAAACAGAGCGTCAGTTCATAAGACATCCCAGGGTTTTCGAGATATTCAAATTATTTTTGGCAGACGGCGACAAAGACCACACGTTGCAAAATACTCCACGAATCTCGGAGTATTTTGCCATATGATACGTATTTGCTTTTCCTGTTCATTACTCTTTTCCCAGGATCAAATATGGTTGCCGGATGAATGCCATATTTGATCCTTGAAACAGTGTAGCGAAGACGAAAACCAAGTGCGTATCACGAGACTAAATTTTCACCGACTCGTTGAGTATCTTGCATGACTATTTGCAGTATTATAGGATGAAATCATCAGGTAGACAAGTCTATGCCAAGGCAGTTATGTATGGATGGAGAAAGCCAAATTAACAATGATTGTGGCACCAAATCAAAACTGCATAATTAAACTCCTTTGTTCGACGCCGTTCTTTTGCCAATTACTAAATTCGTCCATTAACTTCGGCACACGATAGGAGTGGAATCTGAATCAATTATTCATACAAATGAGTATATTTGGACCTCTTTGTTTTATCAGGTGTACACTCGTTTATCTTTATGACTACTTCAATTAGTTATCAAGGAGTGAAAGTAGAAAGCAGTCTTTAAAACCCCACGTCATCGGCTAGTTAGAACGATGACACATTGGCTCATGTCAAAATATAACACAACATAACTGACATAAATTTGGGCAATTCATAAGAGCCCAATATCAACTCATTAGCATTTAAACACAACTCCCTCCCTTAAATAAACTTAAATAAGTACGTTAAACGAAAAGTCCAATCAATCTTCTTCTCAACGAATTTGCTACGTTCAAATGGGACATTACTGTCGTAGAATCAAATTTCTAACAAGATTTGATATAGTCATGAACGAAACACACAACACCTGCTTCTATTTGAATATCAACTTGGAAAAAACGAAAGACGTTTACATCACAAATATACTAACATGTATTTTCAACGCAGTGTTTTCGTTGATAACTTCTGCAGGAAATTTTATCGTCCTGCATGCGATTCGTAAAGACCAGCTGATCTTCGTTCACCGTGTTTCATCCTTCTGTGCTGCCTGGCATTTTCAGATCTTCTTGTGGGGGCGATTTGTCAACCATTTTTGGTGGCACACAAAATAGCCGAGCTTCTTGATAATTTTCCCACTTTCTGTACGTTTAGAATAATTCAAAACTTATCAGGGTACATAACTTCTGGTGTTTCGTTACTCACTTTAACTGCAGTGTCCATTGATCGTCTTCTTGCCGTAACTCTTCATTTACGATACAGTGAAATTGTGACTGTTCCTCGGGTATTTCAAACCGCTTTTTCTCTCTGGATCTTTTCAATAACAACTGTTATAATCAAGTTTTGGATGAAAACTGCCCACTGGATTGTTTTCCCCTTGGTTTTGTTGTTTCTCACACTTCTTGTTACAGCCTTCACTACTTTCAAAATCTTTCACATCGTTCGCAGGCACCAACGCCAGATAAATGACCAAAACATGGCTGTCTTGAGTCTTCAGAGCAACACAGTGAACGCGCTCAAGTGTAAAAAGTCTGCTGTGACTGTAATTTATATTTATGGTTTGTTGTTGATTTTCTATCTTCCATTCGGTGTGGCAATGCTTGTAGAAGCATTCATTGGCTATACAAGGTCAGTGAAGATTGCCTATGACTACACTTCAACTGCTGTCTTCATCAACTCTTTATTGGATCCACTTGTGTATTGTTGGCGAATAAGGGAGATACGACGAGCTGTGAAGAATGTTCTGAGAAGACAATGAACACTAACAACAAAGCGGACAGGATATCTTCCAAGGTCGCTCATTTCAGCTTAAAATTGCACGAATTTTTCACCAAGCTGGACAAAAGTGGATCTCGGTTTTGCCTTCAGGAGTATACGTTTCCCCACACGGGATAAAAGACAGCCTCTTAGAGACGTACTACTAGCAAAGCGAAAGCTCAAACCTGCCGCACTTACGCAAGCGGAGATATGATTATATTTTGCCAAGACTGAGAACTGAGTGTTTTTAAAAGCGCTCATTTGTAAGTTGATATCTTCTTAACTGTTTGTAGTTTTCTTTTCTTAATCGTGTAAATTTACACGTTTGTTTTAGATCTTTTTCTCTCGATAAAGTTTCATCATTTATTCATTCAATATGGATAAAAAAAAATAAATGTTTAATAGCGGCACACTGAAGATAATGTGGAATATGGTTAAATATATGTTATCCGGCGCTCCAGTTGTCTCTTATTGGAAGGACAAATTGCGCTAAAGCTTTCTAGTCAGGTTACTAAATACGTCTTGTTCGCTGATGTAAATAAGAAAAATAGTAATAAGGGACTTATATGCGTAAGCTTGAGCGATAATACTGCATACAGTGGACTCTTCTCATGTCTACGTTGTGCATTTGTGTAATAATTTGGTTAATTTTTTGCGCCAGGAAAGGAATTTTCGCTGACATGCAACGGACGGATAAGAAAGCAAAGAAAACCCTTTTCCGAGTTATTTCTGGTCTGTACTAGCTAAAATCCGAGTGGGTGGGTTGGAGAACAATAAAAGTCGTTGAAAGCAACCGCGGACCTGTTTTATGTGTTGCTTGAAATTGTTCCAAACATTTTACAGTTACATACAACCAAGGAAAGAAGACTGGACAAAAAAAAAAGTTTATCCCTCCAGGAAATATTGGAACGCTTGAAAATGTTTTCCTGTTTATTGATAATCAACGGCAGTTGTTAAATGAGGTGCCATGCAATTAGTATTTGAGTCAGCGAACAGCATTCATTATAAATAAGGGTGTTGTTTGAGCGAGTAAAAGAAGAAAATCATCCTTCTTTAAACTGTTCAGTAGTTTTTGCGCTAATTTTAGTAATTTAGTATATCCGCAATTGTAATGTGAACAAAATAAAACTGTAAATAATTCTTTCTCTGGTTCAGTCTTTCTTTAGTCTCCTTCGGCCACATTTACACTTCACTTTATAAATTACTAGAACACGCATCCATATGTTGCTGATAATTTCAAGCACCCACAGTGTGTGTAATAACAAATTCAAATGCGGTAGCATGTTTTGAAAATTAAAGACAAATTAAAAAGCACATCTATACAGGAAAAAACTAACGAAACAAAAGTCCTACGTCAAGGGAAACTAAAATTAAATATGCGATTTCAAGAGTAACTGTAATTA
This sequence comes from Pavona decussata, assembly GCF_977016875.1. Lineage (NCBI taxonomy): Eukaryota > Metazoa > Cnidaria > Anthozoa > Scleractinia > Agariciidae > Pavona > Pavona decussata. The sequence continues at coordinate 1,887,645 of NW_028145663.1, read as the reverse complement.
AAATTTGCTACAGCTCAGTTAATTAAAAACTGCGTTCGGTGTGTTATTAAAAAATGCAAAGGGCATTTAAAGTGCCCCTGAGACGAAAATCTCATTTTCCATCTTTTTGCATTTTCGTGTAGAATATGACCTTCTTACTCATGTTACCAAATTTCAATCCTTTACGGTGATTGGAAAAATTTTTTTTAGCTTTTTATTCGAGATTTCACGGCCACCAAACTTGGCCTTGTTCCGGAAGTTAAGGCTCAAATTACAGGAAGTGACGTCATTGGCTCAACAGGAAAAATTCCACACGGCTAATTTTCATATGGATTCTACTTCATAAACTGTATTCTGCTGTTGCGAACTAAAGAACAGCAGAATACAGTTTATGAAGTAGAATCCATATGAAAATTAACCGTGTGGAATTTTTCCTGTTGAGCCAATGACGTCACTTCCTGTAATTTGAGCCTTAACTTCCGGAACAAGGCCAAGTAATGGCGGCCGTGAAATCTCGAATAAAAAGCTAAAAAAAATACTTCCAATCGCCGTAAAGGATTGAAATTTGGTAACATGAGTAAGAAGGTCATATTCTACACAAAAATTTAAAAAGATGGAAAATGAAAGGGGCACTTTAATTACTAAAGCTCTTTCGGAAGTCAGTGCATAGGAAAGGGGAATAAATCAGCAATTGGCGATATTACGTTTTTTCTGATTTAGCATTGTGTTTTGTGAAAACTAATCGTAAATTGCTGGCACGAGTATTCAGCGCTTGATGCCAGGTGCTTCCATTTGCTCCGAGATTTGATTGACTCCTTTTGTTGCTTGTTTGTCATTGGCCAGAGTTGTAACAATTAAATTATCATCCAACTAAAATTCGCTATAAAATTTACCACTGATAATGGCAAACGAAACAACCCCTATGTTACGAAAGGTATTGGAAAACGCGTTGCGATTATAATCTATGACAGTGCATCATTTTCAAGCCTACAATATTTTCCCTGACTTCGATAACCATGTAACAAGTAGAACAGGTTAATCACTGCTAGATTTGAACTAGAGAGGAAGGTTAGCTCATCCTCTCTTCATATGAATGGTTTGGTAAAAAGGTAAAACGATATGGCAAGCGATTTGTTTAAGTTTTTTTTTTTATTTGTTGTTGTTGTTCAAAACTTCATAAATGCAAAATTATTCTTACCTTCTTTTCGTCCCCTGACGATCAGGGCCAGTGTGAATTCGAATGTCTGGCCATTTGCCATATGCGGTATGTAAATAAGAAGTTAATTGGAAACATTTCTGAAGAATGATCTTGACCAAGCTTCAAAACTAAAGCAACAATTATCTTTGAAAGGAGATTCCGTGGACCCTGTGATTAGATTGCTCAACAAGAAAATAGATCTCGCCGGGAATGAGTCACTCTTCAATATTTGCCATTTTTAGTTCCTCTAGATCGCTGTTCAATCTCATGTAGCGTAAGATGAAAGTCCAGACTGCAGACCTGAAGAAAATTTCACAACGGCAACAAACGTTATTAGCTATGATAGCTGTCAAGTGCATTGAGCATTTTAGGGTCTACATACATTCGATAACGCACGTGCAAGAGTAAACAGCTTTTCAGAAATGGTCTTCATTGACCCTCTTGAAGCAGTCATATTTTAACAAGCCTTAGTGTATATAGAAACGTCTCCTGTTTATCAAATATATTTTCCCAGAAAATTTACGTTAAACAAAAAAATGAGTTGAAAATAGAACAGGAAAAATGTACTTAGAGTATAGTTATTACAAGAAATCCTAATTCTTCCTCTGCAGACGTAAGACATCCGTCACGAGAAGGTGTGTTTCATCAGATATCCAAACACTGAGAAATAGGTTGAAAAATAAAGCGCAGTCCAGTTTTTTCAAACGACGTCGAGGTATTTCGATATCTGATGAAACACACCTTCTCGTGCTTGATACGGCTTCTCACATCATCAATAATTCTTGGAGAAATTCAAAGCTAAATTTTGCAGAATGGTTTTGAATGAATGGCAGAATCAGAATTAATGTTAAAGTTGTTGCAGAGTTCTTGACGATCTTCTTTGCTTTCTTGACAGCAGACTCAACTTTACCATTAGATTGATGGTGGTAGGGTCTCTTTTTCATATGCTTGCACCCGTACTCTTTGACGAAGGCTTTGAATTCTCGACTTTTGCACAGCGAACCACTGTCCGACACAACTTCATCGGGAATCCCATATCGTGCCATGAGTGCGTAAAGTTTCATGATCACAGTGGAAGCCTTCAGGTCATACAGCCTGTCGATCTCGAAGAAGCCAGAGAAATAATCCACAGTCACCATGTACCTCTTTTGGTCTAAGTCAAAAAGGTCTGTGGAAATTTTGCTCCGAAGGTAATCAAGGCGATCACCTTGTTTACGGTTTGAGACGGTTCTAATAATTAATCTTTAGGAACTGCGGCAAGGAGACTGGCGTCATCGAAAAAGGTACAACAAACTCTAAAACTGCGTTTAAAGTTTTCGAAAGAGAGAAAATGACCCTAAAAATCCCGGAGGTCATTGATTTCCTAATGCCTTTGTTTGCCCAGGCTTTATAAAATACCAACTTTCCATCTCTCTTAATAAAACGATTGTTCCAAAGTGTTCCCTCTTTCATTTCATTTAATTTACGTTTAGGGGTGTTTTGGAATGAAGTTGTTGCCAGATGCTCTTGTAAAAAGGCGGAAGATCTGTGGGACCCAACAGTTTTAAGTCGTAGTTACATTGAATCAAGAAAGAGCCAACGCACACCAGTCACTATTCTCCGAAGAGCGATAGCGATTCACCCAGGCAGCTTCCAGTGATTTTTCTGCGTCCACAAAATTAATCGTACCGAGGTCACCTTTGGGTATGGGACCAGTTAGCGTATTTCTTTTGATTTTGTCTGCTTTGAAGTTCCATATAAATAGAAAGGTTATGCTAGTTGACCTTTTTGGCAAAATCGACAGGTACTTCAAGGTCGGAACAATTATAAACAAGTTTTAAGAACACTAGTGTTTTGACAATGGCGATTCTTCCCAAAATCGTCAAGTGCCGACCGCACCAAAGTTTAAACCTTTTTCAGTTTCAGTCAAGCCGTTCGTCAAAGGTGATTTTTACCGCCAACGCACCTTTTCATAGGAAAAGGCTACCCCAAGGGTATAGACATACTGCTTCGGCCATGGAATGAATTATCCACGATTCAAGCCGCAGCTCTTCAGATTTTGACTTGTTTATTTTCAGCGCAGAAGAAATTTGGTTGTAGTTTCTTTCAGCTGCAGTCAGGGCTCTGATAGCTATCCCAGCCGTCTACCATCTTGGAGTAATGCGGCTCCCAATCCCTCTTCGCTTGCATCGCACTGAATGACTAAGTCCACAGTACCCATATTCAACGGACTTGGTTTTTACTTGTTGGATTCCCTTTCATTAACGAAACGCACAAGACCTGCCCTATTTGAATATCAACTTGGACAAAACGGAAGGTTTCATCTCAAATATTTTAACATGTATTTTCAACGCAGTGTTTTCGTTGATAACTTGTACGGGAAATGTTATCATCCTGCATGCAATTCGCAAAAACCAGCATCTTCATTCACCGTGTTTCATCCTTCTGTGCTGCCTCGCATTTTCAGATCTTCTTGAGGGAGCGATTTGTCAGCCACTTTTGGTGGCACTCAAAATAACCGAGCTTGTGGATAATTTTCCCACGTACTGTACGTTAAGAATATATCATAACTTATCAGGCTTTATAACTTCTGTTGCAGTGTCCATAGATCGTCTTCTTGTTGTAACTCTTCATTTACGATATAGCGTAATTGTGACTATTCCTCGGCTGTTTAAAACTGCTTTTTCTTTCTGGATCTTTTCAATAACTAGTGTAAGTTATAGTCACGTTTTGGATGAGTACTGCTAACTGGAATGTTCTCCTCTTGGTTCTGTTGTTTCTCACACTGCTTGTTATAGCCTTCAGTACTTCCAAAATCTTTCACATCGTTAACAGACACCAACGACAGATCAATGACCAAAACATGGTCGCCCTGAGTCTTCAGACCAACACAATGAACGTGCTCAAGTGTAAAAAGTCTTCTGTGACTGTACTTTATGTTTATGGTTTGTTGTTAATTTTTTTATCTTCCATTTGGTGTTACGATGCTCGTAGAAGAATTTATTGGTTACACGAGGTCCGTGAAGATTGCCTATAACTACACTTCAACTGCTGTTTTTATCAACTATTTATTAGATGCACTTGTGTACTATTGGCGAATAAGGGAGATACGACGAGCTGTAAAGAATGTTTGCAGAAAACAATGAACACTAAGAACGAAGTGGACAGGAATTCTTCCAAGGTTGCCAAGAGTAAGTCGACATGATCAGCTAAGAATTGAAGGGATTTTCAGTTCACTATGATCGACAAAAGTAGATCTTGATTTTGCCTCTAATAACATATTGAGACGTTTCCTTACTCGGAAAAAACACCAACCTCTTAGGACGTACTAACAGCTAAGCGAAAGCTGAAAGCTGACGCAGTTCCGCAAGCGTGGACATGATTATATTTTGCCAAGTTAGAACTGAGCAGCTTTAACAGCGCTCATTTGTAAATTGCTGTCTTCTTAACTGTTTGTAGTTTTCTTTTTCTTAATTGGGTCAATTTACACTTTTGTTTTAGATTTTTTCTCTCGTAAAAGTTTCTTCATTTATTCATTCAATATAGATAAAAAAAAAGACAAACGAATTTTCAATAGAGGCGTATGTAACATAACGTGGAATATGCGTAAACAAATGTTGGGCAACACTCCGTTGTCTCTTATTGGAAGGAAAAATTGCACTAAAGCTTTTCAGTCAGGGTACTAAATACTTATTCGCGTATGTATATAACAAAAATAGCAATAAGGGACTTATATGCGTTCTAAGCTTGAGCGACAATATTACATACAGTGGACTCTTCTGCTGTCTACGTTTCGCGTCTGATGTAATTAATCGGTTAATATTGTGCACCATAAAAGGATTTATCGCTGGCATCCGATGACATGAAAATAAAGACTTATCGAAAGGGTGTGGCTTTTTTTACACTGTAAGTTGTGTATTTTTACTGAACATGCGGTTGTTTTTTACGACTTTGCACATTGGGTTAATGCTTGGTAAAACCTCTGGTTAACCTAGCATCAACGGGTTGAACTACCGTGTTGAAAATGTTATGAAACAATTGGTCATGAGTCAGCTGTGTTACATTGAGATATAAGGAACGGGGGAAGTTTGGATAGCACTCAAGCATCTTTCGTGCTCTCCGAACTTCCTGCGTGCTTCATATCTCGATGAACGCACGCTAACGCATATACCAATTGGTAATTACCGGTTGAATGCCATATTTGATTCAGGAAGAAGTGTAGCGAACACGAAAACCAAGTGCGTGTCAAGTGACAAGATTTTCAACGATTCGTGGAAAATCTTGCAGCGTGTCCCAGGGGTTTTTGCTGCTGTCCGACATTTTGAACATTGCGAAGGCCCTGGAGACGAGTTTTATCATGACAATACATTAGGTGAATCCAGTGGAACTATCATCAATGAGCACCTTTCGATCTCCATTGGTTAACCATCTCTCCGAATTGAAAAAAAAAAAAAAAAAAAAACAAGTTGTGAACCATATTTTACAACGGACGAATCTTTATTGGAAATAACTTAAGCCCAAGCCGATACGGGCCACATTTTCTTGTAACTTGTTGAGCAAGAAATATTGAGTTGCAAGCACGAGCCATAATCAGGGACGGAGACCGTAACGAAATGCCAATTTGACTTGTGGGCTTGTTCCCATGTGTTGTACCAAAAAAATCTATTTTTAAAAAAAATTGCTCCATACGCGAGTGCCAGCATGCATGTAATGCGCCGATCAACTCGAAACTTCAACATCCCCCCCCCGGGCAAACCCCGGGCATTTGAACTTTTGAAGATTGGATCGTTCAAATTCCCGCCCCCTCGGGCCAAAATGGTGTTCAAATGCCCCTCCTAAAGAACAATCGTTGTCGGCTCCTGTCATGAGTTACTACAAAAACCACAACTTTAACATTGAAACTAATGATTGGAAATTGAATTTGTTAAGTCGGACAATGTCAATCAGCAAGCGTAAGCTGCTCTAACTCTGAAACACGGCGAAGGTTGTTTAACGAGAAATACATAATAACATATTTAAAATGAGTTAGCCGGCTACGTAGACTGTTCGAGTAGCAGGGTATTCTCCAGTTTAAGCCAAAGTAGCGGTTTCTTTATTCGACAATGTTTTTTTTTTCTTTAACTTTTCACTGCTGTTTTATGGCTATTCTAAAAACCTCTGCAGACACAAATGCGGGAGAAAGGTGCAGCTTGACTGATTGCATAAAAAACTACATCGTTTAAAGAACTAGAAATACATATTAATTAGTTAGCCGGCTACGTAGAATGCTGTTCGAGTGGCAGGATATTCTGCAACTTAAACCGAAGCGGTTTTTCATTCGACAGTGTTTATTTCTTTCACTATTCACTGCAGGACAAAGCCGCAGCTTGACTCATTGAAAAAAAATCTACATCGTTTATATACAATCTATAAAAACAAATTTATATTTAAGCATCTCACTTTTGAAGACCTTTTTTGTAACATTTTTTTGTAATGCTGTATCTCTTCCTTTAAACTCCTCCATCTCGTCCAAACACGTATTTATAGCTGTTAGCGACATCGGCACCCCCCCAAAAAGCGATTTGAAACCTGACACTTCCGGTTCAATTTTCCCCACCCCACCCGGGCAAGGTCAAATTCCCCACCCCCGGGCACAGAGAATAGTCAAATGCCCGGGGTTTGCCCGGGGGGGGGATGTTGAAGTTTCGATTTGATCGGCGCATAAATGGCATGTAGATGTCTTGAATCAAGAAAATATATTAAAGAAAACACCTTGCCACACGTTGATCGGGATTCTTTGTGCTAATTCCGATGTGTTTAATCACTCCATTTGAATTATGTTTTTGCCATATCGATCGACTTTCATTATAATAACCTGCTTTCAAGCCGCGATGTGGCGCTTTAAGTCTTCAGTTCGCTAACATTTCTACTCCCGTCCATCGCATTTTTTTGGAAGAAAAACGTTCATTATCATGATCATGATATCGATACTTTTCCGTGTGGTGAAAACTAAGGTGCGTTCGATTGACCCTATTCCGGAATAACAATACATTCCGGATTATTCCAGAATAGCCATCCATCCTTTCGTCAATAAAACGATTATTCCGTTTCTGGAATAATGCCCGCGACATAACACGCAGACAGCGGTTTTCCGAAGGAAAATACAAATTTCCGTAACATCGTGAACAGCAACATGGCGGCGACATTGAAGGTCATTGTTGCAGGTTTTGCAACTTTTGTTGAAGAATTTCTCTAGGAGGAATCTGTGCAAGAGGAAGAAGATGTCTTAGAAGAGTTTTTGCCCTTGTTTTATGCAAATAACTTGTTGTCAGAGCGGCGTAACGCGGTTCGCATCGAAGGTTATGCGGAAACTGTTGTTCCCAATTATAATTTGTCAGAGTTTCGCAGCCATTTTCGAATTTCGGCGGACACATTTGAACAGCTTGTTTGCAAAAGACAAGGGTGAGAGCTTTCCATTTGCCTTCGCACTGGTCAGCCCGCGGCGAAATATTTCGACCACTCTCGACACTCTCCGCTTGCATTATCGCCGCAATCACTTCCCAGACTTGTTTCTTCTTGTAGTTAACATTTTGGAACATCTCTTTCTTTTCTTCGTACAAGGAAATGAGGAGAAGGGTCTCTTCCCGACTCCAGGAGTATCCTTTTTTGAGTAAAATTTCGTTTTGCTCGCACGCAGCGGAAGCCATTTTGTTTGTTAATTTGAAAAAAACCACGAAGCATGACGTCATTATTCCGGATTATTCCAAGTATTCTACTCTCTGGAGCAGAATGTTTGGAATACTTTCCATGTATTCCGGAATTGGAATAGCGTCTCAATCGAACGGTTGTTCGGGTTTATTCCTATTATTCTTATTCCGGAATAGTGTCAATCATACGCCCCCTAAGTGAAAAAAGATGCGATCAGAATAACGATTATGAGTGAGAGTAAATGTTAATATGTTTGAAACTAAGAAACAAAGATCACAAACAAACATGCCGGGGAAAAAGAATAGGGCATAGATGATTGGGGAATTAAAAGCAAAAATCCACCTGACTATGCTAATGACAATGGAAGTAATAGGAGCTTTGGTCCAAGGTCCCCAACTACTAACCTTGTTGCCAGGGTTTGTCCTCCCGGCTAAGATAAACTGTACCACAGCTTCAAAAAAAATTATAAAATAGTTCGTTTTATGTCATATTTGTACTAAAAGGGCATCCATAATAGTGAAGTGTTTGTAAACAAGGCAACATTTCATAAGACAACCCAGGGTCTTCGTGATATTCAAATTCTTGGACGGAGGCAAAATACTCGACGAATCGCGGAGTGTTTTGTCGTGTGGTACATATCTCACTTTCCTGTTCGCGAGCTGTTTTTCCAGGATCAAATTTGGTTGCTACATGAATGCCACATTTAATCTAGGACACGGTGTAGCGAAGAAGAAAACCAAATGGGTGTCACGAGACTAAATTTTCAACGACTCGTAAAATATCTTGCAGCGTGTCCCAGGGTCTTCGCCGCTGTCCGAAATGTTGAACATAGCGAAGGCGATCATGAATGCATTGGGTGAATCCAGTGGAGCTATCAATGAACACCTTTCGATCTCTATTGGTTAACCATATCTACGAATTAAAAGAACACCAAGTTGCAATTGTGAACCATATTTTACAACGGACGAATCTCCATTGGAAATACAACTGATTACAAATGACTTAAGCCCAAGCCGATACTGGCAACATTTCACAGACGAGGTCGATCATGAAATACATTAGGCGAATCAAATGGAGCAATCAAGTTCACTGAACACCTTTCGATTCCCATTGGTTAATCATCTCTCCAACTTCTCGATGACTGCCGCACCAAATGAAAACTGCATTATTAAACCGTTTTAGACGCCGCTCTTTTGCCAATTACAAATTTAAATTCATCAATTAAGTTCGGAACACGATAGGAGTAGCATCTGAATAAATTATACTAACAAATGAGTATATTTTCCCTCTTTGTTTTACCAGGTGAACACTTAAATTAGCAATTAAATAACGAAAGTAGAAGGCCGCCTTTTAAAGCCCACGCCATCGGCTAGTTAGAAAGAGTAACCCACATTAGTTCTTGTTAGATGATAACCCAAGATAACTGACATAATTTGTGCAAATGATAAGAGCCGAATAAAAACTCATTAACATTTAAACACAACTTCTCCTTTTAAATGAGTAAGCGAGGCGAAAACTCCAAATAATCTTCTTTTCAAGAAATTCACTAAGTTTCATTACCTCAGGCTTGGTTGTTGCTTGTTAGTAGCGCCATCAAACATTCCCTGTCATGAACGAAACACGCAAAACCTGCTTCCATTTGGATATCAACTTGGACCAAACGGAAGAAGTTTTCATCACAAATATCCTAACATGTATTTTCGACGCAGTGTTTTCTTTGATAACTTGTGCAGGAAATTTTATCATCCTGCATGCGATTCGTAAAGACCAGCATCTTCATTCACCGTGTTTCATCCTTCTGTGCTGCCTTGTATTTTCGGATCTTCTTGTGGGGGCAATATGTCAGCCATTTTTGGTGGCACTCAAAGTAGCCGAACTTCTGGATAATTTTGCCAAGAACTGTACGTTAAGAATAAATCATAACTTATCAGCCTACATAACTTCTGGTGTTTCGTTGCTCACTTTAGCTGCGGTGTCCATTGATCGTCTTCTTGGATTAACTCTTCATTTACGATACAGCGTAATTCTGACTGTTCCTCGAGTGTTTCAAACTCCTTTTTCTCTTTGGATCTTTTCAACAGCAGTCGTTATACTTAAGTTTTGGATGAACACTGCCGACTGGAATTTTCTCCCCTTGGTTATTTTGTTTCTCACACTTATTCTTATAGCTTTCAGTACTTCAAAAATTTTTCAGATCGTTCGCAGACACCAACGCCAGATAAATGACCAAAACACGGCCGCCCTGAGTCTTCAGATCAACACGGTGAACGTGCTCAAGTGCAAAAAGACTGCTGTGACTGTACTCTATGTTTATGGCTTGTTAATTATTTGCTATCTTCCATTCGGTTTGACGATGCTTGTAGAAGCATTTATTGGCTATACAAGATCAGTGAAGATTGCCTATGACTACGCTAAAACTGTTGTTTTCGTCAACTCTTTATTGGATCCACTTGTATACTGTTGGCGAATAAGGGAGATACGACGAGCAGTTAAGAATACTTTGAGAAGACAATGAACACTAACAACAACTGAAGTGGACAGGATTTCTTCCAAGGTCGCCCATATTAATTGACATGGTCAGCTAAAAATTTAAGGGGTTTTTACTATGTTTGACAAGAGTACATCTCGATATTGCCTCATATTGAGACGTTTCCTTACTCGGAATAAAAAAAAACCAGCCTCTTTGGAATGCATACAAGTTAAGCGAAAGCCGAAAGCTGCCGCACTTACGCAAGCGGGGATATGATTTTTATTTTGCCAAGAGTGAGAACTGAGTGTTTTAAGAGCGGCTGCCTGTAAGGATTGAGAATTTGCCGTCAACGACCAATTTGGCAAATCGCTCATATTCGGTCCAAAAATACCGTTGGTGAATTATTTTCAAAATTCATATCTAAAAGTTCCACTAGCGACTCTACAATTTTGAGAGATTCGCAAAAATTTCAAAATGCGGTCAAAGTGCGGTTTTTCGGCCAACGGAGGGTTCAAAATAAGGTGCGAGAACAAAGCACTGACAAATGCTTAAAATAACTTCAGGTGAAGTTATACTTTACACAAACTATGAACAACCATTTTACTTATACTTTATATTTATGAGTTGTTCTTACGTTTGTGTCTTCCATTCTGATCTTGGAAGCATTCAATGGATAAGCAAAGGCAGTGAACGTTGTATATGACTATGTTACAACGACCGTTTTTATCAACTCCTTTTTGAATCCAGTTGTGTATTGCTGGCGAATAAGGGAGATTCGAAAAGCTGCGATGGCTTCTCTGAGACGGCAAAAAAAACGCTAACAATCCAAAAGGATTGAACATCTGACAAGGTCGACATGAATACAGTTCATTGAACCGAAAAGAAAACTTAACAGGACTGAATATATAGACAATACTTGGTAGTAATCATAGTGGGGTTTGTTGGAGAACGCAAGCAATTGCATAGCGAAGCGATGAAAACACAGCAAGACACACCAGATAAGCTCTTTCAGTCTTTATTGTCATTTCTCGAAAGCCTCTTTGTGTATATATTTTTCGATTTAATTTCAACATCATGCAAAGTCTTACAATTAATTTATTACAATAATAATAATAATAATAATAATAAAAATAATAATAATAATAATAATAATAATAATAATAATAATAACAATAATAATAATAATAATAATAATAATAATAATAATAACCGAACATAAAAGTGCCCGTTTGACGGGGGGAAGGAGCAGGTCAAATTTAGTGGAGGAAATTTCCCTGCAAGTTCCTTCTTGCTATTTTTTTCGATCTGTGTTTGTGTGATATTCAAGCGGTAAAAAGCTTTACATCGCAGCTGAATCAGTTAATTAATGCCTCGATGGTTTTGAGAAAATTGCCCCCTTTGCCTTAAACACGTAATCGCCATGAGCCCTCGTTGAATTAAGGATTAATTTCCAGGCGCCTTTTCAAAGTTTTCGCAAATAGCTGTCGTTGGTATGCGCTTTGGGCAATTTGGGAAAACTTTGAAAAAGTGCGTGGAAATTAATACATATGCTAATAACCTCCTTTCGAGTCACCATTTGGCCTATGTCTTCTTTTGCCAACAACTCAACCACTATCCGACGCGTTTGGAGGTTGATAGAAAAACGTTTGTTATCATGCATGGTATCGTTACTTTTTCGTGTAGAGGAAACTAAGTAAAAAAGATGCGTTCAAAATTACTGAAGAGTAAAAGTAAATGTTAATATGTATGAAGCTAAGAAATAAAGATCACAAACAAACATGTTGGGAAAAACGTATGGAGCATAGATGATTGGAGAATTAAAGCAAAAATCCACCTGCGTATGCTAATGGCAATGGAAGTAATGGGAGCTTTGGTCCAAGGTCCCCAGTTACCAACCTTGCTGCCAGGGTCTGTCCTCCCAGCTAAGCTAAACTGTACCACAACTTTAATTAAAAATAAAATAGTTCCTTCTCATCAAATTTGTCATAACAGGGTATCCATAATAGTGAAGTGTTCGCAAACAGTGCGTCAGTTCATAAGACAACTTATGGTTGCGTGATATTAAAATTGGCGGACGGCGGCAAAGACAACACGCTGCAAAATAGTCCACAAATTACAGAGCTTTTTTTCACGTGACACATATTTGATTATCCTGTTTGCGAGCTGTTTTTCCAGGATCAAGTATGGTTGCCGGATGAATGCCATATTTGATCTAGGAAACAGTGTAGCGAGGACAAAAACCAAGTGCGAGTCACGAGACTAAATTTTCATCGACTCGTGGGGAATGACTTTTTGTAGCATTGCAGGATGAAATCATCAGGTAGACAAGTTTATGCCAAGGCAGTTATGTATTGATGGAGAAAGCTAAATTAACGATGATTGCGGTACCAAATCAAAACTGCATTATCAAACTCCTTTATTAGACGCCGTTCTAACTTTTGCCAATTACTAAATTCGTCGATTAAGTTCGGCACACGATAGGAGTAGCATCTGAATCAATTATACTTACAAATGAATATATTTCGCCCTATTTGTTTCACCAGGTGTACACTCGTTTATCTGTATGACTACTTCAGTTAGCTGTCAAAAAGCGGAAGTGGAAGGAAGTGTTTTAAAACCCACGCCATCGGCTTTCAACGATGAACTCACATTGGCTCATATCAAAATATAATACAACATAACAGACATAAATTTGGGCAATTCATAAAAGCCCAATACAACTGAACTCATTAGCATTTAAACACAACTCCCTCCCTTAAATTAGTAAGTGAAACGAAAAGTCCAATCAGTCTTCTTTACAAGAAATTTACTATTTTAAAAAGTTCAAATTGAAAATTAAGGTCGTAGAATCAAGTTTCTAACAATATTTGATTACTGTACTTCGGTTAGCAGGGCCCACATCAAGCAGATTCCCTGTCATGAACGAAATTCACAACACCTGCTTCTATTTGAAGATCAACTTGGACAAAACGGAAGAACTTTTCTTCACAAATATTCTAACATGTATTTTCAACGCAGTGTTTTCTTTGATAACTTGTGCGGGAAATGTTATCATCCTGCATGCGATTCGTAAAGACCAGCATCTTCATTCGCCGTGTTTCATCCTTCTGTGCTGCCTCGCATTTTCGGATCTTCTTGTGGGGGCGATTTGTCAGCCATTTTTGGTGGCACACAAAGTAGCCGAGCTTGTGGATAATTTTCCCACGTACTGTACGTTGAGAATAATTCACAACTTATCAGGCTTCATAACTTCTGGTGTTTCGTTACTCACTTTAGCAGCAGTGTCTATTGATCGTCTTCTTGCCATAACTCTCCATTTACGATACAGCGTTGTTGTTACTGTTCCTCGGGTATTTCAAACCGCTTTTTCTCTCTGGATCTTTTCAACAGCAGTTGTTATAGTCAAGTTTTGGATGAAATCTGCCAACTGGTTTGTTCTTCTCTTGGTTATTTTGTTTTTCACACTTCTTGTTACAGCCTTCAGTACTTGCAAAACTTTTCAGATCGTTCGCAGACACCAACGCCAGATAAATGACCAAAACATAGCCGCCCTGAATCTTCAGACCAACACAGTGAACGTGCTTAAGTGTAAAAAGTCTGCTGTGACTGTACTTTATATTTATGGTTTGTTGCTGATTTTCTATCTTCCATTCGGTTTGACCATGCTCGTAGAAACATTTATTCGTTATACAAGTTCCGTGCAGATTGCCTATGACTGCACTAAAACTGCTGTTTTCATCAACTCTTTGTTGGATCCACTTGTGTACTGTTGGCGAATAAGGGAGATACGACGAGCTGTAAAGAATGCTCTGAGAAGACAATAAACACGATCAGAATAAAAAAACAGGCTCTTGGTTATGTCACCAGCTAAGCGAAAGACGAGAGCGGCCGCACTTACGAAAGCGGGGACGAGGTATATTTTGCCAAGAGTGAGAACTGAGCGTTAAGCGCTTGTTTGAAATCGATATCTTCTAAACTGTTTGTAGTTTTCTTTTTCTTAAGTTTGCAAATTTACAAGTTTGTTGTAGATTGTTTCTCTCAGTAATGTTTCCTCATTTATTCATTCAATATATAGGAAAAACTATGTTCATGAGAGGCGTACTTAACATAATGTGGAATATATGTAAACAAATGTTGGCCGGCACTCCAGTTGTCTCTTATTGGAAGGACAAATTGCGCTAAGGTACTAAATACGTCTTATATAAATGTAAATATATGAAACGTATATTTTAAACTGCGGATTAAAGGTCAAATAGAGGAAAGATCCTCGCAGTTACTACGCAACTTAAGAAGAAAGAAAGCCTGAACAAAATTTTTTCAGGCTTTCTTTACGCAGCTGCTTAAGTTGCGCAGTAACTGCGAGGATCTTTCTTCTATTTGATAAATACGTCTTGTTCATTGATCTATATAACAAAAATAGCAATTAGGGAATTATATGCGTAAACTTGAGTGAAAATACTGCATACAGTAGACTCTAATCATGTATACGTTTCGCTTCCGTGTAATTATTCGGTTAATTTTGTGCATCAGGAAAGGAACTATCGCTTACATGCAAGGCCATGTAATCAAAGACTTATTGAATCCAAAAGAAAACCTTTCCGAGTTATTTCAGGTAAGTACTGGCAAACATTCGGGTGGGTGGGTTGGAGAACATAAAAAGTCCTTGAAAGCAACCGTTGACGTTTATAGTTGTTGTTAGGAATTCTTCCAAACATTTCACAGTTACAACCAAGGAAAGAATACTACGGGAAAAAAATGTTTATCTCTCCAGGAAATATTGAAACGTTTTGAATGTAAGTGTAGCATGATTGTATACAGTTAGTATAGTAAGTATTATAACTTTGAAGGTATTGTCAGCAGTGCGTAGTGTAAATATTGTATTGTGTGTCTTAGGCAAATAAAAAAAAAAAAAAAAACAATGTTAAGGGCTCTTAACATAATGTGGAACATATATAAACATATGTTGGCCGGCACTCCAGTTATCTCTTAATGGAACGACAAATTGCGCTAAAGCTTTCTAGTCTGGATAATAAATACATCTTATTCTTTAATGTACGTCATTAAGTTAATAACAATAAAGGACTTAATGCATTACCTTGAGTGACAATACCATAGACAGTGCACTTTTCTCGTGTCTACCAACTAATAACTCAGGTATTTTCCTGCATCAGGAAAGTAATTATCGCTGAAATCCAAGGACATAAAATCAAAGTCTTATCGAATCCTAAAGAAAATCTTTCAAAGTTATTTCTGGTCAGTACTAGCTAAAATCCGAGTGGGTCGGTTGGACAACAATAAAAGCCATTGAAAGCAACCGCAGATGTTTTTGAGTTGTTGTTTGCAATTCCTCAAAACATTTACAATTACATAGAACCAAGGCCGGTGTAACAGACTTAAGGGAATCAAACAAAAATGACTCTTTCATAGCATATGGAGGATATTTACAATAATTATAGCTTGATGAAAATATTAGGAGGATAGATAACGAATTTCACGTCGCTAAGTTAGGCCCGCTTCTGACGCTGTGCCGCTTATATTCATCTTTATGATTACTTCAATATTAGTTATCAAAAAGGGAAAGTAGAAGGCAGTCTTTTAAAACCCCTTCATCGGCTAAACTTATCGGGGTACATAACTTCTGGTGTTTCGTTATTCACTTTAGCTGCAGAGTCCATTGATCGTCTTCTTGCATTAACTCTTCATTTACGATACAGCGTAATTGTGACTGTTCCTCGAGTGTTTCAAACAGCTTTTTCTCTCTGGTTCTTTTCAACAGTAGTTGTTATACTTAAGTTTAGGATGAAAACTTCCGACTGGAATTTTCTCTCAGTCTCCTTGGTTATTTTGTTTCTCACGCTTATTCTTATAGCTTTCAGTACTTCCAAAATTTTTCAGATCGTTCGCAGACACCAACGCCAGATCAATGACCAAAACATGGCCGCCCTGAGTGTTGAAAGACAGGCCAACACAGTGAACGTGCTCAAGTGCAAAAAGTCTGCTGTGACTGTACTTTATGTTTATGGTTTGTTAATTATTTGCTATCTTCCATTCGGTGTGACGATGCTTGTAGAAGCATTTATTGGCTATACAAGATCAGAGAAGATAGCCTATGGCTACGCTAAAACTGTTGTTTCCGTCAACTCTTTATTGGATCCACTTGTGTACTGTTGGCGAATAAGGGAGATACGACGAGCAGTTAAGAATACTTTGAGAAGACAATGAACGCTAACAACAACTGAATTGGACAGGATTTCTTCCAAGGTCACCCATATTAATCGACAAGATCACCTAAAAATTGAAGTGATTGTCACTATGATCGACAAAAAAACATCTCAATATTGCCTCATTAATTAAGACGTTTCCTTACTGGGAATAAAAGAAAACAACCTCTTTGGAATGTATACAAGTTAAGCGAAAGCCGAAAGCTGCCGCGTTTACGCAAGCGGGGACATGATTATATTCTGCCAAGAGTGCCGAACGTTTTGAGAGCGGCTGCCTGTAAGAATCGAGAATTCGCCGTCAACGACCAATTTGGCAAATCGCTCATATTCGGTCCAAAAATATTGTTTAGTGAATTATTTTCAAAATTCATATCTAAAAGTTCTACTGGCGACTCTTCAATTTTGAGAGATTTGCAAAAATTTCAAAATGCGGTCAAAGTGCGGTTTTTCGGCCAACAGATCGAGGGTTTAAAATAAGGTCTGAGAACAAAGCACTGACAAATGCTTAAAATAACTTCAGGTGAAGTCATACTTTACACAAACTATGAAAAACTTTTTCACTTATACTTTATATTTATGAGTTGTTCTAAATTTTGTATCTTCCGTTCTGTGTGACAATGATCGTGGAAGCATTCAATGGATATACAAAGGCAGTGAACGTTGCATATGACTATGTTACAACAGCCGTTTTTATCAACTCCTTTTTGAATCCAGTTGTGTGTTGCTGGCGAATAAGGGAGATTCGAAAAGCTGCGGTGGCTTCTCTGAGACGGCAATAAAAACGCTAAGAATCCAAAAGGATTGAACATCTCACAAGGTCGACATGAATACAGTTAGTTGAACCAAAAAGAAAACTTAATAGGACTGAATATATAGACAATACTTGGTAGTAATCATAGTGGGGTTTGTTGGAGAACGCAAGCAATTGCATAGCGAAGCGATGAAAACACAGCAAGGCACACCAGATAAGCTCTTTCAGTCTTTATTGTCATTTCTCTTGGGCCTTTTTGTGTATATATTTTTCGATTTAATTTCAACATCTTGCAAAGTCTTAAAATTAATTTATTACAATAATAATAATAATAATAATAATAATAATAATAATAATAATAATAATAATAATAATAATAATAATAACAATAATAATAATAATAATAATAATAATAATAATAATAATAATAATAATAATATTATTAATAATAATATTAATAATAATAATAATAATAATAATAATAATAATAATAACAATAACCGAACATAAAAGTACCCGTTTGACGGGGGGAAGAGCAGGTCAAATTTAGTGGAGGAAATTTCCCTGCAAGTTCCTTCTTGCTATTTTTTTCGATCTGTGTTTGTGTGATATTCAAGCGGTAAAAAGCTTCACATCGCAGCTGAATCAGTTAATTAATGCCTCGATGGTTTTAAGAAAATTGCCCCCTTTGTCATAAACACGTAGTCGCCATGAGCCCTCGTTGAATTAAGGATTAATTTCCACGCGCCTTTTCAAAGTTTTCGCAAATAGCTGTCGTTGCTATGCGCTTTGGGCAATTTGGGAAAACTTTGAAAATGTGCATGGAAATTAATGCATATGCTAATAACCTCCTTTCGAGTCACCATTTGGCCTATGTCTTCTTTTGCCAACACTTCAACCACTATCCGTCGCGTTTGGAGGTTGATAGAAAAACGTTTGTTATCATGCATGGTATCGTTACTTTTTCGTGTAGAGGAAACTAAGTAAAAAAGATGCGTTCAAAATTACTCCTGAGTAAAAGTAAATGTTAATATGTATAAAGCTAAGAAATAAAGATCACAAACAAACATGTTGGGAAATACGTATGGGGTATAGATGATTGGAGAATTAAAAGCAAAAATCCACCTGCGTATGCTAATGGCAATGGTAGTAATGGGAGCTTTGGTCCAAGGTCCCCAGTTACCAACCTTGTTGCCATGGTCTGTCCTCCCAGCTAAGCTGAACTGTACCACAACTTTAATAACAAATAAAATAGCTCTTTCTCGTCATATTTGTCATAACAGGGTATCCATAATAGTGAAGTGTTCGCAAACAGTGCGTCAGTTTATGAGACAACCCAGGGTTTTCGAGATATTCAAATTAGCAGACGGCGGCATAGATCACACGCTACAAAATACTCCACAAATCACGGAGTATTTTTTCACGTGACACATATTTGATTATCCTGTTTGCAAGCTGTTTTTCCAGAATCAAATATGGTTGCCAGATGAATGCCATATTTGATCTAAAAAACAGTGTAGCGAAGACGAAAACCAAGTGCGTGTCACGAGACTAAATTCTCATCGACTCGTGGAGAATGACTTTTTGCAGTTTTGCAGGATGAAATCATCAGGTAGACAAGTTTATGCCAAGGCAGTTATCTAAGGATGGAGTAAGCAAAATTAACGATGATTGCGGCACCAAATCAAAACTGCATAATCAAACTCCTTTATTAGACGCCGTTCTTTTGCCAAATTCGTCGATTAAGTTCAGCACACGATAAGAGTAGCATCTGAATCAGTTATACTTACAAATGAGTATATTTTACCCTCTTTGTTTCACCAGGTGTACACTCGTTCATCTTTATGACTACTTCAATATTAGCTGTCAAAAACGGAAAGTAGAAGGCATTCTTTAAAAACCCACGTCATCGGCTACTTAGAACAATGAACCCACATTGGCTCATGTCAAAATATAATACAACATAACTGACATAAATTTGAGCATTTCATAACAGCCCAATATAACTCCTTAGTATTTAAACAAAACTCCCTCCCTGAAATTAGTCAGTGAAACGAAAAGTCCAGTCAGCCTTCTTTTCAAGAATTTTATTAAGTTCAGATAGGACATTAAGGTCGTAGAAGAAAATTCCTAACAAGACTTGGTTACTTCGATTAGCAGGGCCATCAAGCAGATTCGCTGTCATGAACGAAACGCACAACACCTGCTTCTATTTGTATATCAATTTTGAAACAACGCAACAAGTTTTCGTCACAAATATTCTAACGTGTATTTTCAACGCAGTGTTTTCGTTGATCACTTGTGCGGGAAATTTTATCGTCCTGCATGCAATTCGTAAAGACCAGCATCTTCATTCACCGGGTTTCATCCTTCTCTGCTGCCTGGCATTTTCGGATCTTCTTGTGGGGGCAATTTGTCAGCCATTTTTGGTGGCACTCAAAATAGCCGAGCTTATGGATAATTTTCCCACGTACTGTACGTTGGGAATAATTCAAGACCTATCAGGCTTCATAACTTCTGGTGTTTCGTTACTCACTTTAACTGCAGTGTCCATTGATCGTCTTCTTGCCGTAACTCTTCATTTACGATACAGCGAAATTGTGACTGTTCCTCGAGTATTTCAAACCGCTTTTTCTCTATGGATCTTTTCAATAACAACTGTTATAGTCAAGTTTTGGATGAAAAATGCCAACTGGATTGTTCTTCCATTGGTTTTGTTGTTTCTCACACTTCTTGTTATAGCGTTCACTACTTTCAAAATTTTTCACATCATTCGCAGGCACCAACGTCAGATAAATGACCAAAACATGGCCGTCCTAAGTCTTCAGAGCAACACAGTGAACGCGCTCAAGTGTAAAAAGTCTGCTGTGACAGTAATTTATATTTATGGTTTGTTGTTGATTTTCTATCTTCCATTCGGTGTGGCAATGCTTGTAGAAGCATTTATTGGCTATACAAGGTCCGTGAAGATTGCCTATGACTACGCTATAACTGCTGTTTTCATGAACTCTTTGTTGGATCCAGTGGTGTATTGTTGGCGAATAAGGGAGATACGACGAGCTGTAAAGAATGTTCTGAGAAGACAATGAACATCAACAAGGGAGTGGACAGGAATTTTACCAATGTTGCCAAGACTTATCGACATGATGAGCTAAAAAATAAAACGCCGGATTTTTCACCAAGCAGGACAAAAGTGATCTTGATTTTGCCTTCAACGCTATTGAGACTTTCCCTACCCGGGATAAAAAACTGCCTCTTAGGGACGTAGTACTAGTTAAGCGAAAGCTGAAAGTTGCCGCACTTACCCATGCGTCAGGACATGATTATATTTTGCCAAAAGTGACAACGGAGCGTTTTTAAAATCGCTCATTCGAAAATTAATGTTTTCTTAACTCTTTGTAGTTTTCTTTTTCTTTAAAATTGTCTAAACTTACACGTTTGTTTTAGATTGAATCTCTCGTTAAAGTTTCTTCATTTATTCATTCCATTCAGATAAAAAGACAAATGAAAGTTCAATAGAGGCGTACTTAACATAATGTGGAATAGATATAAACATATGTTGGGCGTCACTCCAGTTGTCTCTTGTTGGAAGGACAAATTGCGCTAAAGATTTTTAGTCAGTGTACTAAAAACGTCTTATTCGTTGATAGCAATAAGGGACTTGTGTGCTCAAGCTTGAGCGACAATACTGCATACAGTGGACTCTTCTGTTGTCTACGTTTCGCGTCCGTGTAATTATTCGGTTAATTTTGTGCATCAGGAAAGAAATTATCCAAAAACCTTTCCTTTCCAGAAACCCTTTCCGAGTTATTTCTGGTCAGTACTAGCTAAAATTACGAGTGGGTGGGTTGGAGAACAATAAAAGTCGTTGAAGGAAACCGTGGACGTACTTAGTTGTTGTTTGGAATTCTTCCAAACATTTCATAGTTACAGTCAAAGAAAGAAGACTACGGAAAAAATATTTACCTCCCCAGGAAATGTTGGAACGCTTCAAAATGTTTTCCTGTTTATTAAAAATTAACGGCAGTTGTTAAATGAGGTTCCATGCAAGTATTAGTCAGGCAACAGCGTTTATTCTAAATTAGGGTGTTGTTGAGCGAGTAAAATAAGAAAACCATCCTTCTTTAAGGTGGTTAGTAGTTTTTTGCGCTAATTTTAGTAGTCAATTGTAATGTGAACAAAATTAAACTGCCAATAACTATTTCTATGGTTCAGTCTTTATTTAGTTTCCTCAGCCACATTTACAGTTCACTTTATAGGTTATTGAAACACGCATCCAAGGATTGCTGATAATTTCAAGTACCGACAGTTTGGCTAATTACAAATTCAAATGCGGTAGCATGTTTTGAAAATTAAAGACAAATTAAAAAGCACATCCACTGTTATTAAAATTTGCGAGAGTTCAGTTACTTAAAAATTGCGATCGGTGTGTTATTAGAAAACGCAAAGGGTATTAAGTCAGTGCATGGGAAAGGGAAATAAATCAGCAACTGGTGTTATTATGTTTTGTCTGATTTAGATTTGTGGTTGGTGAAAACTAATCGTAGCTTGCTGGCACCATAGGCGGCCTAAGCTCAAGCTGTCAGCGATGATCATCGCTTATTGCTTATTGTCTTTTTGCCATTTTGTGCTGATTTGAGCCCAATTTAGCGAGTTATCACTTCCTAGGTTTCCCACTCCTAAGAGAAAGTCTTTCTCTTACGAGTCTCTCCTGCGTAGGTACATCATGTATCCCCTATTACAGTGTATTTAGATTTTAAATATGTCTACGATATATACCCTTGTATATCCTTGTAATGACCCTTGTATACCCCTGTATACCCTTGTATACCTCTGTATACCCTTGTATACCCCTGTTTACCCTTGTAAGCCCTGGTATACCCCTGTATACCCTGATATACCCCTGTATACCCTTGTAAACCTTTGTATACCCCTGTATACCCTTGTATACCCTTGTATACCCCTGTATACCCTTTTATACCCTGGTATACCGTTGTATACCCCTGTATACCCTTGTATACCACTGTATACCCTTTCATACCCTTGTAAACCCTTGTATATCGTTGTATACCCCCGTATACCCCTTGTAGTTCCTTCAAAAGGAAATGTATATCTAAAAGAATGGGTATTTGCGAACTTTTAGTAAAGGCAGATAAGAAACTTTTCAAGGTTCGTTCAGTGGATCCCGATTGCCCGCTTAGTCATATTATCCCGAAGAAGAAAGAAATTAATTATCAACTTAGAAACAAAATTGCAAATCGCTTGGAGATTAAGACTGAAAGATTTAAAAATGCTTTGGTAAAAAGGCTTATTTTTAGATATAATTTTTAATCTTTCTATTATCTATATACCGTATGTTTACTTCCCACAATAAATGTAATTTAAGCTATGTATATTTATATTAGGAGGAATAAAGATTGATTTTATTTCTTAAAAGAGATTGATTTTATGTAAGGCCGCCACTTGCACCCGCTATCAGTCCATAATTAATTTTCATCTCACCCACCCACCCAACCTCCGAATGAAAGTAAAAGGCAGATGAATAGACCAAAACATCGAGGACTACGTCCCCTACTCTTTTCGAACAGTGTATGACTTCTTTTAAGACCCCAGAATCCTGAATTATCAACCCGAATCTGACCAAAAAATAAAAATAAAAAGGAATAAACCATCGGGCGCCCCTGAGTTTCGCGTTCTTACACCCTGTTTAGTGCAAAATATTAATTATCCAGCCATATTTGTGATCGTGAAAAGCAAGGTGTGCTATTCAAAAGAGACTTGCTGTTCAGGACTGAAGAAAGGAAAGGAGCGAAAGCAGCTTCAGAGTAACCTACTGTTCAGTTTACTTTTCGCTTATTCAACACTCAAACGTATGTACATAAATCATCGATAGTGAAAACTGCTAATAGCTCTAGCTGTGCATTTTGCATTGTCTGTCTCTCGAATTAGGTGATATCTCTATTTACCATACAGTCATTGACCTTCTTCAGAGTGATTAACATGAACCTAAAAAGTTTTATTAGAGCGAGCCAAAATAATAACTTTCAATCGTTTAAATAAATGGAAGTTACTTTTAGTTCTTTGACGTAAAAACGTCATGAGAGATATTATCAAACATGTAAATTTGAGGAGCTTTTGAAGAATTGAGATCGCAGAGGTCATGAGTGCGAATCCCGTTCAAGCCTGAATTTTTTTTCGGGCTTTCTTTTCGCAACTGCTTAAGTTGCGTACTAACTGCGAGGATCTTTCTTCTATCTAATCTTTCATCCGCAGTTCAATATATGATGTTTCTTATATTCATATTCATTTATTCATCTATCATGGGTATATCACGAACTCACAATATCACCAGCTCCCAGTTGGCTTGATAGCTCAGTTGGTAGAGCATGAACGTAAAAAGTAAGCGGCATTTTCAGAAACAAGCAAGAAATTCTAGTTAATCAGTCTTCCTTTCAAAGACTTAACTAGCTTTTAAAACTACCTTCGAAGTCACCCTTCAAAGTCACCCGTTTCGACAGTTTAGCTGAGTGCGTCATCCAATCATTGAGGACTACAGGCCCATTTTCATCATCATTGAGGACTTCAGGCTTTCTTCATTATGAGCGATGAACAGAAAACCTGCTTCTATTTGACAGTCACCATGGATGAAACAGAAGAAGATTTCATTTTAAATATTACAATATGTGTTATCAACTCAGTGTTTTCTGTGATAACGTTTGCCGCGAATTTTGTCATTCTGTACGCAATTTGTAAATCCCAAAATCTTCATTCCCCATGTTTCATCCTTTTGTGCTGCCTCGCATTTTCGGATCTTCTCGTGGGTCTGGTCTGTCAGCCATTTCTGGTGGCGCGTAAAATAGCCGCATTAGTGCATAATCTTCCTGCATACTGTATATTGAACATGATTCATGATTTGTCTGGCTACATAACTTCGGGTGCATCTTTACTTACTTTAACAGCGGTGTCCATTGATCGTCTCCTTGCCGTAATTCTTCATTTACGGTACAGGACTGTTGTCACTGTTCCTCGGGTATTTCAAGCTGCTGTATTTCTCTGGATCCTCATGGCGACAGTTGTTGTGTTAAAGTTTTGGATTAGCCACGCTACCTGGATGTTTCTCCCGTTGATTATTTTGCTTTTAACACTTCTTGTAACAACCATCAGCACCTTCAAAATTTTTCATGTTGTTCGCAGACACCAACGCCAGATCAGTGACCAACACATGGCCGCCCTGAGTCTTCACACCAGCACGGTAAATGTACTCAAATGCAGAAAATCTGCTATCACCGTTCTTTATATTTATGGGTTGTTCTTACTTTTGTTTCTTCCATTCTGTGTCACAATGATCGTGGAAGCATTCAATGGATATACAAAGGCAGTGACCGTTGCATATGACTATGTTACAACGGCCGTTTTTATCAACTCCTTTTTGAATCCAGTTGTGTATTGCTGGCGAATAAGGGAGATTCGAAAAGCTGTGATGGCTTCTCTGAGACGGCAATAAAAACGAACGCTAAGAATCCAAAAGGATTGAACATCTCACAAGGTCGACATGAATACAGTTCATTGAACCGAAAAGAAAACTTAATAGGACTGAATATATAGACAAGCTTTATAGTAATCATAGTGGGGTTTGTTGGAGAACGCAAGAAATGGCAAAGCGAAGCGATGATCACGAAAACACAAAAAAAACACGCCAGATAAGCTCGTTCAGTCTTTATTATCATTTTTGAGGGCCTTTTGTTGTCTATAATTTTCGAATTAAATTCAACACCAAGCAAAGTCTTACAATTAACTCATTACGCTTTGGTTACCTGTGGAGAAATTAAGTGTTAATTAACAATGGTCCACCAGAGCAAGAGAAAATATTATTCACCTTTAGGGCTGGCTAAAAAGCGATGAGTTATCTCTCCCGTCCGTTGATTAGAGCCTTTCAAAAGAGCGTGACATGAGGCAGCCGGATGGTAGAAAA
Organism: Pavona decussata; assembly: GCF_977016875.1. NCBI lineage: Eukaryota > Metazoa > Cnidaria > Anthozoa > Scleractinia > Agariciidae > Pavona > Pavona decussata. The sequence continues at coordinate 1,862,388 of NW_028145663.1, read as the reverse complement.
TCAAGGAATTATTGAACTACGGCGGTGACGCTTTATAAACTTAAGGGAATTATTTATGTAGAGTTACAGTTAGTAACAGAAAACGTTATGGTTAACCGTTTCCCTTGCCAATATTTTGTTTATTTCTAAATATTGTTCAGCCATATTTAATGATTATGATTGCCTAGGAGTGCTACTTACAAATGTCTTCGTGGAGCGACAAAATTAAGAAAGCAGCTTCCGACATGAAGATCAGTATTCCTTGCGCTAATTTATATGTTTAGTCAGTATGGTCTTATAATGGTCTTATGATGGTTTCCCTCGCTGATATTTTGTTTATTTAATAGAATATTCAGCCATATTTAATGATCATGTTTTGGTGAGCATTTCACGAGTGCCTTCCTGAATCAAGAAAAGATATTAAAGAAAACAGCTTGCGACTTGCTGATCCGGCGGGATTCTTTGCGTCAATTCAGATGTGTTTAATCAGTCTATTTTAATTATGTTTTTGCCATATCCAGGGGGAAGGGGGGGGGGGGGGGGGCAGCAGCGAGGCCCGGATCCGAGTTTACATGATCGCCCCAGTTAGGAAATTTGGCCGAGCGAGACTAAATACTGATTTTTTGATAAACGAACATGGCGGCGATTTTATGTGAAAGCGCGTCTGTGCGGATTAGCAAACAATTTGGCTATTCGATGTCCAAACAACACAGGAAGGTTTCGGTCGCTTTTTTACCTGAAGTTTGGTCATCAAGAGGGGTCACAGATGCAAATTCTGCAGCGAAAAACGAAAATACTGCAACCAACGACTAGCTGACCCCGGAGAGGATCAGTACAGTCAACTCTCTCAAAGCGACCACTTCTCGTAAGCGACCACTTCGTAAACAACCGTTTTGTTTCTCAGTTAAACACTGTTTCAAGAGCTCTCTCGTAAGCGACCACCACTCAAATTTCTAAGGGACCGCGACCACTTTTTAGACCAGAAATTTGACATATTCTTTTGTTTTCTCTTTCCGGTAAGCGACCACCCAACATATTCGCGTATGATCTGAGTAAATAATTTCTCAGAAGTAACAAGAGTTCAATTATTAATGACGCTACCCCGGACAACTGACAGTTTACAAACAGAGAAGATTACTGTAATTAGATCTGTAGGTAAACAGGAAATGTTTCAGTGACCTGTTAGAAAATGCTACACAAAATTTCGTAAGAAGAATGAATAGATGTGAAAAAATCAAATAAATTAGTTTTCTATCTGCCTAATTTTAGCTGCTAGGGTAATATTTTTAGGTAATTAATTTATCAGTCCAGCATTAGGCTTATTTTGTTGATCTTTCCCGTAAGCGACCACTTTGTCGTGCACTGAGGGTTGTCGCTTACGAGGAGTTGACTGCACCTAGATCTGACACATAGTTCACAGGGCTAGACCTGCTCCTGTAGAAATTGACTCTCGCGAGAGGTAGTAAGGGACGGACCATTAGAAAAGTGATGGGGGGGGGGTGGGGAAAATACAAAAAAAAAATTCGTGCAAGCCAAAATGCCTGAAAAAAAAATTCTTGCAAGCCGAGACGGAAGAAAAAAAAATTCTTGCAGAAGGAGATTAAGGAATTATTATAGAAAATACCTTTTAGGGTTTTAATGACAAAAAAATTTCTTCCAGAATGCCCCAAAATGGCTTTTTTAATGTTTTGAAAATCTAAATTTTTTTGTGGAAGTTTGTTTTGTATGAACAACAAACCAACCTCACATTTTGTGGCGTGGCTGGAATTTTCCCTTACTACAACTCAGTATTTTGTTTTGTGTTTGTAACTGGTAGTAAACCCAATAATCACGAGCAATAGGTCAATTAGTTTTGAAGAAAAACGATTTTGTCAGTAAAACGCTTCCAGCATATCTGCTTATCCATAAAGCGCTTTATAGTTTTATTCGTTGGGCCACAGAGTGCTTTATGGTTACAAAATTTAAAAAACTGAGTCATTTTCAAGAAGTCCTCTTTTAAAAACGCTTGTAGGAGCATCTAGATTGAAGGACAAGTGTTCACTTTATTCACCACAAAATGCTCTGTGGCTCATTGTCAATACCACAAAGTGCTCTGTAGGCAAATTAAAACCGCACAAAGTGCTTTGTGATCTGGTGATCGAAAGTACTTTGTATCTTGTGAATGACTTGCTGTTTACTGAAGGATTAAGGCGGTCAATAATCGACATAGTTTTAAAATAATTTATGTTTAAAGCTTTTACTGCAAAAATCAGGATGTAGGACAAATTTGCTTTGAATATAGTACGGTGAACCCTTTCTATTAAAAAGACGCACATCGTCGGGACCGACTCCAACTGTCTGGCTTAGAGAGGTTTCGGGCGCCAACAGTTTTGAAAAATTTTGAATCAATTCTTATTAAAATGTGTTAAAAAGTAAACAATCAATAAACAGACAGTACATGAAATTTGATTTAAATTATTTTAAAATGATGACCAGTCTTTTATTTAAGTATGAGGCTGATTTTACTACCAGCACTAGATACTAGGTTTCGTTGTTTTTGTTTAGTTTTGACCATTATGCTGTAATTTTTAGATATTGTCTCAGGGGTTAAAGGTAATCATTCCAAGCCCACAAAGTACAACTTTTTTTTAAAAATCCTTTATTTAATTTTTTTTTTCTGGAAAACAACAAAAAAAAAAATTCGTGCAGAGGGTATCAACTGAAAAAAAAATTCCTGCACAAGCACTGAGCATAAAAAAAAATTCCTGCAGACTGAAAATCCCCCACCCCCCCCAACACTTTTCTAATGGTCCGTCCCTAAGACTTCCTCCATTCCATTTTATCGTTATCTTCCCCATTTTTTCATTTATGTACTCTGTAGAATTTCCTCCCTTTACAGCAACTACCCACTGAGAGTCAACAAACTGTGGAGGTTCTCGTGATCTAATTTTTTGTTTTGCTTTAATTAGTTAAAATGTTACTATCATACCTCAACAACAGATTTTTCTTTTCCAATCTCTTCTAAACGGTGAAAAGTTGAGAGGTGATGTAAGCAGCACTTTGCTCTTCAACTTTGCCAAGTGAGCCACAAAATTAATATTGACTTTTGAATTCAGTATGTATGCTTGGTAATAAATCTCATTATTTTAAAGGAAGAGGTGAAGTAACTTTTCATTATTTTAGATTTTGTCTATCATACCTCTGGGGTGAGAACTGAAACATAAAAGAGGCAGGGTGTTTAAAACAGCAATACTCCAGCCAGTCCTTACACTGTGCAAGTGTGTGAAAATGTACAGTAATTCCATAATTTACAATATGCTAATTACACTTGACTATGTTACATAATATGTACCAATTAAACAATATTGCAATATGTTGCAGTTCTGATGTATATTGTCATGTACTGATGAAATTATTATACTGCAGAGTAATGTGGTCAGCTGGGATAATCCTCGAGTTTTTAGAAACACTTCAGTAATCAAGGGGTGATAATTTAGATTGTCTTCTTCGAAATGGCTGTTGCATACATAGAGAAACCATGGTTGATTTGCCATCCCAGGATCTATTTGGTACTGTGTCTCCCTTGCAGTTGGGTTTTAGGGTGTATTCCTAGCAGCCTCATTTTGACATCCACCAATGGAGAAAAACCACCATACCGATACAGGTGGTCATGGACATCTGTACGGGTGACAGGTGAGACAATAATATTTACATGTACCTTCCAAGGTTTTTTTGCACATGCATGTGGTTTCTGCAGGATCTCAGTGTATCAGTACATTGTTCACCCGGTGCTACTGAACTCAACTTCCCAATTTTTTGCACAAGAGAATAAGGACTTGAATGTCTTTTCACGTAAGTTAATCTCCCCGTACAGACAAGAGACAAACACCCTCGCAACCTGCAACCCCCTCATACAAACCTGGTAGCTCTATTCACAATAATGTTAAGTAATCTTCTTCTGAGATCTTTATAAGCTATCCTTTCCAGTTGCAACATTTTCTGATCTAAAACTTTATTAAGGACTCAAGCCGTTTTCCTTGTGTATGCATTTAAACCATTTGTGCATTAAAATTAACCTTACAGGAATAAGTCGTCACGCGACATATAAACAGAGGGAGAATTCCATAAAATAAACATGCTGTTTCATTCGTAACTATGCTTTCAACAGTTAATACGCATAAAATGTGGGACAAATACTTTTAATAAGCTTACATTAAAGTTCCAAGCCGATCTTGAGAAATAAGCTTACATTCTAGGCTTTCGCGATGACAGTCGCGAAACACTGCGTGGCACCTAATTTCTTCAGAACTGAAGAAGAATCGAAATTGAAATGTACTATTTTGTCGACGTACAATATCTTCCTGAGACGACGAAAACCATAATCGTTCGCGACATTACTTCTTCACCACATACACTCGCTGGTAAAATCTCAGCTCAGCTGAGAACATGTCGCTCGCAATTTCAATGCTGACGGCTCTACTAACCTAAAACAAAGCTGGCATCTCATTCCAGCGGTCTTGATTAATCGTAGTGTTCAAACTTCGTACTACCGCAAAAAAACATGCTAACAGTAAATAAACAATAACTGAATACGACCGCATTTTAAACCGTCGAGTCGCCACGGACAAAATGGCATGAATCTTTCGCATTTCGCGCATGCCCGTCACGGTTTTCGAATGATTGACAGATTTCTGTACTGGGGCGATCATGTCTTTCCGAAAAGCGGCAAGATCAAAGGTAGCTGCCAGCCCCCCCTGGCCATATCGATCGACTTCCATTATAATAACCTGCTTCCAAGCCGCGATGTGGCGCATTAAGTTCTTCTTTCGCTGACATTTCAACTCCCGTCCGTCGCTTTTTGACGTTGAAAGAAAAACGTTCATTATCATGATCATGATATCGATGCTTTTCCGTGTGCTGAAAACTAAGTGAAAAAAAGATGCGTTTAGAATAACGATATACGTGAGATTAAATATTAATATGTATGAAGCTAAGAAAGAAAGATCACAAACAAACATCCCGGGGAAAACGTATGGGGCATAGATGATTGGAGAATTAAAAGAAAAAAAATGCACCTGGGTATGCTAATGACAATGGAAGAAATAGAAGCTTTGCTCCAAAGTCCCCAGCTACCAACCGTATTGCCATGGTCTGTCCTCCCAGCTACGCAAAACCCTAAACTAGTTCTTTTTTTTTTTTTTTTTTTTTTTTTTTTTGTCATATTTGTACTAACAGGGTATCCATAATAGTGAAGTATTCGTAAACAGGGCGTCAGTTCATAAGACAACCCAGGCCTTTCGAGGTATTCAAATTGGCGGACGCCGGCAAAGACGACACGCTGCAAAATACTCCACGAATCGCGGAGTATTTTGTCACGTGAAACATATTTGATTTTCCTGTTCATTACTCTTTTTCCATGATCAAATATGGTTGCCGGATGAATGCCATATATGATCCAGGAAACAGTGTAGCGAAGACGAGAACCAAGTGCTTGTCACGCGAATAAATTTTCAACGATTCGTGGAGTATCTTGCAGCGTGTCCCAGGTTCCTTGCAAATCGTCCGACATTTTGAACATCGCAAAGACCCTGGAGACGAGGTTGATAATGAAAAACATTAGGCGAATCAAATGGCGCTATCAAGTTCACTAAACACCTTTCGATCCCCATTGCATTACCAAACCCTTTTAGATGCCATTCTTTTGCCAATTACTAAATTCGTCAATTAAGTTTGGGACGTGATAGGAGTAGCATCTCGATGAATTATACTTACAAATGAGTATATTTCGTCCTCTTTGTTTCACCAGGTGTACACTCGTTAATCTTTATCACTATTTCAATTACCTGTCAAAAAGCGAAAGTAGAAGGCAGGCTTTTAAAACCCACGTCATCGGCTAGTTACAACAATGAACTCACATTGGCTCATGTCAAACTGACATAAATTTGGGCAATTCATAAGAACCCAATATAAACTCATTAGCATTTAAGAGTGGCCGTCTGTAATTTTCAACTAATGTGTTTTGGGTGAGAAAAAATAAAATTTCTCAAACTTTCTCAAAACAAAGGACTAGGTAAGTGATTTACATTGATATAACTTTTGGGTCAATCAAATAAATATTTTAGCTGTAGGACAAATAATTTGGTTTTTCAGCTCTCGGAAGGCACTCAGGGATCATTTTACTATAGATCGTAAACATCTGGGTCTGGAAATAAAATGTAACTAAAACTAAACGCCAAGTTGGAACTCGAAATCAGAAGACATTTATGATTAATTCAGGACGGTTATTTCCAATTTTAATAAAAAGCTGAATATTTTATCGATTTTTTAACTTGTGTCTTTTGTGAACCATTTCGGCAGGTACAAAAATCGGCTAAATTCAAATGAAAATATCGCCAATGGTACATTACTAGACTTCATAAAAGTACACCCCAGTTAAAGAGCAACGTCTTCCCTTCAAATATATGCAATAAAATTTTGGGGCCAACGTACCTACGAAATTTGACAGTTGAAATTACAAAGTGCACTTTTGTAAACAAACGCTAAATTTTCAAAAAGCTCAAAAGACGACGAGTCAATGACATACGAAGGAAAACAATCTAAAATCCCCTCGTGTCATGAAATACCCGAGGTGAACAAAACATTTTGCTTCCCGTAATATTTTTTGTGGATGAATCGAAAAAAAATCGCGAATTTTGAAAGAAACAAGACAAGTTTTGAAAAAGTATTGTTTAATTGTCACACCACCTGTTCAAAAGATAAGCAAATTCCGCGCTTCAAAAACAATCTAAATTGATAAATTATTTGACTTCTAGTCCATACGTGAGCCAAAGGCTATCTATAAGAAACGTACCTTTGCAGTGGATGGTACTTTTGAGGCCAGATGGTGAGGATCTGTGAAACGCACGTAACTGAGTCTCGCAAAAATTTACGAACTGTCAACAAGTTGGATTGCGTGACATAAGCACAGAAAGTTGTCCGCCCACCTGTCTGTCCATCGATGATCAAGTAATTTCGCGTTCAGTTTGGCGGCGTTTACTGAAGGGGTTGAGAGGTATTAAAGTTAGTCGAAAGTGAGCTTTTGTTTATTCTCTCGTGACAATCATTGGCCCCTTCATAAAGCAATTGCTACTTAACACAGGTCATGGCGACATGCGGTTACTCAACCTTCGTCGGTGGAACATGTAGTTTTAGTGCAGCAAAATAGCAAATCCTGCAGTGGTGAGGAGTATAGCGCTAGAGAGTTGTGTCAAGGACAGAAAAGCACGTCTAAAATCATGCGACGTCCGTGATGCGTCCTTGCAAAATGAGGCGCAGTTAGTGTTACTCCTAGCTAGAGCAGGTAATCAACTGAACCAAAGTAGTAATGCGATAATAAAAAATTTATAGTTTGAAGTTACACTATTCCTATCCCTAATTAAGAAAACATTTACAAGTCTGCTTGATAAAAAGGACAATTCCAACATAATACCTGGTCAAGAAATTAAGATTAAAGCTAGGCCGCTATTTGAGTTGCGTTATGTTTCTTCTCACGTAGCACTCCCATCCCGTAAAGGGGTAAAGGGTAAGGTGGGAGATGAGGAGGATCTGTGGTTTCATCGTCTTAGTGTGGAAAAGTTCAACCAGGCGAGCAGGAGAAGTGAACACAAACTCCCGGAGAGGAAACAAAAAAGCAACCAAAGTAGGAACTTTTTGGTCCCATGCGCTCTCCGTGCATTCCCTCGCGAGCCTTCCCCGGTCTCGGAAAGGAAACGACTGCTACGTAGGCTACGAATTTCAGGGTAAAATGATTTATGTTTAATGGTTACTTTTATATTGTAAGGGTAATGCTCTAAGGATTTATTTTTCTGATTTTTAAACTACTATGACGTCAATAAATTCCAAAATGATGGGGCGCGCGGAAAGTTTAAAAGCAAAAGTCGTTTCCCTTCCAAGGGAGTAGGATAAATGAACGAAAAATTTCTGAAGAGGAAGGGGAAAAACAACCAAAGTAGGCACTTTTTTGTCCCCTAAGCACTCCATGCATTAACTCGCTACCCTCCCCCGCGAGCCTTCCCTGCTCGTTCATCAACTTCGTTGATATCTCTGTTAGCAGCTGTGCAATACCCGAGGTTAAGGAAAGCTCCACTCAGTAGAATTAGAGAAGAACAACGATTCCCACGATGAAGACGTACAATCAACAAAGCTCTTCACTTGCCCGGTTGACGGACATGTAAAACTTTTCCAGCGTTACAGCTCTTAAGAGAACCATTTTCAGGACGGTAAATGTGAAATTGTCCTCGAAAGGGAGAACTTATTCGACAAGGCCAGAATCGCCTACAGAGACAAACTTCTCCGTGGTTCTGATATTCAACCAGCTAGTGGCAAGATCCACGCTTCGAGGCCCTGCTGAAGAGATTCAAACACAACGCTGGGCACGATAAAGCAGGCTAAACGTTTCACTGAAAAGTAAGAATGCTACCTTGATGAAAAGTTTCCCATTGGACAGGAAACCGGCCATAAGCTTCATGCAGCAGCCGTAGCATGTGACATAAGGTTTGCTAAGGACAAAGGCGGAAATAGGTTTACAGGAGATGATTTCCTGACTCCTCAACAAGTCCAATCCTATTTTTGCAGAGCGGCTACTAAGCTAAAGAACAGCCAAGAAGACACCCCTGAAGAAGACATAATTGCCGCTGAGGGCGGGCGAAGCTGCTTATTCACTAACTCGCCAAACTTTTCTTGACCAGTGTCTGTTATCCCATCCAGTCACTTTCGAATCATTTAACCTCTCTAACTTAAACGCGTCGAATGGATTCAACAAGCTTAGCATCATCATGCTCCGCAAAATGTGTGAATCTTGACTTTGATTTAATAGATGTCACCCATTTCTCAACGGCACGTAAGGCACCTTACATCGAATTACAAAGGTGTCTCGTGCATGAGTGCAGCTGTGCACTTCACCAAAAATGATTGCACAATCTTTGCATAACTCTTGTAACAAAACGGTATATACCAGTTAGCATTTGATGTATTTTCACGTCTTCCACGCCTTCGAGTTGTACTTTACTTCCTTTCGTGGATATTACGTAGAGAGATGTAGACAACTTGTTGGCGGAATGTAGGAACCGGAACTAGAATATCTCTACTAGGCTGTCAAAGGCGTTTTAGAATTTTTTTGTCATGACTCAGACCCCCTTCCAAGAAACTTGCTACATGTACTGCCAGTCTCCTGTAAAGAAAAAAAGCAAGGCGGTGCTACCAATAAAGTTAGTAAAATCCAGCTGAAGCCGGACTGCACCCAGACTGAAAATCGGCGATATATTAACGCAGGTTTGGGGAAACATAGAATGTTCAGTTTCTGCAGTAGGTGCTTGATTGCTTTCTTGTTTAGCTAAGTAGTCTGTATCTGACATCCTCTCATTTGATATCGCTTCACATGAAAAAACGTTTTCTCTAAAACGGATATCAGATAATCATTTGCGCGGCTCGGCACTCACGTCTTCCCGACCCGAGTGATCTGGGGACGACAATGTGTATGTAACGCAATCTTTTTTGCCTTGCCAACTGCTGGATCAGGAGATCTCTCGCTACTTCATGCGCCACAGAAAAGATACCTCTATTGTCGAAAAGGGAACATTAGCTTGACGACCTCAGTTATTGTAAGGATCTCGAGAGTCGTTGGATCTTTCGAATACCGCAAAACATTCAGTTTTTCCGTGACGAACAGCGGGAGTTACAGTCAAAGAATGGTCAAAGTTTGCCTTCTTTGTCGAAGACTGTATAAACTTCACCACAAATTCCGCGGAAACATGTTTCCATTCCGCCATCCCCCTGGGAAGGTAACTGAAAGCATTCCTTTTTCTCCAGGTCACAGTATCTTCAGCACGTAAGTGGATTTTGTAATGTTTTTCCCTCGTATGTCATTGACTCGTCGTTGTTGAGCTAATTAAAGATTGCGTTTGTTTACAAAAGTGCACTTTGTAATTTCAACTGTCAAATTTCGTAGGTACGTTGGCCCCAAAATTTTATTGCATATATTTGAAGGGAAGACGTTGCTCTTTAACTGGGGTGTACTTTTATGAAGTCTAGTAATGTACCATTGGCGATATTTTCATTTGAATTTAGCCGATTTTTGTACCTGCCGAAATAGCTCCCAAAAGAGACAAGTTAAAAAATCGAAAAAATATTCAACTTTTTATTAAAATTGGAAATAACCGTTCTGAATTAATCATAAATGTCTTCTGATTTCGAGTTCCAACTTGGCGTTTTGTTTTAGTTACGTTTTATTTCCAAACCCAGGTGTTACCGATGTGTAGTAAAATGATCCCTGAGTGCCTTCCGAGAGCTGAGAAACCAAATCATCTGTCCTAAAGCTAAAATATTTATTTGATTGACCTGAAAGTTACACGAATGTGAATTACTTATCTAGTCCTTTCTTCTGAGAAAGTTTGAGGAATTTTATTTTTTTCTCACCCAAAACACATTAGTTGAAAATTACAGACGGCCACTCTTAAGCACAACTTCCTCCCTTCAATCAGTAAGCGAAACGAAAACTCCAAATAGTCTTATTTTCAAGACATTTACTAAGTTTCATTAACTCAGACGTAGTTGTTGCTTGTTAGCAGGCCCATCAAACATTCTCGGTCATGAACGAAACGCACAACACCTGCTTCTATTTGAATATCAACTTGGAAAAAACGGAAGACGTTTTCTTCACAAATATTCTAACATGTATTTTCAACGCCGTGTTTTCGTTGATAACTTGTGCAGAAAATTTTATCATCCTGCACGCGATTCGTAAAGACCAGCATCTTCATTCACCGTGTTTCATCCTTCTGTGCTGCCTCGCATTTTCGGATCTTCTTGTGGGGGCGATTTGTCAGCCTTTTTTCGTAGCACACAAAATAGCTGAGCTTGTGGATAATTTTCCCACCTACTGTACGTTGAGAATAATTCAAAACTTATCAGGCTACATGACTTCTGGTTGTTCGTTACTTACTTTAGCTGCAGTGTCCATTGATCGTCTTCTTGCCGTAACTATTCATTTACGATACAGAGTAATTGTCACTGTTCCTCGGGTATTTGAAACCACTTTTTCTCTCTGGATCTTTTCTGCTGCAGCTGTTATAGTCAAGTTTTGGATGAAATCTGCCCACTGGAATATTTTCTCACTCGTTATTTTGTTTCTCACACTTTTTATGACAGCCTTTAGTACTTCCAAAATTTTTCAGATCGTTTGCAGACACCAACGCCAGATAAATGACCAAAACATGACCGCCCTGAGTCTTCAGACCAACACGGTGAACGTGCTCAAGTGTAAAAAGTCTGCTGTGACTGTACTTTATATTTATGGTTTGTTGCTGATTTTCTATCTTCCATTCGGTGTGACAACGCTTGTAGAAACATTTATTGGCTATACAAGGTCCGTCAAGATTGCCTTTGACTACGCTAAAACTGCTGTTTTGATCAACTCTTTGTTGAATCCACTTGTGTACTGTTGGCGAATAAGGGAGATACGACAAGCAGTTAAGAATGTTCTGAGAAGACAATGAACCCTAACAAAAAAGTGGACAGGATTTTTTCCAAGGTCTCTCATACTAATGGACATGATCAGCTAAAAATTGAACGAATTTTTCACTATGTTCGACAAAAGTAGATCTCGATTTTGCCTGCGGCATATTGAGACGTTTCCTTATTCGGAATAGAAATACAGCCTCTTAGGAATGTATACAATTTAAGGGAAAGCCAAAAGCTGAAGGACTTACGCAAGCGGGAACATGATTACATTTTGCCAAGAGTGAGAACTGAGAGTTTTAATTGTTCATTTGTAAATAGATATCTTCTTAAAGTGCACCTAACCCCTGAAATTTTTTTTTTCGCTCAAACAAATCCTCTTACTGTCTGGATCATATTTTCGGATATTTTTTTTGATTTGGTTAAAACATTGAATTTTCATGATCTTTTGAATTTGACGAAGATTGGTTCACGTCCGAGAAAAGAGAGGTCTGGGGCGAGTAAAGTTGTGACGTAAAAAGCAAGAGCCGCGAATTCAGCGCTGCTTGTTGTTGCCTTTATTTTGTTTTGTCAGTACTACGAGCAATAAAACGGATTTGAACGAAGTCGTAGCTGTACCAAAATCATAATATCGTCTCTGGAGCAGGTTCAGAGACAAGCTTTGTAGATTCAGTCGATTTGCAAATCATTTTAACTAAGAACAGAAGCGAAACTTCACCTCTAGCTCTGTCGGGAATGCCGTATCTGCTACAATCGAATAATTATTTTAGTCTACTTGATGACAGGCTTATCGATGCAGAATGGACAGCTTCATTACGAAAGGGCAATTAAAGTTTAAAAAGAACTGGAAAGAAAATCAAAGGACCGATTGGAGGAGTCAGTGAATGGTGAGAATCGCGAGAAGAGCGTGTTTACATTTTGAAATTATAACCTTTGAGTATTATTTTGCTCACTCTTTATAAAGTTCTAAAGTGTGACGTCACAAATATTTGAATTTTTGAAATTATGGGATTTGTTTGTATATTTGGAAAGAGCATGACGAAAAATGGCTACTTGCCAAAAATCAGCATCTTTTTGCAATTTAGGGGCGAGATATTAGCTCTGTTATGCCATGACGACTCCATACAGGAGCCTGCTCCATTCAAATCCTTCTAATTTTGTCTCAGTTCTGAATGCTTGGAACTCAGACAAAATTAGAAGGATTTGTATGGAGTCATCGGGGCTAACAGAGCTAAGATCTCGCCCTCAAATTGCAATAAGATGCTGATTTTTTGGCAAGCAGGCATTTTTCGTCATGCTCTTTCCGAATATACTAACAAATCCCATAATTCATAAATTTGGTTTTTGTGACGTCAACACTTTAGAACTCTATTCAAGATGTCTCTTGAAACTTATTTAAGCGACGGACATCTCTCATAGTCACGGGGAAGTTACCAAATGGTCAATGATTTCTATGTAAATACAAAAGTGAAAGCAACCTTGTCGCTTCGTTGCAAAATATCGACGAATGCTATTGCTGTAGTCAGCTGGAAAGTTGCTTGGTGATTTTGTCCTTCAGTATAAATTTTATATTTAACAATTATTCCACGAGCGCGCGTTGGATATGAGATGATAGATAGCCAATGAGGCGCGAAGCGCCGAGTTGGCTATAATCATCTCATATCCAACAAGCGCAAGTGGAATAATTGTTTTATTAAAAACAACCGAGAAATATTGCTGGATCTTACTGATTTTGCTGTGCAAGAACGACCAGAAGGCAATTTAATGGCCGCCATTTCTCGGCCATGGTATAATTGCTCATATACCATGGCCGCTAAGCCAATCAAATCCCTCGAATTGCATTATACAATGATGCAGTTTTTAATAATATGTGTTATTGAGTAGACTGAAAGATGAATTTTACAATAATTCCTCCAGCATAATCTTAAAACGAGTTGAAAGAAAGTAAGTTTTTGAATATACACGTAATACTGTTTTTTGTATTTGGCATATTGATGTGTGGAACCTGATGAATTACAATAATTTATAGAAACTTATTGGTCTGTGTATACATTTTGATCTCTCTTAATTCTCGAAGTGTCCCTTTTTATTATCACAAGTTCCCAAGACTTGTGTATTGGAAAAATGGCACACTTTCCTCCCCAATCAGTATTCCTGGTCAACAACGATCAGAGCTGTTCAGCATTTGCAATCGACAAAGACGACCCTCCAAAATGCAAGCCTCCTTTCTGTGTAAATATGCAATTTTTAGTCCTTTAAATATAACTATTTGTTTTTCCACATTAACATATAATAAGGCTGGACATTTTGGGGTGAAACAGAATGAAAGAGTAACCCACATGTAGTGTTCTCTCAAACATGACTGATGTAAGCCCAGCCTTTATTGACAACATATTTTATGAATTTAAATCGTCACAACACAGTAGCCTGTGTTTATTCAGTATCAAACTAGCACGATTTCAGGCAAACCTTAGAGAAGCGAAGAGAATTTCTATCTCTGGTTCAATGTTATAAGATAGTTTTTGTAATCGATCACCTCTCTTTCCCAGATTTCTTTGAGTCTGCCAAAAGTACTCGTACAAGAGCTAACCACGACTATAAACTTTGCTTGAGAAGAGCGGTTTGTAATTGCTACAAATATTCTTTCTTTATTCGCATTGTAAGTAAATGGAATGACTTGCCAGGATATGTTGTACATGCCGAATCATTATCTGTTTTTAAGAGTAGACTTAAAATTGACTTGAATATTTATTGAATCAGTAGCCATCGAGTTTTATCTAGTTCTAGAAATTTTAAAATATTTTTGCAAGTTTTTAGTTAGGGAAATTGTTTTTGTAAAGGGTTAACCTCGTGATTTCCCTATTCAGGATGTTTTTGTATTTGTGTTAAGACCTCCTGAATAAAATGTTATGTTATGTTATGTTATGTTATGTTATGTTATGTTATGTTATGTTATGTTGAGGCGTTCTCATTCAGTTTGGAAATGTCAAGATTCCTTTGTCTTTACTATTTCCCTAAGAAAAGTGAATTGCTGAATTTAGAAATCAACAAGATTTTATTCAAAGAACCCCATGGTTGCATATGATACCAATTTGCTATTGAACATGGAATGTTTATACCACCTTGATCCCAACTTTGCTGGAATAAAGAATCAAAATTCACAATCAGGCAAACCTTGCGGTTTATTGTAGGTACAGGTTGAAACAAATATGTCAAAATCTGAAAACCCTTTTTGTCTGTTTCTTGCCACAGTTTATCTCTTGCTTCTAACTGTTTCTGCAACCTGAGAAACTGATAACACAAGAACATCTCATTTCCTTTTGTATCTAGTAAACTGATAACCTACACCTACCGGTAAATCACATTTTGTTGATACATGTAATAGTGCTTGAAATGGAAAATGGGTGTCATTACCTTAGTGAGTTATTCACCAAAAC